>NC_136067.1:1986926376-1987526376 GCF_964261635.1 Lissotriton helveticus | reverse complement strand
TGAGGTGAGGCCTACTCAGGGTTGCAGATGAAATTTATTCTTGTTGAAGAGTACAGAGGAGATAATACATGTGAAGGCCTACCAATGAAGTAAGTCATGTCCACTTCACTCTTGAACAAAGGCCAGACCTCTTCTGTGTCCGTGGACAGTCCTAAACTTCATCTGCACAATGTCATTCGTAAACTTAGAAAACACAGGTGATGTAATTGAAAAATTTGGAGTTTCTTTTCCTCATTTCACAATCACATCACCTGTGTTTCCTTTGCTTAGGTATCTCATAGTGCAGATGGAGTCTAGCATATCAAAGAGTACACAGAAATTCAGCAGTGTATACAACAATTTTGACATTTACAGAAGATTCAGCTTCTTATCTTGTTGGAGATGAAGTGAGGCCTGTCTTGCAACATGGTGCATCTTTTCCATCACTGCTGCATCGGTTTCATGTGGCACGGGACTTTACAGCATGACACATCTGCCTAGATGCATCAAGTTGTAAATATGTCGCCACATAGCAAATCTTTTGCACCGCCGCTGCGTCACAAAAATGACGCACAGAGACGCAAAAGAGGCATACACCTATCATAAATCTGTTCCTAACATTTTAAATGATTGATTCAGGATGACGATAAGGTGTCGCCTATCCAGAGGTTTGTTTGAGGTGAGGCCTACTCAGGGTTGCAGATGAAATTTATGCTTGTTGAAGAGTACAGAGGAGATAATACATGTGAAGGCCTACCAATGAAGTAAGTCATGTCCACTTCACTCTTGAACATAGGCCAGACCTCTTCTGTGTCCGTGGACAGGCCTAAACCTCATCTGCACAATGTCATTCGTAAACTTAGGAAACACAGGTGATGTAATTGAAAAATGTGGAGTTTCTTTTCCTCATTTCACAATCACATCACCTGTGTTTCCTTTGCTTAGGTATCTCATAGTGCAGATGGAGTCTAGCATATCAAAGAGTACTCAGAAGTTCAGCAGTGTATACAACAATTTTGACATTTACAGAAGATTCAGCTTCTTATCTTGTTGGGGATGAAGTGAGGCCTGTCTTGCAACATGGTGCATATTTTCCATCACTGCTGCATCGGTTTCATGTGGCACGGGACTTTACAGCATGACACATCTGCCTAGATGCATCAAGTTGTAAATATGTCGCCACATAGCAAATCTTTTGCACCACGGCTGCGTCACAAAAAAGACACACAGAGACGCAAAAGAGGCATACACCTATTATAAATCTGTCCCTAAAATTTTAAATGATTGATTCAGGATGACAATAAGGTGTGGCCTATCCAGAGGTTTGTTTAAGGTGAGGCCTACTCAGGGTTGCAGATGAAATTTACGCTTGTTGAAGAGTACAGAGGAGATAATATATGTGAAGGTCTACCAATGAAGTAAGTCATATCCACTTCACTCTTGAACAAAGGCCAGACCTCTTCTGTGTCCGTGGACAGACCTAAACCTCATCTGCACAATGTCATTCGTAAACTTAGGAAACACAGGTGATGTAATTGAAAAATGTGGAGTTTATTTTCCTCATTTCACAATCACATCACCTGTGTTTCCTTTGCTTAGGTATCTCATAGTGCAGATGGAGTCTAGCATATCAAAGACTACGCAGAAGGTGAGAACTGTATGGAACATGGCTATGTAAGTCAAATAATCAAAATCTAAATTTGCCAAGCACACATGGGGGTGTATTTACAAGGACCTTCCACCACGAGGAAATGTCTTTAATTAAAATGAGAAAAATAACATCAAAGGGACTCAAATGCCTTTTAAATATACCCAAAGCAACCTATGAAACTGTAGCACTACATATCAAGAAACCTAATTGATTTCAAAAATCGTTTTTAAACACATCATCTAAATCAATTATATACCTACATTCAAGGGGAAATGACTTAAAATGGCCTAAGACACATGAAAGCGTTTTTTTAAGGCCCTTGCACCATTTTTGGGTCGCTTTTAACATGGCTATGTTAGTCAAAGAATTAAAATCTAAATTTGCCAAGCACAGATGGGGGCATATTTACAAGGACCTTGCACCACGGGGAAAGGTCTTAAATTAAAATGGGAAAAATAACATCAGAGAGACTCAAATGCCTTATAAATATGCCCCAAGCAACCTATGAAACTCTAGCACTACATATCCAGAAACCTAATTGATGTCCAAAAACGTTTTAAAACACATCATCTAAATCAATTATATACCTACATTCATCAGGAAGTGACTTAAAATGCCCTAAGACACATGAAAGCGTTTTTTTAAACCCTTGCTCCATTTTTAGATCACTTTTAACATGGCTATGTAAGTCAAATAATCAAGATCTAAATTTGCCAAGCACAGATGGGGGCGTATTTACAAGGACCTTGCACCACAGGGAAAGGTCTTAAATTAAAATGGTAAAAATAACATCAGAGAGACTCAAAGGCCTTATAAATATGCCCCAAGCAACCTATGAAGCTCTAGCAGTACATATCAAGAAACCTAATTGTTTTCATAAATCGTTTTTAAACACATCATCTAAATCAATTATATACCTACATTCAAGGGGAAATGACTTAAAATGGCCTAAGACACATGAAAGCGTTTTTTTTAAGGCCCTTGCAACATTTTTGGGTCACTTTTAACATGGCTATGTTACTCAAAGAATTAAAATCTAAATTTGCCAAGCACAAATGGGGGCATATTTACAAGGAGCTTGCACCACGGGGAAAGGTCTTAAATTAAAATGGGAACAATTACATCAAAGGAACTCAAAAGCCTTGAAAATATGCCCCAAGCAACCTATGAAACTCTAGCAGTACATATCAAGAAACCTAATTGATTTCAAAAAACGTTTTTAAACACATCTTATAAACAAATTATAATCATACATTCATGGGGAAGTGAGTTAAAATACCCTAAGACACATGAAAGCATTTTAGTAAGACCATTGCACTATTTTTGCGTCACTTTTAACATGGCTATGTAACACAAAGAAACAACATCTATTTGTAAAACACTTGACACAAAGCAACATTTTAAATACACAACTTTCTTCATAATTTTCTCCCTAAAGCATGCTATTCTCTATCTAAATTAAATGAATCTTTTCTCACCTTAGCAAATACTTTATGAGTTTCAAAACAGTCTCAGAAACACACCAATTTGTCTTTAGCAGAGCAAAAGGTATGCACTCCAGAGTCTGCAGCCATAAAAAGCACAGAAAAGCTGTAATTCATCACACATATCTCTCATGTCACCCAATCAAAACTCTTCCCTCACTTTTTTCAAATCAACACCCTTCCCCCCTCTGCCCTTTCTGCCTTTTTTGCATAGCAACCACCTCCTGAAAGACCTCTGATGTTTGCAAGTTCACACAACAATGTTTCAATTGAACTCTGAACTCTCAGTGCACCTGCATATCCAGTGCAATCTTTCATAAAATGATTTTTTCTTGACCATTCAAATTACATCTTTCAAAGAACTCATCTATGCACCCTAACTTTCTGTTTTCAGCAATCAAAATCCACCAATCACTGCTACTGCTTCCTTAACACAGAAACTCCACAGTTTTTTTCATTTTAAACTCTTATTTTTTCAACTGCCATTTCATTGCCACACTTCATCTGACTGCAGCAGAACCTTCTCTCACCATGTTTTCTGTCTGGATTGTTGGACATAGTTACATCTACTGGGCTCAGAGGTATGCTGATAACAGAAATTTACCTAACCTCAATTTACAAAATGTGGAAAATAAGGGGATTGGCAACAGAGGATTAAAATGTCACCAATTGATACCATTGGTGAAAACCTTTATGCATTTGCCTAAACCTGACCTGTTAATTTTGCACTGTGGAGGTAATGACTTGGGCACTTTGACTGGGGTAGGTCTGGAAATGCTTTTAAAGGACACCTTTGAGCAATTGATGGCACTTTTTCCTCAAACTGCCTTGGTATATTCAAATATATGCCAAAGACAGAAATGGAGGTGGTCGAACCAATTTTGTCCACAAATTGAGAAGTCGAGGAAGCATGTAAACAAATCTGTTTCAGCTTACATGAGAGACCATGAAATAGGCTCCATGTACAACAATAACTTGCGTTACTACATGCAAGATATCTACAGAGGAGATGGAGTTCACTTCTCAGATGAAGGGAACAGAATTTTCATTTTGAATTTAAGACTGTGCATTGGTACCTACTTATAAGTACCTAAATGTACCATAAACCCAAAAGCTGTTCTCAGAGCTACCCTACATCTGATCACTCACAATTATTATTTTTCTCTAACTTTTTTCACTAATTTTCAACAAAGTACGCTCCCCAGACCTACACCAGTCAAAGTGCCCAAGTCATTACCTCCACAGTGCACAATTAACAGGTCAGGTTTTGGCAAATGCATAAAGGTTTTCACCAATGGTATCAATTGGTGACATTTTAATCCTCTCTGGCCAAACCACTTAATTTCCACATCTTGTAAATTGAGGTTAGGTAAATTCCTGCTTTCAACGTACCTTTGAGCCCAGTGAATATAACTATGACCAACAATCCAGACAGAAAACATGGTGAGAGAAGGTTCTCCTGCAGTCAGATGAAGTGTGGCAATGAAATGGCAGTTGAAAAAATGTGAGTTTGAAATGAAAAAAACTGTGGAGTTTCTGTGTTCATGAAGTAGTAACAGTGATTGGTGGATTTTGATTGATGAAAACAGAAAGTTAGGGTGTAGAGATGTGTTCTTTGAAAGATGTATTTTGAGTGGTCAATAAAAAATCATTAAATGAAAGAAAGCACTGGATATGCAGGTGCACTGAGAGTTCAGAGTTCAATTGCAACATTGTTGTGTGAATTTGCAAACACCAGAGTTTCTCCAAGAGGTGGTTGCTATGGAAAATAGGCAGAAAGGGCAGAGGGGGAAGGGTTTTCATTTGAAAAAAAGTGAGGGAAGAGTTTTGATTGGGTGACATGAGAAATATGTGTGAAGAATTACACCATTTCTGTGCTTTTGATAGCTGCAGACTCTGGAGTGCATACCTTTTGCTCTGCTGAAGACAAATTGGTGTGTTTCTGAGACTGTTTTCAAACTCAAAGTATTTGCTAAGGTGAGAAAATATTTCTTTACTTTAGATAGAGAATAGTGTGCTTTAAGGAGAAAATTATGATTTATGTGGCGCAATTTGCTAGTAAATATGCTCTCACATGTGCATGGAAATTTTTGATTTTGAATGTTTTTGTTATATAGCCATGTTAAAAGTGACGCAACCATGCTGGAAAGCCAATCAAAAAATGCTTTCATGTGTTTTAATGACATTTTAAGTCATTTTCTGATGTGCAGTGTTTAGAAATTATGATTTGAAAATCGTTTTTGTGGAAAAGGAATTGTTTTTAAATTCATGACAAGGATATAATGGTGTATGGTTATTTATAAGGCAATTGACTGTCCTTGATGTTATTTTTCTCATTTTAGTGTAAGACCTTTCTCTGTGGCGCAAATTGCTTGTAAATATGCTCTTACATGTGCATGAAAATTTTAATTATCAATGTTTGTGTTACATAGCCATGATAAAAGTGAACCAACCATGCAGGAAAGCCAATAAAAAAACGCTTTCATGTGTTTCAATGACATTTTAAGTCATTTTCTCATGTGCAGTTTTTTGAAATTATGATCTGAAAATCGTTTTTGGGAAAAAGGAATTGTTTTTAAATTCATGAGAAGGACATAATGGTGTATGGTTCTTTATAAGGCAATTGACTGTCCCTGATGTTATTTTTCCCATTTTAATGTCAGACCTTTCTTTGTGGCGCAAATTGCTTGTAAATATGCTCCCACCTGTACATTGAAAATTTTGATTTTGAATGTTTATGTTACATAGCCATGTTAAAAGTGACCCTACCATGCAGGAAAGCCAATCAAAATACGCTTTTATGTGTCTTAAGGACAATTTAAGTAATTTTCCCATGTGTAGTGTTTTGAAGTTATGATTTGAAAATCGTTTTTGAGGTAAAGGAATGTTGTTAAAATTTATGTTCGCCATATGCCCCCAAATTTCTTTCTCAGGGTTGCAGCAGGGTGTTCTTGAGACACCCCTGCACTTTTGGAATAAATTCCTAATTTGTGATGAGCTAATTGTTAATCGCAAATTGCACCTTCATTTATATGAGCCTCCTAGCCCATGGAAATGAATGGGTAATTTGCAATTAGCAATTTTCTCATCGCAAATTTGGAATGGTAAAGAATCGCTATTTATTCCTTAAAATTCGCTTTTTTGGAAATGCAAAATAGTTATATGATACATATGGCGGTTGATGTCTAACAAGATAAGAAGCTTATGGATACATTTATGATGACTGGTGCAATGAAGTAGAAATCACTTACTTCATTGGTAGGCCTTTACAATAAATTATCTCCTCTGTATTCTTCATCAAGCATAACTTTAATCTGCAATCCTGAGTAGGCCTCACCTTAAACAAACCTCTGGATAGGCCACATCTTATTGTCATCCTGATTTAATCATTTATAATTCTAGGGACAGATTTATGATAGGTGTATACCTCTTTTGTGCCACTTAGAAAACATTGTCCATGGGGAAATGACTTAAAATGTCATTAAGACACATGAATGTTTTTTTTTTAAACGTTTGCAATTTTTTTGGGTCACTTTCAACATGGCTATGTGTCTGAAACAGTCAAAATCTAAATTTGCAATGCACTGGTGGGAGCATATTTACAAGGAATGTGCTTCATGGGGAAAGGTCTTATAATGTAATATGGGAAAAATGACATTAGAGATACTGAAATGCCTTATAGAGAAGCATACACCATTATGTCCTTGTCATAAATTTGCAAACCATTACTTTTCCCCAAAAACGATTTTCAAATTATATTTAGAAAACAGTGCACATGTGGAAATTACTTAAAATGTCAATAATTCAAAATTTGTGATTCCTTAAATGCAATGTATAAAAAAAAAATATGTAAAAAATGATATTAAGGATTTGGAAACTACCACCAACTTGTAGTTTGTGGTAATTTGCGAATTCTTTTCAAAAAGCATTTTTTTTTTTAAAAAAAAAAGGTCCCATATGACGCCCATACATGCCATTAGGGCATGTAGGTGTGCCATGTGCTCCCAAATTTCTTTTTCAGGGGTGCAGCAGGGTGTTCTTGAGATACCCCTGCACGCTTGAAAAAAATCCTATTTTGTGATGAGCTAATTGCTAATCACAACTTGCAACATTAATTCCTATGAGCCTCCTAGCCTATGGAAATGAATGGGTAATTTGCAATTAGCAATTTGCTCATTGCAAATTAGGAATAGTAAAGAATCGCTATTTATTCCTTAAAATTTGCTATTTATAATATGTAAAATATTTTGATGATACATATGGCAGTTCATCTGTAACAAGATAAGAAGCTTAGGGATAGATTTATGATGAGTGGCGCATCCCGAGGGATGTGACAGTCATCCTGCGCCACTGTTCCGCCACCCATGGTGTGCTGCATTTACAATGCGGCGCAGCATGGGGCAAAAAAGGCACAGATGCGTGACGCATCTGTGCTGTAAAGGTGGCGCATTGCTGGAGTTGTATCGTAAGTGCGATGCAGCTCCAGCAAGGATCAGGGGTGCCCCATCTATACAATGCTGCGTCAAGACCTATGCCAGCTTCAAGCAGGCACAGGGTTTTGAAGCAGCTTTCTCCTATCTGATTGTAAATGCGGCACACCATGGGTGGTAAAGCAGTGGTGCACATTAACTGGTGCATGCCTGGGGATGTGCCATTTAATATAAATCTGCACTTTAACATTTGAGTATGTGCAGGGGACACAGAGTCGTTGAGGCTTATCCAAGGTTAAGAACAGATGAGTCCTGTTCAGTGAAAAATTAGACATAGGCTTCACCTGCTCAGCATCGCTGGACATGGCTAAATAATAGCTGCAAAATGTTACTCTTGTTAAATAATTTTACTATTATAATCTGTGAGATTTGTCTCTTACTCTGCAACATCTCATTGTTGTTGTCTTTCTTTAAAGATAAAGACAACCTCAACATGAGCGACAATCTGCAATCAGTTGATTTTGACCTCATCATTGAACTTGTAATTGAAACATCAGTGGATGTTGATCCATTGGATGATTTAAATCCTGAGGATGAAGAAGAGCGTGATGAGGATGCAGATTTGTCCGAATTATATGATATAGGATGGGAAGCTGACCTGCTTGAGCCTTTGGAATTATAAACATTTATTTTTAAAATTTATAATCAATAAAAAGTAAAAAGGTAAACCGTTTAATTTAAAAATAAAGACACCTTCAAAAACAGGTTATGTGTAGTGTCTTCAATAAAATATTAAAATATGCTCATAAAATTAGATCAGATTCACATATAAAATAGCATAGGTAACATAAATATAAATCTCATTTCTTTTCTGCTATTTCTGTATTGTAAATTTGCAAGGACTAAAAAATCTTCTATTTAAAATGTCAAGTAGTGTGTTATGTTTTTGATCACTATTACTGATTTACTGTTTGATAATAATGTTTAATAACATTTTTATTATATTTTTCCTCAGATTCAACTATGCCTACAAAAATAAGAGAGATGAAGGCTGCAAAACGTCAAAGACAGCAGGAGAAAAAAAAAATGCAGCAGTCCTCTAACAAAAAGATTTCTCAAGCGATGAAGAAAGCACCGGGTAAGAGCTCTAAATATTTCATAAAAAATATTTCTAATAAAAAAAATATTAGTACAGAAAATGTTTCAATCCATAACAACACAAGTAAATCAAATGGAAAGAAAAGGACAAATGAAAATGTTACTGCTAGAGCAAGAGATAAATCTGTGCATGATAGTAGAAGGAAACAACAGTTTACGGAGATTCGTAAACGAATGTTCCGTAACAGGATAATTGGCAATTTGTTAAAAAATATTAAGAAAGGTCAACAGAAATTAGTTTTTTATAGGAGAAAAAAAAAAGTTGAGAAAGTTATTGATCAGGCTTTTGAAATTAAACGTAAGTTATTTATTTTGATAATCAATAGAATTAGGAAGCTAAACAAGGCAATTTTTGATTTCAAAAGAAATAGTAGATGGAAGAGAATAGTTAATCGTAGTAATTTTTGTGAAGTTTTTTCTGGAGAATGGATACATAGTTCAAGCTGTGAGGCATTTTTTAATGAAGAGAGTTATTTCCAGGATAATGATTTGGTGCATGCAGTTGACATCAGTGGTCGTGCTTATGAAGTGAAAGATGGTTGTCCAGTTGAAAAAGAAAAACTTGTGACAACAGAGGCAGAAGAGTTGTTAGGTAATGAGGTTTTAGGAAGACGTGCTAAGGGTCCTGTGTACACCTGGAAGTGTAGTAGTATTTGCAGTGTGCGACAGGATTCCATCAATTTGCTTTGTGATTTTGTACGGTCATTTAACAAGAAAAGTTTGAAGCAGAAAATGAGGTTGTTGCAAGAATTAGATCCTTGCAGAGTGAGAGAAGTGACAGGTTTGCATGGTCATTCACTGGCTTGTCTTTCCAGGAGAGTATGCCAGAGTGTTTTTCATCATTTCAGGATGCTAGCAGTGCATCATAACAAAGTGAGGAAGTTAGTTAGACTGTTGTATTATGCTAAGAGTCCAGCAATTATGCTGAAACAATTATGCGCTGCTCTTTTGCATGGTTCTGAAATAGATGTGAGGAATATATGTGAAGAAATTGAGTTTTGTTACTTTGGAAGTAAAGAGGAGAATGTTGAAATTGAGCAAGAAATAGAGGGTCATTTGGAAGATACTGTACATGTTTCCAGTACAGATAATTTCCAGAGGGAAATTGCGACGTTTGACATGAAATCAAGTGAGAGGCCTAATTTCACTTGTGTGTGTTGTCGACGCACTTATTATAAGAATCAGACTAAGTTAGTGGATTTATATGCAAAAAGTGAAAGGGAAAATAATAGTGAATGGAAGGATTTTGCAACATACTTGATGGTAGAAAATTGTTTTGATTTGGGATTGGATCAACGTGTGTGTACTTATTGTTGTAACAAATTAAAACAAAACCAGATGCCTGCTAGAGCAGTTCATAATAATCTGGAATTGGTTGAGATTCCTTCTGAATTGAAGGATTTAAATACTTATGAATCTATTTTGATTCAAAGTATCCATCCCTTTCAGGCTATTGTAAGAATGGAGCCAAAGACAGGGAAATTGCCTCCATCAGATTTACAGAGCGGATTAAAGGGAAGAGTTGTTTATTTGCCTCTAGATTTGAAGAAAAACATTAACACAATTGGAGTAGAAAAAGTGGAAGAGGAACCTCTGGTTATCTTAGTTAATGGGGTTCCGACAAAGAATAAGAAAATATGGCAAGATTTAGTAGATGTTAGGAAAGTTAAAAAGGCAACATTGTATTTGAAAAAAAATAATAAATACTATAAGAATGTATATGTTGCAGAAGAGGAAGTAAGTGAGGAAGAGGATAGCGATTTGTGTGCTGGTCAAATTGAGAAAGTAGAACCCTCTACTAGTGAGGAAATATATGAACATTATAGTGTTCATCCTTTGCATTCAAAGGAAGTCATGGGGAATGCTATTGAGTTGTTTCAAATGAAACAAGCCAAAGGGAGTCCCATTAGTGTTTGGGAGGAAAGTTTGGAAGCTCGGTGTTTCCCACAGCTTTTTCCAACAGGTCAGGGAGGAAGATATGATGAGCGACCTCATCAAATTCCTGCTTCTGAATACCGGACTTTGCGATTGTATGCAGGAGATGCTAGGTTTCGACAATGCATTCCTTATTTGTTTCATCTCCTGTTTGAAAGCGATCTGTCTGGACTGTCATATGCAGTGAACCACATCTTGAAAAGTGGTATACACATGCAAAACATCTCGGCAAGTGATTTTATGGATAAAGTGAATGTCCAAGATAGTATTTTGGATTCTCACCTGATTAATCTCATGGCGTGTCAGCGTGGTACTAATGAGTACTGGTACCGTCGTCATGGTGATTTAAAATGTATGCTGAGGAACTTAGGTACTCCCACATGGTTCCTCACTCTGAGCTGTGCCGAGTATGGCTGGGAAGACTTACATGAATTTCTACGAGAGGCAAATGCTAACGTAGAAAACATCGAATTCAAGACACCCGGAGAACTGTGCTCTTTGGATCCAGTCAATGTATGTAGGTACTTCAATCATAGATTTGAAGCTATGATGTCTTTCATCATGAATAAGAAGAATCCACCTCTTGGAGAGGTGTTGGATTTCTTCTGGAGAAAGGAGTACCAAGCAAGAGGTGCTCCTCATATACATATGTTGCTGTGGATCAAGGATGCACCTAAATTTGGAACGGATCCAGATGACTCAGTGATGAGTTTCATCCAACAGTATTCTACGTGTGCTGTTCCAAACGCAAAGGAGAAGAAAAGCCTAAGAGAAAAAGTTCTGCGTTTCCAAAGCCATCGATGTGGAAAGTACTGCCGTCGTAAATTCCGAAACAAGGACAAGTTCTACACTAAATGTCGTTTCGGCTTTCCACGACCGGTGATTTCTAAAGGAAGAGTAAACAGTTTGATGTCTTCGCTGCGACACAATGTCATGAAGAAATCACCTAAAAACACTTACAATTTGAAGAGGAACGAAGAGTCCAAGTACATCAACGACTACAACCCGGTGATTTTGTCCATGTGGAATGCTAACATGGATATACAGTTTGTGGCTGATAACTGTATGGCTGTGGCTCGGTATGTGACGTCTTACATCACCAAAAAAGAGAAGACAGAATTGAAGGATATGTGGGAGGACATTTCCCATGAAAAGAGCCTCAGCAAGAAGTTGTACAGTTTCAGTCTGAAGATGTTGTTGCATCGAGAAATCGGAGCGTACGAATGTTCTGACCGGTTGTCTTCAGCAAGTCTCTATGCCAAGTCCAGGAGTATCGTTTGGGCGAGTCTTGGTCTTGCTGCAACGCGTAATCGAGTTCTCAAACCTGTGCGGGAAATTGAGTATTTGGCGGAAAAGGAGCCAAACAGTACCGACATTTTGAAGACAAACATGTTGGATACATATTATCCAAATCGAAGCAGTCACCTAGAGAATGTTTGTCTGTATGAGGTTCTGCAAAATTACATGTTCAAGAGGAACATCAAAGAAGATACTGAGAAAGGAGTGTATGCTGTAATAGGAAGTGAGGGATGTCTGGTGAAGCAAAGAAAATGCCACTTGATAAACCATCGAAAATTGAGTGGCAAATCTCCTGAAAAAAAGGAGTTTTTCTATTTAGCACTTTTGCAACTTTTCAAGCCTTGGCGTGCAGAAGAGGAACTGCTTGGAGATTTCCTCTGTTATGAAGACTCTTTCAATGCCGCCAAGGAGACCATAGAATGTCCTGCTTTTCCCAAATATGTAGAAATGTTGAATGCGGAAATTGAGCAGGAAGCAACGATTGCAGCCGAGATTGCCAGAGACAGTTCTCAGGACAGTCAGAGTTCTGCTTCATTGAGTCAGGATCCACTAGGAGGACCTCTTATTGAAAATGAAGCTGCCACTGCTATGAATGAGGTGGAAAGAGCCATGGCACATGCTCAAGAGGATGCGGTTAACTTAGAAGAGTTGGAAAGGCAACTCAACGTTGAGCAGAGGAAAATATATGACGAAGTTACCATGCAAATTGATCATGGATTAAGTCATGATAAGAAAGAGTGCTCATGTACGTCGTTGAAGCCTGTCCGACTGTACGTGAGTGGAGAAGCGGGAACTGGAAAAAGTTTCCTCATTAAAGCAATTTCATGCTATTTGCAGGAAAGGACAGAGTCATCGCTGTCTTGTGTTGTCACTGCTCCAACTGGACTGGCAGCACATAATATTAAAGGGATTACTTTACATCGTTTACTGATGCTGCCAGTGGAGCATGACAACAAATTAGAATATCACAAGCTATCTGGAGATGCTTGTTTTGAAGTTTCAAGAATCTTGAGGAAAATGAAACTTCTTATCATTGACGAAGTAAGCATGGTTTCCAATGTCATGCTTGCCTTTGTGCATTTGAGGATGCAAGAAGTTCTCAAAACAGAGTATGATGTGTTATTTGGTGGCAAACACATCATTGTTTTCGGAGATCTTCTGCAGCTGACACCAGTGAAAGGGCAACCTGTGTTCAAAATGCTCACGCATGAAGATACCAGGAAGTGTCTAGGCAGCATTGGCAACGTCAATATATGGTTAAACTTCAATTATGCTGAACTGCATGAAAATATGCGTCAGGCAAAGGATGAAGTTTACAAGACTATTCTACAAGATGTTAGAATTGGAAAAGTGACCGAGCATGGGAAAGAAGCTTTACATGCACGATTACTGTCAAATTTATATCCAGAACAAGATGTTGTGCCTGAGAATATTTTTCAGAAAATTACTGATAAGAAATCTGGAATATGTTTGATGCCAACTCTTGCAGAATGTGCCAAATTTAACAACAAAATGTTGCATTTAGAAAAGCAAGAGATTGTGAAAGTGGAAGCTATTGATAGAGTAGAGCATATGGGATCAACAATTATTTTGTCTGAGAATCTGAAATCAAAATTGGATTCATTAGAGAAGACTATATCTAAAACTGCAGGTTTTGAAAAGACTCTGAATGTGTGCTTGAACTGCCGTATAATTTTAAGAAGGAATTTACATGTTGAAAGAGGTCTGGTAAATGGATCAATGGGTAATGTTGTTGATTTTGTGAAATACAGAAATAGAGATGGAATTGAATTTTTAAAAATTAAATTTGATGGCATTGAGGAAGTACAGCTAATTGCTCGTTGTTCTGCTAGATTTTTGCTTGTAAAAGACTTATATGTTCGCCGTATGCAGTTCCCTGTTTGCTTGGCATATGCGGTGACAATTCATAAATCGCAAGGTTTAAGTGTAGACACTGCATTGGTGAATATTGGCAGTTCTGTGTTCAAGGAGGGTATGGCATATGTGGCATTGTCACGAGTTAGAACTTTATCGGGATTGTACTTGATTGAGTGTGATGTCAGAAACATTTGTGCAGATCTAGATTGTGTTAAGGAATACAATAGGTTAAGAAGAGAGTATGCGCCACATTTGCCTCAGTTTCCTTTGTTTGAGAAACGTCTGGTAGGCCGGAAACGAAGAAATGAGAACAATACTGGGGAGGTTGTAGCAAAAAGACAAAAAGTGAATGAACCTAAAATTACAAGCAGAAACAAAGAGGATTCTGTTGAAGATGTTGTTGGTTTTCAGTTTGAAAACAGTTCTGGTGTCAACTGCTATGCTAATGTAGTAATGAATGTTTTGTTTTCTCTAAAAAATGTAAAAGAAGAGATTGTGGTCAATTCTGATCAAAGATTTTGCAGTTTGTTGAATTCTGTGTTAGAGAAATGTAGCACAGATAGAACAAAAATAGAAAGTGTGTCTGAAATTCGAAACCTGTTAGACAGATGTTCAGGGCAAACACAATTCTCTCAAAATATTCAGCAAGATTGTCAGGAGTTTTTAATGTATATGCTTGATGTATTACATGCTGAAGGTGTAGATGTAGATCAGCTGTTTGGGCTTTCTTATCAATGGCAGCATGACTGCGAGAACTGTATGGTATCAAGTACTACTAGTGTAGACTCAGAAAGATTTATATATTTAACTTTGCCAGACAGTAAATCAGTCTCCTTTAATAAGCTAGTAAAAGCTGCTAATCACAGCATGGAGTGTAGCCAATGTAAATCTGAAATGATGTCCACATTATTTATACGAACATATGGCCAGTACGTCATTTTAATGTTCCAACGATGTAGGCCTGATGGAACAAAATTGACAACTTTAATAAAAAATTTTGTAGCTTCGCAGTTGTCAATATCAGGAAGGACTTTTGTAACTACAGCAATTATATATCATGACGGCCCTTCAATATCATCAGGACATTACACAGCTTATTTAAAGTCTAGAAATGGCTGGTCATTCTGCAATGATTCTGTTTTAATTTTCAAAAAAAAATTGCCGTATGACCTTAAAAACTCTTACCTGGTGTTTTTAAAACCAACATTTTAGGAAAATAATCTCGGGATATGATCTGTGGAATTTCAAGAAGTTCTAATGGCTCCTACACAATTTGGCCTTGAGGATAAGTGTAGTTCAGAGACATAACTTCTAATCAAAGGATTGGACATCATGGAGATGTATGTGCACTTTAAATGAGTTCAGAAAAACTGTTTCTTTTCATAAGCTAATTGAAGCAGCCAATCAAAACATGGAGTAGAGGGAATGTAAGTCTGCAATGCTGTCTACTGTTTTACATTGCTTTGTGATTAAAAGTGATGTAGAGAATTAAATAATTGTAGTACTCATAGAGGTAGTGTAAGTCTGCTTCATATTAAGCAGTATCAGTGTCATAGGAAATGTAGAACATGACTGACCAAGAAGGGGAAGATATTACTATTCCAGGATTGTGAAAATGATCTTCAACATTTTAATTCTGAAAGTTGCGGAAATGCCAAATGATGGGATTGGCTTACAAGAAATCCAAGAGTTATAAATATCTCTGACTAGATTTGGCCTTGTGGAAAATAGTGGTAGAGAGCAAGAAGTCATTTATTGCATGTAACGTGTTTTTAAAAACGATGGAGGTTTTCTTTCAGAAAGTGGCGGGCTGAAAGTAATAACAGCACAAAAGAGTGTAAGCTGTTCATAGGACATCCTTGGACGTCATGGAAAGTAAGTTAACTTTAAGGAGTTCTGAATTTTATTTTCTGATGTTGTATGGGTTTTTTAAACACAATCATTTTGATTGTGTTTTTTTTTCCCCGCTGTTACATGATGAATACCTTCAAGTCACTGTTTTTAGTGAATTTTGATACATTCTGAGAACAGCAAAAATAAACCATTTAACATGTATAATTAATTCTGTACTGTTTGCATTTATGATGTATATGTAGAACTGTGTAGGAGGCATGGAGAAGGTGAGTTTTCTGTAAGTGTTAAATTTATTGTATGCAGTGCTGCACTTCTACGTATTCTTTCATATGCTGGACTACATCTGCACAATGAGATACCTAAGCAAAGGAAACACAAGTGATGTGATTGTGAAATGAGCAAAATAAATTGCACATATTTCAATTACATCACCTGAGTTTCCTATCATTACGAATCACATTGTGCAGATCAAGTTTAGGTCTGTCCAGGGAAACATAGGAGGTTTCTACTTTGTTGAAGAGTGCAGTGGACATGACTCACTTCATTAGTAGACTTTCACAGATATTATCTCCTCTGTACACTTCAACAAGTGTAAATCTCATCTTGAACTCTGAGTAGGCCTCACCTCAAACAAATCTCTGGATAGGAGACATGTTATTGGCATACTGAAGCGACACTTTTCTGAAACAAGAGCAATGCAAAAGATGCACCATGTTTTAAGATAGGCCTCACTTCATCTGCATCAAGATACTGTTAGTTTAAAATGTATATCTTTAGCATTGTGTAGAGGACCTGGAGAAGCAGAAGCTTCTGTCAGTGTCAAAGTTGTTGAAAAACTATTTGTCCTTCAATATTTTCCCTTGTCTTTTGTAATTTTTAAATACATATTTTAATTTTTTTCAAATGTTGGTTCTCTCTTTCACAGATTGAAAGTATAGAAATAAAATGTGATTAATTTAACGGCAATTACAAGGTAAATAGTTGTACTCTTTTCGTTACATTTCTATCACATTCACCTACTATTAGATCCACTGCTTCACTTCTTTAATCCTCAGTTTCCTGCCTTTGCTACTTTCCTCATTCCTTTCTCTATTACCTATTTACTCAACTCCTTCCACTCTTTTTCTCAGTCCCTCTGTTCTCATAGTTCCTCAGTCTTGTTCACTCACTCCATCTCTATTACTCTTAGTGTCTGTGAATTACTTTCCCAACTTTTTTTTTTTTGGGACCGCTTCCTGGGAAGTTGCCCGGTTCGCAAACCAGCAGCGTTATGGCAGTCCACCATTTTGTGTTTCGTTCGAATCAAGATACAAGATGGAGGGCAAATAATGTTCAGAATAGGTAGAAGGGGGCACGGTAGATGTATCTTGACCCCCTTGGTTTTCTGAGGGTGGCTGAGGAGGACCATAGTTCTTCACTCTTGTTCACTCTCTCTGTTTCTATTAATGTCACTGTTTATGACTGATCAAAAAAATGTTTTTTAAAAAAGAACAGTAACTATAAGGGAAGGAAATAGACAGTTATGTTAAAAGAAAGACAGCTATAGGGAGTAAACTAACGATACTGTTACCTACAATCCACTGCTGTTGATGTTACTGACCATGTCATGAATGATGTAATATGTGAAATCATCAACAGTGGATTGTAGGTAACAGTATCCTTAGTTTACTCCCTAGAGCTGTCTTTCTTTTAACATAACTGTGTATTTCCTTCCCTTATAGTTACTGTTTTTTTAAAAAAAATATTTTTTTGGTTAGCTTCCGGTACGCGTACCGGGTAGCGCTCCGGGAGCGAACTAAGAGAAATACAGGTTGGCAGAGTTCCAAATATTCTACCAATTTTTTTATAATGGGGAGTTAGTTCTGAAAAGAACTTTTTTTTTTATGTTTTTGTTGTTTTATATTTTTTTTAGTATTTTTTGAACATTTTTTTACTTTTTTTGTATTTTCTGAACGTTTTTAAAAAATTTTTGGTTTTTTTGGGGGGGGGGAAACAAAAACGATCCATTATAAAGGGCTCAACAGGAGCAAAAAAAAAAAAAGAATTTATTTTTTGGTGCGTCTTGTGCAAACATTAATATGATTTTGAATTGCTCGCAAAATCAAAGTGATGCTACTTTCTCTGTAGCAGATGAAAGCGCCACATTCCACGCACACTTGTTTTACGTGCCCAAACAACATTTGGATGTTTGCAATCACCTCCCTCGCCTCTGGTCCCGACACCTCTGGAACCACCGATCTTCTTGCCATTTGGAGGGGATTTTGTTGTTGGTCACGTAGCTGGGCAGCACTATAGTTATTTGGGTGCCACCTACTCATATGCCGATGCATAGTATGATTGCCATAACTATATTTTTTATCAGTGCCCCTTGACAATCTGTCACCGCATATGCGGCAAAACACGTAACGAGCATTCACTTTCTTTTGCCCCTCAGGAATTCTGTAGAATTGCCAGATATAATTCTCCTGTCGATTGTACCTCCTGGGCTCCTCTGGCAAAAACTCATGCTCTTCCTCCTCTTCCTCCTCTTCCTGTTCTTCCTCTTCTTGCAGAATTACTTCTGCAGGTGGTCCTCTCTTTCTTGGATTTGGTGGAGGTGGTGGGCTAGCACCAGCTGAAGCTACTAATGAAGCCATCACAAAGTCTCAATAAAGGGTCTTTCTCTCACCAAGATGAAAGTCAGAGTGATGAAAGAAGGAGGGGTTTTCATCATTTGGGAAAAACAAAAGTTCTAAACCAATGAAAAGTGTCCATTTTAGATCACATGACCTTGTATTACATCATTAGGAAACCAAAAGTGAAATGAACCAATGAAAAGTGTTATTATCGAGTCACATGACCTGCTATGTTTACATTACGCGGTCGGCGCCGCGCCGCGGATCGCTTCCGGTTCGCGTACCGCTGCGCTTCCGGGTACGCGAACGTAGCACGTAATATGACGTATTACGCGAGAACGCGAAACGTCATGCTGACGCGAAGCGTCGCGATGTTGTTTTGTAACGCGAGAGGTGCGCTAAAGGAACGTTTACCAGTTCGCGTACCGGGTCGCGCCTCCGGATTGAGCTAACGGGAAGCTAACCGGTACGCGTACTGGGAGCGAAACAAAAAAAAATGCAAAAAAAATTGTATAAAAAACATGTAAAAAATATTTTTCTTTTTAAAGAATAATACATTGTAAAGGTTTTGATATTAGCTATTAAAAAACCAATGAAATTCACTGAAAAAACCATAGGTTATAGACCATATATAGTTAGGAATTAGCATTTACAAAACCTTAAAAATTCACTGAAAAAACCATAGGTTATAGACCATATATAGTTAGGGATTAGCATTTAAAAAACCTTATTTTACTCACACAAAACCATTGAAATTCCATATATAGTTAGTTGTACTAACTATATATCACGCACCCGCAATCCACTGCTGATGATGTCACATATTACATCATTCATGACATGGTCAGTGACATCACTGATGACATCACTGATGACATCTCAAATGACATCACTGATGACATCACTGATGACATCTCAAATGACATCACTGATGACATCACTGATGACATCTCAAATGACATTACTGATGACATCACTGTTGTGATAATACGATGAACCTCTTCAGACTCTAATATAACCTTAGATACACTCAGTGTAAACACAGACTCACAGATTGTCACTCATCCATGAAGTTACACACACACCTAGACAGTCATGCAAACAATCAATCACACCTCCATTTCCTTAACTATACAGTTAAACACACCTTACTTACTTATTCAAACAAATACTAAAACATATTTACTCACTTATACAATCCTGGATACAAGTTCACAATGATCCATACAGCCACTCACACATTCACTGGCTCTTATGCACAGTTATTTATATATGTCAACTCTCACATGTACTGTATTTTACATATGTACTTAATTTGACATGTAGCACTGAGATATCTATTCACTCACCAATACAGTCATGCACACAGTCAACCGCCCATACAGCTGTTTCCAACATGCACTTTTGAACCCATACATCTATGCACAGAGTCATACACTTCCCAGCCACCCACACACACACTCAGTCTCCCATACAAATGCTTGGGCAACCAATCAATAACCCATATAGTTACTCATATAGCTACTGATCAACACATGCAGCAGTTTACAGAACAACAGACATAATGATGCACAAATTAAGACAGTTTAGTCACTAACCCATGCACTCAGTGAGACACATTTAATCATTCACTCATACATTCAGTCATGCACCTACTAAATCCTTCGTCCAGACACTTATACATCGACTCATTCATAAATATGTAAGACATATTTTAACTTTACAGAAAAATACAGTCACTGGATTTTGTCATCAGTGATGTCATCAGTGATGTCATTTGAGATGTCATCAGTGATGTCATCAGTGATGTCACTGACCATGTCATGAATGATGTAATATGTGACATCATCAGCAGTGGATTGCGGGTGCGTGATATATAGTTAGTACAACTAACTATATATGGAATTTCAATGGTTTTGTGTGAGTAAAATAAGGTTTTTTAAATGCTAATCCCTAACTATATATGGTCTATAACCTATGGTTTTTTCAGTGAATATATTACCTACTGGCGGTCGCCAGTAGGTATATATAGTTAGGATTTTTTCTCTATGGGTTTTTTGAAAATTCTATGTCTAATAACTTTGGCGTTTGTGGACGGAATCGGCTGAAATTTTCAGGAAAATGGCACATTTTGTTTCTGAGCAGCCCTTGAAAATTTGGGGGGGGTTCGTCCAGTGGGGGCCGAGAAAAAAGGGGGGTCCCAAAACGTGTTTTTAACATTGAGTTTTCCATAGGGCGGTTGGCCTCACTTTTAGCCCGAACGGCTGAATGGATTTGCACGAAACTTGGCAAAATTGTAGGGACTGGTAGCCCGATGTGCCTTTTGTAGGTCTCAATATATGTGCTCCAGTGGATTTTGAGAAATTAACGTTTAAAAAAAGATATATATCTGTAACAGCGGACCGGTTAGCGCTCTGGTTCGCGGACTTTTCGCGCAACGGAGCTTTGTGAAGCGAAGCTGATTGGTTCTCCGGCGTCTGTCAACATTCCAAACAGTCCGTAGCGGCCGCCATCTTGTCTCTCGGTAGGATCGAGAGACAAGAGGAGGTCAAAACAAAGGGGGAAATAACTATAAGGGGGCATAGTAGATCCTCGCTGACCCCCTAGGTTTGATGTGGAGGTTTTAAAAGGGCCCCGCGGGGCAAAAAAAAATAATAATAATAATAATCGAACGGCTGAATGGATTTGCACGAAACTTGGCAAAATTGTAGGGACTGGTAGCCCGATGTGCCTTTGCTAGGTCTCAATATATGTGCTTCAGTGGATTTTGAGAAATTAACGTTCAAAAAAAGATATATATCTGTAACAGCGCACCGCTTCGCGTACTTTTCGCGTTACGGAGCTTTGCGAAGCGAAGCTGATTGGCTCTCCGGTGTCTGTAAACATTCCAAACAGTACGTAGCGGCCGCCATCTTGTCTCTCGGTAGGATCGAGAGACAAGAGGAGGCCAAAGCGAAGGGGCAAATGACCATAAGGGGGCATAGTAGATCCTCGCTGACCCCCTAGGTTTGATGTGGAGGTTTTAAAAGGGCCCCGCGGGGCAAAAAAAAAAATAATAATAATAATCGAACGGCTGATGACCATAAGGGGGCATAGTAGATCCTCGCTGACCCCCTAGGTTTGATGTGGAGGTTTTAAAAGGGCCCCGCGGGGCAAAAAAAAATAATAATAATAATAATCGAACGGCTGAATGGATTTGCACGAAACTTGGTAAAATATTAGGGACTGGTAGCCCGATGTGCCTTTGCTATGTCTCAATATATGTGCTTCAGTGCATTTTGAGAAATTAACGTTCAAAAACAAGATATATATCTGTAACAGCGCTCCGCTTCGCGGAGATAAAATTATATGTGTATTACCTAGCTGTTGCTAACACCAGTTAGCGACGGCTAGTAGGAGATAGCGACCATCTTGGGTCCCACTTTGCATGTGAGTGATATTTATCACTAATGACATGCAAAGTGGGCATGCCAAGATGTTAGCGACTGGAAACAGTCGCTAACATCGCTATCTCCTATTATCAACTTTTGGAAATATTCGAGATAAGCGCGAATATCTCCAAAAAGTAACAGCTGCCCTGAGCAGTTCTTAGCCATGTTATCCAATGGGAGGTGGATAACATGGCTAAGAGCATTAGCTCGGTAATGCATGAATATCGCGGAGTTTTCAGCGACATTAATGCATTGCGCTCGTTTTTTATCGTATTTGCGATAAACCTTGATAATAGCAAGGTTTATCTGCGATAATTTCTGACGGTAAAAAAATCGTTGCTAAGCATCGTTAGGGATAAATATCGCTTAACCTTGGTAATATGCCCCAACGTCTGTTAACGTTCGATTCGAAGGAAATCAGGAATTGTTGAAAAACATTGTGTGCGCCATCTTGTCTTTTTTCAAATGCCACACTTTTGTCGTGCACGGCAGCCATTTTAGATGCCTTGACCAGATCCACTCTGTGAACGCTGTCGATCCTTAGCATGGCTCCCCACCCTCGCAAGCATCTCCCCCAGGCAGTGGTCACCCCCGCTCTCTGTTTTATGCATGGGTAATAAACCTCCCCCCATCTGCGCTGTTCTTCCCTGAGAATCACACCCTGTGCCCGCCCGACACCTCCCTTTCGCCCTATTCACTACCGCACCCTCTGACACTCCTTTTCCTCTGTGTCCGATTGTCCAGGCCGGTCCTAGGCTATCAGCTAGCCCTGCAGATGTAGTTTATGGCCACAGCTGTAAAGAATCACCCGTCTTCAAAGGAGTTATAGTAGATCAAGGCCCACACTCGATGAGATCCGTCACAGCAGAAGCGTTGCTATTATCTGAAAACCATTCTGTATTGTGATTGGGGAGGGGACCGAGCGTGAAGCGGAAGATTCCAGGGATGACTCTTTGTACATCAAAGTTTTTACAATTATGTGTCATATTAAAAATATATAGCACTCCGACAAAGTAGTAAGATTATAAAACTTTAATAATTTATAAATATATACAAGAAAACAAAAATAGTAATAACATATAAACATTTTTAGAGAAAAACAACGAAGTAGCGGTCGGCTGTGCGAATAGTCCCAACGCAGCACAACGTCCAGATTTCCGGCGTGGGGCGTCGCGGGGGGTGGGTGATCAGTAGCAAACTGTTGTGCGAATAGTTCCAAGGCAGCAGAACGCGCCGAAATCTAGATGACACAAAAGTGATGTCTAGTAAGTTGCCACCCAGCAAATAACGGCGTGGGGCGTCGCGGGGGGTGGGTCATCAGTAGCAAACTGTTGTGCGAATAGTTCCAAGGCAGCAGAACGATGGCACCAAGGTGATGTCCAGTAAGTTGCCGCACTGGTTTTGGTATCCTACAATGCTGCTCCGAATAACGGCGTGGGGCGCCCCGGGGGAGGCGGCGTGAACGGGCCTCTCCAGGTGGAGTCTCGTCTGTTGTAGTGGGGCGCCCCTTTACCGTTTCAGTTGCCATTCCGTCCGCTTTTGGTCCACTGTGTCAAAATCCGCCATTCAGCTGAGTTGCGCCCACTCTTGCGGTGCAGCGATAGGCGGCTGTCACAGGACTCTCAAAATGGCGGCAGGCTGTTTCCTTTTTGGGCCTGGTCCACTGAAATGGCCCTGGGACACCTTGGAAATCGGACGCTTGTCTGCTAGGTCTTGGACCCCATTCTCGAAAGCGTCCCCTCCGCCTTGAGAATTCATCAAAAGTTTTGGGGGCCCCGACTCCTGCAGGCTTCTGGTGGGGAGCGGCTGCCATGATTGCTCGCGGAATGACCACGACGGAGCTACGAGATGGTGGTGCTCTCATGGTGACGCCAGCTTCAGTCTGAAACATCCAGAAACAAGGTGGGGCTTTCATCGTTTGGGGGAAAAAAAAAGTTTTCATCCAATGAAAAGTGTTGTTTTTAGGTCATATGATCAAGCCTTCCATCATTAGGAAACCAAAAGTAAAATGAACCAATGAAAAGTTTTATAAACAAGTCACATGACCTGTTATGCGGCATAGGGTATAAAATGCGGAGAAAATACGTTGGCACGTGAGGCGGCGTCAGTAGCGGACCGATGTGCGAATAGGCCGAAGGCAATACAACGCGCCAAGATCCGGATGGCATCGAGGTGGTGTCATAGTTGAGAGTTCTGAGCAGCGGTTGTAACACTGTCTGAAGCTTATTTGCAGCTGCTGCAGCTTCACTACGCGCCAAGATCCGGATGGCACCGAGGTGGTGTGTAGGAAGTTGCCGCACTGGTGTGGCCATCCTACAATGCTGAAAGTCGGCGTGGGGCGCCCCGTTGGCCTGTGAGTTTGCGTCAGTAGCGGACCGATGTGCGAATAGGCCGAAGGCAGCACAACGCGCCAAGATCCGGATGGCACCGAGGTGGTGTCTAGTAAGTTGTCGCACTTCTGTGGCCATCCTACAATGTTGAAAGTCGGCGTGGGGCGCCCCGTTGGCCTGTGAGATGGTGTCAGTAGCGGACTGATGTGTGAATGGGGCCAAAGGCAGCGCAACAATATTTTCTACTATATTTCCGGTGTAGAAGAGACCACAAGGCGCTGAGATGCCAAGATCCGGATGGCACCGAGGTGGTGTCTTGCAAGTTGTGGTACTGGTGTGGCCATCCTACAATGCTGAAAGTCGGCGTGGGGCGCCCCGTTGGCCTGTGAGATGGCGTCAGTAGCGGACCGATGTGCGAATAGGCCGAAGGCAGCACAACAATATTTTCTGACTGACACCACAAGGCGCTGAGATGCCAAGATCCGGATGGCACCGAGGTGATGTCTAAGTTGCGGACTGATGTGCGAATGGGGCCAAAGGCAGCGTAACAATATTTTTTGTATGGAAGATACCACTAGGCGTTGAGATGCCAAGATTCGGATGGCACTGAGGTGATGTCTAGCAAGTTGGTGTGGTCATCCTACAATGCTGAAACTCGGCGTGGGTCACCCCATTAGCCTGTGAGATGGCGTCAGTAGCGGACCGATGTGCGAATAGGCCGAAGGCAGCACAACGCGCCAAGATCCGGATGTCACCGTGGTGGTTTCATAGTTGAGAGGCACTTCATCTGCAGTGGGGCGCCGAGATCCGGATGGCACCGAGGTGATGTCTAGCAAGTTGCTGTACTGGTGTGGTCATCCTACAATGCTGAAACTCGGCGTGGGTCGCCCCATTAGCCTGTGAGATGGCGTCAGTAGCGGACCGATGTGCGAATAGGCCGAAGGCAGCACAACGCGCCAAGATCCGGATGTCACCGTGGTGGTTTCATAGTTGAGAGGCACTTCATCTGCAGTGGGGCGCCGAGATCCGGATGGCACCGAGGTGATGTCTAGCAAGTTGCTGTACTGGTGTGGTCATCCTACAATGCTGAAACTCGGCGTGGGTCGCCCCATTAGCCTGTGAGATGGCGTCAGTAGCGGACCGATGTGCGAATAGGCCGAAGGCAGCACAACGCGCCAAGATCCGGATGTCACCGTGGTGGTTTCATAGTTGAGAGGCACTTCATCTGCAGTGGGGCGCCGAGATCCGGATGGCACCGAGGTGATGTCTAGCAAGTTGCTGTACTTGTGTGGTCATCCTACAATGCTGAAACTCGGCGTGGGTCGCCCCATTAGCCTGTGAGATAGCAGTTCTTTGGATTTGGGCCTGGCTCGTCTGCTGTAGTGGGGCGCCCCTTTACCGTTTCAGTTGCCATTCAGCTGAGTTTCGGCTGCTCTTGATGCTACAGCGACAGGCGGCTGCAACAGGACTCTCAAAATGGCGGCCTGTTCTTTGGATTTGGGCCTGGTCCACTAAAATGGCCCTGGGACACCTTAGAACTCGGACGCTCGATTTTTTTTTCCTTTCCTGTACATGCAAAAAAAGGTAAATGCCCGGTACGTTACACGCTTCATCTGCCACGATGAACTCTCTAGAGGAACCGAAAAAAAATATAGTTGTGGTAACTATACCATGCATTGTCATATGGAGAGGTGGCACCAATTAATTATAGTGCTGCATAAAAGAGAGATTTGGAGGAGAACCCCTGACCTGCTAGTACATTCATCAAAGAAGTGGCACTGAGAGCTTCAGAGGCAAGGGAAACGGTCCCAAATATTTAGAAGAACTTTGGAAAGATTAAAATGACATGTTTAGATTGTGGCAAATTTATTTCATGTGGACATCTGAGTGTTACTCTAATAAATACAGCATATGAACATCATCATAGTCGATGGTTGGTAGAGACATTTTGACTATATCCTGGACCTGCCCGTCCTCGCCCAAAATGGCGCCAGAATAAATGGGACTCGTAACTCCTTGTTGTGTACTGGTTGCAGAACCTTGAAATCACGAGATACGTATGCAGTTTTGAAGCACATGGCGGGCGGGGACGAGAATTGATTGAATATTTCGACATCCCTATTGATATTAAGTTCTGATGTGTTATTGATTACTGTACTGTTGAAAGTTCGAATTAACGTCACCCATGGTACTTGCCCGCAAATGTATATCTAGATAATTTTATTGTAACTGGCCCTGTCGTATTTTAATTATAAAATGTACGTCCACCGATTCCGTAACTGTTAGACACCTTAGTTCTTGCAACCTAATGGCCCGCCCGTTACGTTCCTCTACAGTGTAAATGTCTATTTATCATATACGATTACAGTTTGCTCCGTGGCCGGCCCACGTGGTTATAGGCTCGTATTTGTATAATGAAATTTTCACAATAAAGGTTTTTAAAAGAAAACATGGTAGTAGTATATACATTGGTAAAGTTTTTAATAATAGTCACTGTTTTAGAATCATTAAAAGGCAAGTGAAATAAAGCAGACCAATTACATGAAGGGTAAAAGGTATAATACGAAGGAACGCAGTAAAGATAAATGGTCAAGGGCTGTTGTGTTTTCTATTCCTGCAACATAAAGTGATCGATAAGAATCTCATATTCAGGCGTATCGGCGACTAAGACAGCAGGTCGACCCTCTTTTGCTCAACGGCTCCGTCATGGGACGAAGAAACGCTCTTTTTCTCGAAAAAAGAATATATTTTACTTGCAGGACAGTTGTAAAATTTCCGGGAAAGTACATTAGCCTGGAACATTATAACATATATTTAAGAAAAAATAATGTTCGGAAGTAATGAAAAGCGTAATTTTTAGGTCATATGACCAAGCCTTTCATCATTACAATAAGAAAAGTAAAATGAACCAATGAAAAGTTTTATTAACAAGTCACATGACTTGTTATGCTTACGTTACGCGCTGCGCGCCCCGGATGACTTCCGGATGCGCTAACGCGGCGCGTCATATGACGCATTACGCGACAACGCAGGTACAGAATATAGTCAAAATGTCTCCACCAACCAGCGGTCGGAACACAACCCCTTTCAGCAGGCTAAATAGTTCTGTTCAATGACAACAGAAGGGACAGGCAACAAGAACCATCAGTCAAAGAGGGGAGGGCTAGTTCTTCTCTACCGGGTTACATTGGGGCGCTACCGGAACTGATCGAATTGGTAGTCTACAGTGTTTCTGGATGTTTCAGACTGAAGCTGGGGTTAGCATGAGAGCAGCACCATTTCGTAGCTCCGTCGTGGTCATTCCGCAACCAATCATGGCAGCCGTTCTTTATCGTTATTTTGGGCGGGGTGGGTGGCGGAGCAGAGCTGTTTTGCAGCCATCATTGTGTGGAGTTCAGTTCATCTCACTAGTTTTGTATTTGTCATGAGGGGTTGTTCCTAATGTTTCTATTTTAGCGAGGTCAAAAAGAGATCCCATTAGTGGCCTACTGATTTTGCTCGATTCCTTTTCTTTTTTTTTACACGATTTTTCGTTATCTGCAAAGACTAAACAGAGTATTGCGACTCTGTGTTTGTTTGTAAATAGAGAATGAACCAAAGAGAACTAATTCTAAAACAGTAAATACTTGGATAACAATGAATCAAATGGAGAGAGAAGCAGGCACGACGGATTACAATGGGGGCAAAGACCTGCGTTAACTACCTTTCACTATCTGCAAAGAGAGAGTACTCCTAATAGAAATGAGGGGGGGGGGCACCATTCAAAGCAGATCAGTGTGCATAAACACGAAAATGTTTTCACTTACCACGTACTTGACATTCGACAGCTTATGATATTTGCTATTAAAAAACCATTGAAATTCACTGAAAAAACCATAGGTTATAGACCATATATAGTTAGGAATTAGCATTTACAAAACCTTGAAAATTCACTGAAAAAACCATAGGTTATAGACCATATATAGTTAGGAATTAGCATTTAGAAAACCTTATTTTACTCACACAAAACCATTGAAATTCCATATATAGTTAGTTGCACTAACTATATATCGCGCACCTGCAATCCACTGCTGATGATGTCACATATTACATCATTCATGACATGGTCAGTGACATCACTGATGACATCACTGATGACATCTCAAATTACATCACTGATGACATCACTGATGACAACATCCAGTGACTGTATGTTTCTGTAAAGTTAAAATGTGTCTTACATATTGAAGAATGAGTGGAAGTATAAGTGTCTGGACAAAGGATTTAGTAGGTGCATGACTGAATGCATGAGTGAGTGATTAAATGTGTCTCACTGAGTGCATGGGTTAGTGACTAAAGTGTCTTAATTTGTGCATCATTATGTCTGTTGTTCTGTAAACTGCTGCATGTTTTGATCAGTAGCTATATGATTAACTATATGGGTTACTGATTGATTGTCCAAGTATTTGTATGGGAGACTGAGTGTGTGTGTGGCTGGCTGGGAGGTGTGTGACTCTGTGCAGATCAATGTGTACTTGTATCAATGATTGTATAACAAGGTAAGTATGTGTTAGTATATGTTTGAAAATGTAAGGTGCTCTATGTTTAACTGTATAGACAAGAAAATGGAAGTGTCATTGATTCTTTACAGGACTGACTAGGTGTGTGAGTAACTCCATGGATGAGTGGCAGACTGTGAGTGTCTGTATAGGTGTATGAGTGCATATGATAGTGTTGTAAAGATGAGTGATTGTATGTATGAATGATAGTATGGGTGAATGAGTGAAGGTGTGTGTAGACGTAGGAATCAGTGAGTGCGTATGTAGTAACTAGTATTGGTGTGTCAATGGTTTCAAAAATTATATTCTGTATTTAACACTGGGTGAAACAGAGGTTATATTAAAATGTGAGGAGATGCATTGTATTGTCACATGAATGATATCATCAGTGATGTGGTCATTGATGTCAAATGAGATGTCATCAGTGATGTCATCAGTGATGTCATTTGAGATGTCATCAGTGATGTCATCAGTGATGTCACTGACCATGTCATGAATGATGTAATATGTGACATCATCAGCAGTGGATTGCAGGTGCGCGATATATAGTTAGTGCAACTAACTATATATGGAATTTCAATGGTTTTGTGTGAGTAAAATAAGGTTTTCTAAATGCTAATTCCTAACTATATATGGTCTATAACCTATGGTTTTTTCAGTGAATTTTCAAGGTTTTGTAAATGCTAATTCCTAACTATATATGGTCTATAACCTATGGTTTTTTCAGTGAATATATATATATATACATATATATATATATATACATATATATATGTATATATATTACCTACTGGCGGTCGCCAGTAGGTATATATAGTTATGATTTTTTCTCTATGGGATTTTTGAAAATTCTATGTCTAATAACTTTGGCGTTTGTGGACGGAATTGGCTGAAATTTTCAGGAAAATTGCACATTTTGTTTCTGAGCAGCCCTTGAAAATTTGGGGGGGGTTCATCAAGGGGGGGCCGAGAAAAAAGGGGGGTCCCAAAACGTGTTTTTAACATTGAGTTTTCCATAGGGCGGTTGGCCTCACTTTTAGCCCGAACGGCTGAATGGATTTGCACGAAACTTGGCAAAATTGTAGGGACTGGTAGCCCGATGTGCCTTTTGTAGGTCTCAATATATGTGCTCCTGTGGATTTTGAGAAATTAACGTTTAAAAAAAGATATATATCTGTAACAGCGGACCTGGCAGCGTCCCAGGACGCGTACTTTTCGCGCAACGGAGCTTTGTGAAGCGAAGCTGATTGGTTCTCCGGCGTCTGTCAACATTCCAAAAAGTCCGTAGCGGCCGCCATCTTGTCTCTCGGTAGGATCGAGAGACAAGAGGAGGTCAAAACAAAGGGGGAAATAACTATAAGGGGGCATAGTAGATCCTCGCTGACCCCCTAGGTTTGATGTGGAGGTTTTAAAAGGGCCCCGCGGGGCAAAAAAAACCCAAAATAATAATAATCGAACGGCTGAATGGATTTGCACGAAACTTGGCAAAATATTAGGGACTGGTAGCCCGATGTGCCTTTGCTAGGTCTCAATATATGTGCTCCAGTGGATTTTGAGAAATTAACGTTCAAAAAAAGATATATATCTGTAACAGCGCTCCGCTTCGCGTACTTTTCGCGTTACGGAGCTTTGCGAAGCTGATTGGTTCTCCGGCGTCTGTCAACATTCCAAACAGTCCGTAGCGGCCGCCATCTTGTCTCTCGGTAGGATTGAGAGACAAGAGGAGGCCAAAGCGAAGGGGGAAATGACCATATGGGGGCATAGTAGATCCTTCCTGACCTCTAAGGTTTGATGTACCATTTTGCCAAGTTTGGTGTAATTCCGTTCAGCCATTCAGGCTGTAGACGTATGTAAATGTCCTATGGAAAATTGCATGGGGAAAACACATTTGAAAGTGTTGAAATTTAGAACCAATTAAAATGTTACTTTGGTTTTGTATTTGTGTGTGATGAAAGTTAATTGGTTATGTATATATGTCAAATGAGAGGAAACCACAGCCATTTTGTGATACTACTGTCTGAGGTACATTTGTGAGGAATTTTTGGTGGTGAATTTCTGGTGTTTGATTTACACAGTACTAACACTTCTGCTACTTTTAAAAAGGTGAGTTGTTAATTTGTAAGGGGAACTATGTTGTACACTTGAAGATAATTTGAAAAATGTTTTCTGTTATTTATTTGCAGTCCTTCTGTTATACTAAATACTTGATAAAGTTAGTTTTATATTATGTATTACTAAAAACGATAAATGAAAGTGATTATTTTTTTCTGCAATTTACAGCAAGCAATTTCAAAATAAAATGGCTCACAATGAAGAGACCGTGGCAATTTCTTTTGAATTGTCCACTACATTGATTGAAATTGAGAGCACCAATAATGAAATATTGTCACAAGGAGGACATGACTTGTATGATTCCATTAGATTGATTGAAATGGACAGCACCAAGAATGAAATATTGTCACAAGGAGATGACTTGAATGATTCCACTACATTGATTGAAATTGAGAGCACCAATAATGAAATATTGTCACAAGGAGGAGATGACTTGTATGATTCCATTAGATTGATTGAAATGGACAGCACCAATAATGAAATATTGTCACAAGGAGGAGATGACTTGAATGATTCCACTACATTGATTGAAATTGAGAGCACCAATAATGAAATATTGTCACGAGGAGATGACTTGAATGATTCCACTACATTGATTGAAATTGACAGCACCAATAATGAAATATTGTCACAAGGAGGAGATGACTTGAATGATTTTTTTGATCAATCTCTTGATGGCGAATATATCGAGTGTTTGGAGACCATAGAGTTACAAGAATCATCATTGGAGACTTTTAATGAGGACATTGCTGATGAGGACATGTTACTAGTTCTTTCAAATTTAGAAAATTCTGAAGAATAAATTTATATTTAGAAATCAAAAATTGTTTGAGACATTATTCATTTTTATTTTTAATTTATGAGGTTGTAGCGAAGTGATTGTAGTATAAAATGAGACTTATAGTATAGAGTGCAACATTTTTATGTTACATGGTAAGTTTACTCATATTTACTTCCCAGCTGCCACTATATTATCTCCAATGTGTATTTGACATCTCTTCTTCATCTCCGGCCTCCTTTCTCTCACTGTGTGTCTCCGATGCATCTTATCGCTGCTATTTTGTGTAATTACAGAAGAGAGTAAAATAAAATAGTTCGGAACGTGAAAAGGGGGCAAAGTAGAGTACTCCTCACCCCCTAGGCCTTTTTAGGCGGTCCCAAAAGGATCAGTTTCTGCTTTCCTGAGAGATTATGGTATGAGTTCCATATACCACAATAACTTGCATTACAACATGCAAGATATCTATCTCCTATTACCAACTTTTGGAGATATTCGCGCTAAGCGCGAATATCTCCAAAAAGTAACACCTGCCCTGAGCAGTTCTTAGGCATGTTATCCAATGGGAGGTGGATAACATGGCTAAGAGCATTAGCTCGGTAATGCATGAATATCGCTGAGTTTTTAGCGATATTCATGCATTGCGGCCGTTTATTATCGCATTTGCGATAAACCTTGATAATAGCAAGGTTTATCTTCGATAATTTCTGACGATGCTTAGTGGTAAAACATTGGTTGGTAAGCATCGTTAGCGATAAATATCGCTTAACTTTGGTAATATGCCCCAACGTCTGTTAACGTTCGATTCGAAGGAAATGAGGAAGTGTTGAAAAACATTGTCTGCGCCATCTTGCCTTTTTTGAAATGCCACACTTTTGTCGTGCACGGCAGCCATTTTAGATGTCTTGACCAGACCCACTCTCTGCACGCTGTCGATTCGTAGCATGGCTCCTCACCCACGCAAGCATCTTCCCTAGGCACTGGTCACCACCGCTCTCTGTCTTATGCATGGGCAATAAACCTTCCCCCATCTGCGCTGCTCTTCCCTGAGAATCACACTCTGTGCCCGCCCGACACCTCCCTTTCGCCCTATTCACTACCGCACCCTCTGACACTCCTCTTCCTCTGTGTCCGAATGTCCAGGCCGGTCCTAGGCTATCAGCTAGCCCTGCAGATGTAGTTTATGGCCCCAGCTGTAAAGAATCACCCCTCTTCAAAGGAGTTATAGTAGATCAAGGCCCACACCCGATGAGATCCGTCACACCACACGTGTTCCTACTATCTGAAAACCATCCTGTATTGTGATTGGGGAGGGGACCGAGCCTGAAGCGGAAGATTCCAGGAATGACTCTTTGTACATCAAAGTTTTTACAATTATGTGTCACATTAAAAATATATAGCACTCCAACAAAGTAGTAGGAATATAAAACTTTAATAACATATAAATATATACAAGAAAACAAAAACAGTAAAAACATTTAAACAACGAAGAGACCGTGGCAATTTCTTTTGAATTATCCAATAGATTTATTGAAATTGACAGCACCAATAATGAAATATTCTTGTCAGTAGCGGTCTGTTGTGCGAATAGTTCCAAGGCAGCAGAACGCGCTGAAATCTAGATGGCACGAAAGTGATGTCTAGTAAGTTGCCGCCCAGCAAAAAACGGCGTGGGGCGCCGCGGGGGTGAGTGAGTCCAGTAGGCACCACAGCTATTCTTACCGGCATTGCAGAATTACTGCTGGGGACAATGCCTGTGCTGTAGCAGGGTCACAGCAGAAACAAAAAGGATTCTGCTGAAGATGTTGTTGGTTTTCAATTTGAAAACAGTTCTGGTGTCAACTGCTATGCTAATGTAGTGGTTAATGTTTTGTTTTCTCTAGAAAATGTAAAAGAGGGGGAGGCAGTCCAAAGTTCCGTTAAAAGGGCAAAGGAAAGGATCGGTGGTTTGAACTATCAGTCAAAAAGGGGAGGGGGTGCAATAATTTTTCCTACCGGGTCACACTGTGCTTTCACCGGAAGTGAGGTCTGCAGGATTCTAGTAATTCAAAGTGAGGCTGGCGCCAGCATGGGAGCGCCGACGTCCCGCGGATACAGTTTCGTCACTCCACGGGCGATCATGGCAGTCATTCCCCATCGGGGGTCGGAGACTCCCGCGGCTCCTCTAGAATCTTCAAGGTCGTGGAGGACTACGGTGGTGGAGTCAACCAGTGACCGGGCCATTTCTTTATGCTGGGCCCGCTCTTGCCAGGTCGACCGCCATTTTGAGAGTTCGGCAGCTACCGGCGATCGCGGGGTCACATGAGCGGACGGGCTCCACCCTGCCGGGCGAGACGTTGCAGCATGGCCACAGTGGAAGAACCCTTTTCCGGGCGCCTGGAGCGCTGAGGGTGCAGCTGGGAAGCCTCCACCTGGGGAGGCGGGAGAGGCCTGTTCGCACCGTCTCTCCCTCCCAGTGCACCCCACGGCGTCTCGCTTGAGATTTGTTATGGCCGGACCAGGCGATGAGGACGAGGGGGGGGGTCGGAGGCATGTGCAAGACATCCCCCCCCAGTGTTGTCGCAGCCATTATAAAAGAAAGAAGTGTCCCGTCCGTCTTCGGGCCGGGCTTCCGGTGGATGTCGGCCGGACGCCCCTGGCTCTGGCCCCATGAACGGGTTTCTTGGTTTATCGGCTGCAGCCGGATCCCGTCGGCCTCGGCCCCCCGACCGTTGGTGGTCGGACCGGAAGAGCATGTGGCGGGACTACCTGCAACTCTCAAGGGCCACCGCGGCCGGACTGGGAGAGAGAGGGGAGGGTCGAGGAGACCATCCCCCCCTGCAACTGTTCAGCGTTGTAAAGGCAATCCCCTGGCCGGGTCCCGCTGGCCTCGGCCTCTCCTCCGGCTACACCCTACGTTAGGATCTCCTGGCCAAGGCGTGGCAGCAGGACCTGCCTTATATGGGCTGCTCCCGGCTGGGCGTAGCCGGAACCCTGCCCCACCTTGGAAGTTTCCAGAGTGGGGGTGGATGTTCTACTGACTTGCATTTTCCCTAGTCTATCGATTTTTTTGGCGTGGCAGGCGGTGGGACAGCGAGGGGTGATTTGGTTTCTCTTACTGTTTTTCTGGTCTCTCACCACTGGCATATTTTAACGTTTTCTTGTTTCTAGGACATTAATAGGTTTTATCATTACGTTATGTTATCGTTTCTTTGTTCGTTGTTTAATAAAAGTTCATGTTCATCAGTGGCCTACTGATTTTCGTTTTCCTATTTTTTTCTTTCCAGGTTGTTTCATGGTAAAGTTTCTGTTAACAGGATACAGTGATCACTTCGTTATTATTGCATATGTCCTTTTCACTAGGGGTGCTCTCTGGTCGGGCCAGATGACGTATCTCTAGTAAATGGTCCGGGTGAAAAAGGTGCATCAATCAGTGGGGAGTAGATAGGCATGACAGATTACAACGGGGGAGAACGGTCCGCATTACGTACCCTTTCACTACTTGCAAAGATTTTCCTACGTTTATTTGCAAACAGGGAATACCTCCAAAAAGAACTAATTCCCAAACAGTCAATGTTCGGACAATCAATCAATCAATGAGGAATGAAATAGGTACGACGTGTTAAAGGCTTGCGTTACCTACCCTTCACTATCTGCAAAGGGAGAGAGAATATTCCTATTCTTCCTCGTTTGCAGGTAGAGAAGATCCTTAAGAGAATTAACTTCGAACAATTCAATGCTCGATTGAAACAATCAACAAGGGGTACTGTGAACACAAAAGAACGCCGCTTATATGCATACGCATTGCTATTTTCAACAGGTTGTTCCTAATGTTTCTATTTTAGCGAGGTCAAAAAGAGATCCCATTAGTGGCCTACTGATTTTGCTCGATTCCTTTTGTTTTTTACACGATTTTTCGCTATCTGCAAAGACTAAACAGAGTATTGCGACTCTGTGCTTGTTTGTAAATAGAGAATGAACCAAAGAGAACAATCAATCAAATGGAGAGAGAAGCAGGCACGACGGATTACAAAGGGGGCAAAGGGCTGCGTTAACTACCCTTCACTATCTGCAAAGAGAGAGTACTCCTAATAGAAATGAGGGGTGGGGGGCAGCATTCAAAGCAGATCAGTGTGCATAAACACGAAAATGTTTTTACTTACCACGTACTTGACATTCGACAGCTTATGATATTTGCTATTAAAAAAACATTGAAATTCACTGAAAAAACCATAGGTTATAGACCATATATAGTTAGGAATTAGCATTTACAAAACCTTGAAAATTCACTGAAAAAACCATAGGTTATACACCATATATAGTTAGGAATTAGCATTTAAAAACCTTATTTTACTCACACAAAACCATTGAAATTCCATATATAGTTAGTTGCACTAACTATATATCGCGCACCCGCAATCCACTGCTGATCATGTCACATATTACATCATTCATGACATGGTCAGTGACATCACTGATGACATCACTGATGACATCTCAAATGACATCACTGATGAGATCACTGATGACATCATCCATTGACTGTGTGTTTCTGTAAAGTTTAAATATGTTTTACATATTGAAGAATGAGTAGATGTATAAGTGTCTGGACGAAGGATTTAGTAGGTGCATGACTGAATGTATGAGTGAGTGATTAAATGTGTCTCACTGAGTGCATGGGTTAGTGACTAAACTGTCTTAATTTGTGCATCATTATGTCTGTTGTTCTGTAAACTGCTGCATGTGTTGATCAGTAGCTATATGATTAACTATATGGGTTATTGATTGATTGTCCAAGTATTTGTATAGGAGACTGAGTGTGTGTGTGGCTGGCTGGGAGGTGTGTGACTCTGTGCAGATCAATGTGTACTTGTATCAATGATTGTATAAGAAAGTAAGTATGTGTTAGTATATGTTTGAAAATGTAAGGTGCTCTATGTTTAACTGTATAGACAAGAAAATGGAAGTGTGATTGATTCTTTACAGGACTGACTAGGTGTGTGAGTAACTCCATGGATGAGTGGCAGAGTGTAAGTGTCTGTATAGGTGTATGAGTGCATATGATAGTGTTGTAAAGATGAGTGATTGTATGTATGAATGATTGTATGGGTGAATGAGTGAATGTGTGTGTAGACGTAGGAATCAGTGAGTACGTATGTAGTAACTAGTATTGGTGTGTCAATGGTTTCAAAAATTATACTCTGTATTTAACACTGGGTGAAACAGAGGTTATATTAAAACGTGAGGAGATGCATTGTATTGTCACATGAATGATATCATCAGTGATGTGGTCATTGATGTCAAATGAGATGTCATCAGTGATCTCATCAGTGATGTCATTTGAGATGTCATCAGTGATGTCATCAGTGATGTCACTGACCATGTCATGAATGATGTAATATGTGACATGATCAGCAGTGGATTGCGGGTGCGCGATATATAGTTAGTGCAACTAACTATATATGGAATTTCAATGGTTTTGTGTGAGTAAAATAAGGTTTTTTAAATGCTAATTCCTAACTATATATGGTGTATAACCTATGGTTTTTTCAGTGAATTTTCAAGGTTTTGTAAATGCTAATTCCTAACTATATATGGTATATAACCTATGTTTTTTTCAGTGAATATATATATATATATATATTCACTGAAAAAAACATAGGTTATAGACCATATATAGTTAGGAATTAGCATTTAAAAAACCTTATTTTACTCACACAAAACCATTGAAATTCCATATATAGTTAGTTGCACTAACTATATATTGCGCACCCGCAATCCACTGCTGATGATGTCACATATTACATCATTCATGACATGGTCAGTGACATCACTGATGACATCACTGATGACATCTCAAATGACATCACTGATGACATCACTGATGACATCTCATTTGACATCAATGACCACATCACTGATGATATCATTCATGTGACAATACAATGCATCTCCTCACATTTTAATATAACCTCTGTTTCACCCAGTGTTAAAAACAGAGTATAATTTTTGAAACCATTGACACACCAATACTAGTTACTACATACGTACTCACTGATTCCTACGTCTACACACACATTCACTCATTCACCCATACAATCATTCATACATACAATCACTCATGTTTACAACACAATCATATGCACTCATACACCTATACAGACACTCACACTCTGCCACTCATCCATGGAGTTACTCACACACCTAGTCAGTCCTGTAAAGAATCAATCACACTTCCATTTTCTACTCTATACAGTTAAACATAGAGCACCTTACGTTTTCAACCATATACTAACACATACTTACTCTCTTATACAATCATTGATACAAGTACACATTGATCTGTACAGAGTCACACACCTCCCATCCAGCCACACACACACTCAGTCTCCCATGCAAATACTTGGGCAATCAATCAATAACCCATATAGTTACTCATATAGCTACTGATCAACACATGCAGCAGTTTACAGAACAACAGACATAATGATGCACAAATTAAGACAGTTTAGTCACTAACCCATGCACTCAGTGAGACACATTTAATCACTCACTCATACATTCAGTCATGCACCTACTAAATCCTTCGTCCAGACACTTATACATCCACTCATTCTTCAATATGTAAGACATATTTTAACTTTACAGAAACATAGTCACTGGATGTTGTCATCAGTGATGTCATCAGTGATGTCATTTGAGATGTCATCAGTGATGTCATCAGTGATGTCACTGACCATGTCATGAATGATGTAATATGTGACATCATCAGCAGTGGATTGCGGGTGCGCAATATATAGTTAGTGCAACTAACTATATATGGAATTTCAATGGTTTTGTGTGAGTAAAATAAGGTTTTTTAAATGCTAATTCCTAACTATATATGGTCTATAACCTATGGTTTTTTCAGTGAATTTTCAAGGTTTTGTAAATGCTAATTCCTAACTATATATGGTCTATAACCTATGGTTTTTTCAGTGAATTTCAATGGTTTTTTAATAGCAAATATCATAAGCTGTCGAATGTCAAGTACGTGGTAAGATTTTTTTTTTTCGTGTTTATGCACACTGATCTGCTTTGATTGCTGCCCCCCACCCCTCATTTCTATTAGGAGTACTCTCTCTTTGCAGATAGTGAAGGGTAGTTAACGCAGCCCTTTCCCCCTTTGTAATCCGTCGTGCCTGCTTCTCTCTCCATTTGATTGATTGTTCTCTTTGGTTCATTCTCTATTTACAAACAAGCACAGAGTCGCAATACTCTGTTTAGTCTTTGCAGATAGCGAAAAATCGTGTAAAAAAACAAAAGGAATCGAGCAAAATCAGTAGGCCATTAATGGGATCTCTTTTGACCTCGCTAAAATAGAAACATTAGGAACAACCTGTTGAAAATAGCAATGCGTATGTATATAAACGGCGTTCATTTGTGTTCACAGTACCCCTTGTTGATTGTTTCAATCGAGCATTGAATTGTTCGAAGTTAATTCTCTTAACGATCTTCTCTACCTGCAAACGAGGAAGAATAGGAATATTCTATCTCCCTTTGCAGATAGTGAAGGGTAGGTAACGCAAGCCTTTAACACGTCGTACCTATTTCATTCCTCATTGATTGATTGATTGTCCGAACATTGACTGTTTGGGAATTAGTTCTTTTTGGAGGTATTCCCTGTTTGCAAATAAACGTAGGAAAATCTTTGCAAGTAGTGAAAGGGTACGTAATGCGGACCGTTCTTCCCCGTTGTAATCTGTCATGCCTATCTACTCCCCACTGATTGATGCACCTTTTTCACCCGGACCATTTACTAGAGATACGTCATCTGGCCCGACCAGAGAGCACCCCTAGTGAAAAGGACATATGCAATAATAACGAAGTGATCACTGTATCCTGTTAACAGAAACTTTACCATGAAACAACCTGGAAAGAAAAAAATAGGAAAACGAAAATCAGTAGGCCACTGATGAACATGAACTTTTATTAAACAACGAACAAAGAAACGATAACATAACGTAATGATAAAACCTATTAATGTCCTAGAAACAAGAAAACGTTAAAATATGCCAGTGGTGAGAGACCAGAAAAACAGTAAGAGAAACCAAATCACCCCTCGCTGTCCCACCGCCTTCCACGCCAAAAAAATCGATAGACTAGGGAAAATGCAAGTCAGTAGAACATCCACCCCCACTCTGGAAACTTCCAAGGTGGGGCAGGGTTCCGGCTACGCCCAGCCGGGAGCAGCCCATATAAGGCCTGCTGCCACGCCTCGGCCAGGAGATCCTAACGTAGGGTGTAGCCGGAGGAGAGGCCGAGACCAGCGGGACCCGGCCAGGGGATTGCCTTTACAACACTGAACAATTGCAGGGGGGGGGAATGTCTCCTCGACCCTCCCCTCTCTCTCCCAGTCCGGCCGCGGTGGCCCTTGAGAGTTGCAGGTAGTCCCGCCACATGCTCTTCCGGTCCGACCACCAACGGTCGGGGGGCCGAGGCCGACGGGATCCGGCTGCAGCCGATAAACCAAGAAACCCGTTCATGGGGCCAGAGCCAGGGGCGTCCGGCCGACATCCACCGGAAGCCCGGCCCGAAGACGGACGGGACACTTCTTTCTTTTATAATGGCTGCGACAACACTGGAGGGGGATGTCTTGCACATGCCTCCGACCCCCCCCTCGTCCTCATCGCCTGGTCCGGCCATAACAAATCTCAAGCGAGACGCCGTGGGGTGCACTGGGAGGGAGAGACGGTGCGAACAGGCCTCTCCCGCCTCCCCAGGTGGAGGCTTCCCAGCTGCACCCTCAGCGCTCCAGGCGGTGGCATCCTAACAACTACAGTGCTGCACAGTTTCGGAACGACCTAGATAACGGTTCTTCCACTGTGGCCATGCTGCAACGTCTCGCCCGGCAGGGTGGAGCCCGTCCGCTCATGTGACCCCGCGATCGCCGGTAGCTGCCGAACTCTCAAAATGGCGGTCGACCTGGCAAGAGCGGGCCCAACATAAAGAAATGGCCCGGTCACTGGTTGACTCCACCACCGTAGTCCTCCACGACCTTGAAGATTCTAGAGGAGCCGCGGGAGTCTCCGACCCCCGATGGGGAATGACTGCCATGATCGCCCGTGGAGTGACGAAACTGTATCCGCGGGACGTCGGCGCTCCCATGCTGGCGCCAGCCTCACTTTGAATTACTACAATCCTGCAGACCTCACTTCCGGTGAAAGCACAGTGTGACCCGGTAGGAAAAATTATTGCACCCCCTCCCCTTTTTGACTGATAGTTCAAACCACCGATCCTTTCCTTTGCCCTTTTAACGGAACTTTGGACTGCCTCCCCCTCTTTTACATTTTCTAGAGAAAACAAAACATTAACCACTACATTAGCATAGCAGTTGACACCAGAACTGTTTTCAAATTGAAAACCAACAACATCTTCAACAGAATCCTTTTTGTTTCTGCTGTGACCCTGCTACAGCACAGGCATTGTCCCCAGCAGTAATTCTGCAATGCCGGTAAGAATAGCTGTGGTGCCTACTGGACTCACTCACCCCCGCGGCGCCCCACGCCGTTTTTTGCTGGGCGGCAACTTACTAGACATCACTTTCGTGCCATCTAGATTTCAGCGCGTTCTGCTGCCTTGGAACTATTCGCACAACAGACCGCTACTGACAAGAATATTTCATTATTGGTGCTGTCAATTTCAATAAATCTATTGGATAATTAAAAAGAAATCGCCACGGTCTCTTCGTTGTTTAAATGTTCTTACTGTTTTTGTTTTGTTGTATATATTTATATGTTATTAAAGTTTTATATTCCTACTACTTTGTTGGAGTGCTATATATTTTTAATGTGACACATAATTGTAAAAACTTTGATGTACAAAGAGTCATTCCTGGAATCTTCCGCTTCAGGCTCGGTCCCCTCCCCAATCACAATACAGGATGGTTTTCAGATAGTAGGAACGCGTGTGCTGTGACGGATCACATCGGGTGTGGGCCTTGATCTACTATAACTCCTTTGAAGAGGGGTGATTCTTTACAGCTGGGGCCATAAACTACATCTGCAGGGCTAGCTGATAGCCTAGGACCGGCCTGGACATTCGGACACAGAGGAAGAGGAGTGTCAGAGGGTGCGGTAGTGAATAGGGCGAAAGGGAGGTGTCGGGCGGGCACAGAGTGTAATTCTCAGGGAAGAGCAGCGCAGATGGGGGAAGGTTTATTGCCCATGCATAAGACAGAGAGCGGTGGTGACCAGTGCCTGGGGGAGATGCTTACGAGGGTGAGGAGCCATGCTACGAATCGACAGCGTGCAGAGAGTGGGTCTGGTCAAGACATCTAAAATGGCTGCCGTGCACGACAAAAGTGTGGCATTTCAAAAAAGGCAAGATGGCGCAGACAATGTTTTTCAACACTTCCTCATTTCCTTCGAATCGAACGTTAACAGACGTTGGGGCATATTACCAAAGTTAAGCGATATTTATCGCTAACGATGCTTACCAACCAATTTTTTACCACTAAGCATCGTCAGAAATTATCGAAGATAAACCTTACTATTATCAAGGTTTATCGCAAATGCGATAATAAACGGCCGCAATGCATGAATATCGCTAAAAACTCAGCGATATTCATGCATTACCGAGCTAATACTCTTAGCCATGTTATCCACCTCCCATTGGATAACATGGCTAAGAACTGCTCAGGGCAGGTGTTACTTTTTGGAGATATTCGCGCTTAGCGTGAATATCTCCAAAAGTTGGTAATAGGAGATAGATATCTTGCATGTTGTAATGCAAGTTATTGTGGTATATGGAACTCATACCATAATCTCTCAGGAAAGCAGAAACTGATCCTTTTGGGACCGCCTAAAAAGGCCTAGGGGGTGAGGAGTACTCTACTTTGCCCCCTTTTCACGTTCCGAACTATTTTATTTTACTCTCTTCTGTAATTACACAAAATACCAGCGATAAGATGCATCGGAGACACACACTGAGAGAAAGGAGGCCGGAGATGAAGAAGACATGTCAAATACACATTGGAGATAATATAGTGGCAGAAGGGAAGTAAATATGAGTAAACTTACCATGTAACATAAAAATGTTGCACTCTATACTATAAGTCTCATTTTATACTACAATCACTTCGCTACAACCTCATAAATTAAAAATAAAAATAAATAATGTCTCAAACAATTTTTGATTTCTAAATATAAATTTATTCTTCAGAATTTTCTAAATTTGAAACAACTAGTAACATGTCCTCATCAGTAATTTCCTCTTCAATCATCTCATCTGGAATCTCCTCATTAAAAGTCTGCAATGATGATTCTTGTAACTCTATGGTCTCCAAACACTCGATAAATTCGCCATCAAGAGATTGATCAAAAAAATCATTCAAGTCATCTCCTCCTTCTGACAATATTTCATTATTGGTGCTGTCCATTTCAATCAATGTAGTGGAATCATTCAAGTCATCTCCTCGTGACAATATTTCATTATTGGTGCTCTCAATTTCAATCAATGTAGTGGAATCATTCAAGTCATCTCCTCCTTGTGACAATATTTCATTATTGGTGCTGTCCATTTCAATCAATCTAATGGAATCATACAAGCCATCTCCTCCTTGTGACAATATTTCATTATTGGTGCTCTCAATTTCAATCAATGTAGTGGAATCATTCAAGTCATCTCCTTGTGACAATATTTCATTCTTGGTGCTGTCCATTTCAATCAATCTAATGGAATCATACAAGTCATGTCCTCCTTGTGACAATATTTCATTATTGGTGCTCTCAATTTCAATCAATGTAGTGGACAATTCAAAAGAAATTGCCACGGTCTCTTCATTGTGAGCCATTTTATTTTGAAATTGCTTGCTGTAAATTGCAGAAAAAAATAATCACTTTCATTTATCGTTTTTAGTAATACATAATATAAAACTAACTTCATCAAGTATTTAGTATAACAGAAGGACTGCAAATAAATAACAGAAAACATTTTTCAAATTATCTTCAAGTGTACAACATAGTTCCCCTTACAAATTAACAACTCACCTTTTTAAAAGTAGCAGAAGTGTTAGTACTGTGTAAATCAAACACCAGAAATTCACCACCAAAAATTCCTCACAAATGTACCTCAGACAGTAATATCACAAAATGGCTGTGGTTTCCTCTCATTTGACATATATACATAACCAATTAACTTTCATCACACACAAATACAAAACCAAAGTAACATTTTAATTGGTTCTAAATTTCAACACTTTCAAATGTGTTTTCCCCATGCAATTTTCCATAGGACATTTACATACGTCTACAGCCTGAATGGCTGAACGGAATTACACCAAACTTGGCAAAATGGTACATCAAACCTAAGAGGTCAGGAAGGATCTACTATGCCCCCTTATGGTCATTTCCCCCTTCGCTTTGGCCTCCTCTTGTCTCTCAATCCTACCGAGGGACAAGATGGCGGCCGCTACGGACTGTTTGGAATGTTGACAGACGCCGGAGAACCAATCAGCTTCGCAAAGCTCCGTAACGCGAAAAGTACGCGAAGCGGAGCGCTGTTACAGATATATATCTTTTTTTCAACGTTAATTTCTCAAAATCCACTGGAGCACATATATTGAGACCTAGCAAAGGCACATCGGGCTACCAGTCCCTAATATTTTGCCAAGTTTCGTGCAAATCCATTCAGCCGTTCGATTATTATTATTTTATTTTTTTTTTGCCCCGCGGGGCCCTTTTAAAACCTCCACATCAAACCTAGGGGGTCAGCGAGGATCTACTATGCCCCCTTATAGTTATTTCCCCCTTTGTTTTGACCTCCTCTTGTCTCTCGATCCTACCGAGAGACAAGATGGCGGCCGCTACGGACTGTTTGGAATGTTGACAGACGCCGGAGAACCAATCAGCTTCGCTTCACAAAGCTCCGTTGCGCGAAAAGTCCGCGAACCAGAGCGCTAACCGGTCCGCTGTTACAGATATATATCTTTTTTTAAACGTTAATTTCTCAAAATCCACTGGAGCACATATATTGAGACCTAGCAAAGGCACATCGGGCTACCAGTCCCTACAATTTTGCCAAGTTTCGTGCAAATCCATTCAGCCGTTCGGGCTAAAAGTGAGGCCAACCGCCCTATGGAAAACTCAATGTTAAAAACACGTTTTGGGACCCCCCTTTTTTCTCGGCCCCCACTGGACGAACCCCCCCCAAATTTTCAAGGGCTGCTCAGAAACAAAATGTGCCATTTTCCTGAAAATTTCAGCCGATTCCGTCCACAAACGCCAAAGTTATTAGACATAGAATTTTCAAAAAACCCATAGAGAAAAAATCCTAACTATATATACCTACTGGCGACCGCCAGTAGGTAATATATATTACCTACTGGCGGTCGCCAGTAGGTAGTTATAGTTAGGACCTAGTTTCCATAGGAAATCCACAACATTCTATTTGGAATAACTTTGACGCCGGTGGACGAATCTTCATGAATTTCACCAAGAAAATGGCCTGCTCAGTTCTGCTCCTTCCCTAAGTTTGGGGGTGATTCATCAAGTGGGGGCCAAGAAAAAAGGGGGGTTCCAAAACGTGTTTTCCCCATGCAATTTTCCATAGGGACCTCTAGCCAGGGCTACAGCCCGAACGGCTGAACGGAATTACACGAAATTTGGCAGAGAGGTAGAGTTCAGTTCGTAGATTGTGCTTTTTGTTAAATGGTGTAAATCCGTTCAGTAGTTTTTGAGAAAATTCATAGCGATATCTAGAGTCGGAGTTCAGTACGCGTACTGAAATCTGTTCAATTACGAGCGCTAGCTGCATGCTGATTGGCTGTGAACTGTCTGTCAACACTCAAAACCAGGAGGTGTTGGTGGCCATCTTGTGCCTCGCTAGAACCGAGTCACAAGAAAACAGTAAAACAAAGTTGAGAAATAAGGGAAGGGGGTAGGGTAGAGACATTTTGACCCTCTAGGCTTGCTCAGGGGTCGTACATTGATGATTAGGCTCTATTTTTTATTTTATTTTTTTAAAGCAAAATCGCGGCGTACGCGTATGTAAATACATACAATTTCAAGCAGGAGCCGCATGCTGATTGGCTGTCAATACTCCAAACCAGGAAGTGTTGGCAGTCATGTTGTTTGCCGGGAGAGCAGAGTCACAAGAAAACAGTAAAACAAAGTTGAGAAATAAGGAAGGGTGCAGGGTAGAAACATTCTGAGCATATAGTCTTGGCCAGGGGGTGGTACATGGATCTTTAGGCTCAATTTTTATTTTATTTTTTATTAAAAATGGCGGGGTACTCGTGCAGTACTTGTACGCGGGGGCAAATTATGGGGGCAATTTTTCTGCATAATGGTGGCTTGTCCGGTGCCCCGAGCACTGGGGAAGAGCACTCCTCAGGATTTTTTTTGAAGTATGTGGGGGGGTTATGGTCCTACTCCCTGTAGTCTCAGTGAGCGGCAACCCTGGGGTCTTTTAAAAAAAATTAATATATGTTTTGAGCTCTCTCTCTCTCCCCGTACACGTCGCGGGGAACGCCACCTTTCTGGGGCAGTGATATGTAAAATGACCTTCCAGCTCCGGGTACCTGCATTGTCTGGAGTTTTTTATTAATGTTGGGAGGGTGGGCTTGATAATATGTCCTTGTAAATTCCCATAGAAGCCTATGTTCTGGTGTCAACATGGGCTTCTATGGGAAAAACCAAGGCCGTATTATGAAGCTCATTATCGCCGTTTTATCGGCAGTTTCTTTCCAATAAAACAGCAATCATTTTAACACCGGTGGTTGATGCTATGCAGCTAAGTTTACTGGTCAAAAAAAAGAGTAATGGGCCATATTATCAAGAAATTGCGATACATTATCGCTGTTTTTATCAGCAGGAAACTGTCGAGAAAGCGGCGATAATGGGCTTGATAATATATCCATGTGAATTGCCATAGAAGCTCATGTTGACACTAGAACCTGGGCTGCTATGGGAATTTACAAGGGCCTAATATCAAGCCCATTATCAGCTCTTTAGCGGCAGTTTTCTGCCGATAAAAGCAGCGATAATGTATCGCCTTTTAGTGATGATATGGCACTGACGGGCATATTATCAAGGACCGGTGTTAAAATTTTCGTTGTTTTATGGGCATGAAAGTGGCGATTAAACGGCGAAAATGGTCTTGATAAAACGCCTTTGTTAATTCCCATAGAAGCCCATGTTCTGGTGTTAACAAGGGCTTCTATGGGAATTAACAAGGGCCTATTATGAAGGCCATTATTGCCGTTTTTATTGGCAGTTACTGGCGATAAAAGCGGTGGTAATGTATCGCCTTTTGTTTATAATATGCCCCTTCATTTCTATGATAGTATGTAAAACTTTCCTTTTTTTGTATAGCAGTTGTACTCTCGTTTTTTTCTTTTTCTTCAAGTTCAACAAACAAAGCTTTCTTTATTTCAGGTATTGCAATTGGAGCTTTGTTTTTTTGGGACGAGTGTGTCATCCGCTGCTGTACTTTTGTAATATATTAATAATCGTATTTTATCTTAATTTATTTGGAATGTAGTGCCGAGGCGCCAAACGTTGATCACGTACTTCATCCACCGCCATTTTAGTAGTTTTTCAACGTTGTTTTTATTACATCTGTTACTTTCATTTTATCGTCCTCCTATTTTCTTTGTGATCGACGATATTTCGAGGCACAGACACTACGGTGTTTGTCCTTAAACTCTGATGTTATCAGATTTGGTCACACGTATACCTAAAAACTAATTTGAAGGACGTACGTCACAGCCATTGCAATACGTGTTCGTCAACAGAAAGACATTATTAAGATTATTGCCGGTTTTATCGGCAGGGCTTGATAATAGGCCCTTGTGAATTCCCATAACAGCCCAAAGTTAACACCAGAACCTGGGCTGCAATGGGAATTTCCAAGGCCCTATTACCAACCCATTATCGCCGTTTTAGCTGAATTTTTGCTGCCGATAAAAGCAGCGATAATTTATCGCCTTTTGTTGCTAATATGCGACTTAGTTCCGTGCCATGCATCGCATTTTGCGATGCAGAGTGCAGGATACACAATTAATTTTATTCATGTATTTGTTTACTTTCCTGCAATTATCCAGATTCCTCTGTTTATAACCCCCCACCCTGCCCCTCCCCCGCCCCATTTGCCTACCTCACCACAACTCCCTCCACGGGCCGTGGCTGAATCAGTTACTTGTACTTACCTTAAGCATAATAAATAATAAAAAAAGTATATATTGTAAAATTGTCACCTGTGGATGATACAAAAAAACACAGTTACTAGATATATTTTACAACACAAAATAAGTTGTAAAACATTTCATTTGCCTTTTTTGCTGTTCTCAAAATATATTGAATTTCACTACAAACAGTGAGTTCAATAGTACTCATCACATAACAGCGGGCAAAAAAAGACAATCATAAGGATATCTTAAAAAAAACAGTCAACATTGTCAATAACAATATAAAAAATAAACAATAGAAAAAATAGAAATAAAATATATCTTAAATGTTTTTTTCTAAGAGCAATTTCTAACGTAAATATAACATATCTCAAGCAATCATAAAATAACAATATATTCTGATTAGTTTTCTTACACTGTAAATAATGTTACTTACCAGTAGATGCTGACAAAATACACAGCAAAAAGTCCTTAATGGTTTCGCACACTTTTCCTTATGGCCAAATAGTATGCATCAAGTCCTTTGTTTGGAAGTTGTTCAATAGTAATCCTGAACGTCTGCCTCCCAGGCTTCTGTTCCAAAACCAACAACATCATCTATGGGTCTCCCAGGACTCATCCATCAGTCTGAAGCTGTTCATCATCTACATGGACACCCTAACACAAGTAGGCCACCATCACAACTTCAACAACATCTATTACACAAAGAACACCCAGCTCATCCTCTTCGTCACCAAGAAGCCACATACCACCAAAAGGAACCTCCACGACACAATGAAGGACGTCACCAACTACATAAAGAGTAGCACTGTAAACACAAACTGGCAGAAGATGAAGGTACTCATCCTCAGACCCACTCCATCAGCCTCAGACAACTCCTGCTACCTGACTACAGTGTGAAGAGTACCAACACCTACTAACCATGTGCACAACATAGGATTCAACCTCAATTGCTCCCTCTCCATGTGTAAGCAAGTCTACACCGTGTCCTTGTACTGCTATAACACCCTTCACATGCTCCGCAACATATACAAGTGGATACTAACCAAAAGAAGAACAGTGACACAGGCCCTCATCAGCAGCAGACTACACTGTGGTAAAACACTCAACACATGAGTTCTAACCAAACACCTACAACAACTACAACAACTCCAAAAGACCACTACCTGACAGATCATCAATGTCCCCGGCTGCACCCACATCACCCACCACCTGATATACCTACACTGCCTCAATATCAACAAAAGGATCACCTTTAAGCTCCTCACTCTCTCTTAAAAAATACTCTACAACACCAGCCTAATCTACCTTAACATCACTAATCCTAAAGGGCAAATTTTGATCTTAACATTTTGTCTTTAAAAATAGTAGGTAAGAATTTGGTAACTCTTTGGGCAAACGTTGCTTAAAAACTAATTGAGTATCATTACACTGTATCCAACCTTTCAGACATTTTAAATAAACAATGTAATGTCCAGATGTGGTAGAAGGTCCATCATGAAAAATAATAGCAACAGCTATAAACGTTCTTCCTGATATTGAACATTGACCAGTTACAACATTTTTAATTATAGTTTTAAATTTTGTTCAGTTCTACCACGTTGCAGCAGTTAAATAACATACTGTATATATTTGTATAAATAATGTTGATGACATTTCTGATTTACATTGGCTACACTCCATGTTTTTACTTGCTCCTCTAATTAGATTATTAAAAGACACTGATTCACAGTCAGGTAAAGTCAAATATATGTAACTCCCAGTGTCTATGTCAGTGCTACATGTCAACAAACAATTTGGACAGTCATGATGCCATTTATAAGAAAGACCAAAAAGGTTTTCAACATCTATACCTTCATCTTCCAGTACACCAAGCATAAACATTAAAAATTCCTGACAATCTTGCTGGATATTCTGCGTAAATTGAGTAGAACCAGAACATAAGTCAAAAACATTTAGAATATCAGAAACACTTTGTATTTTACTTTTATCACTAGTACATTTCTCATAAACAGAATTCAACAATGAACAGAATTTTTTGTCCCGATTTTCTACAATTTGCTGTTGGAAACTTTGAAGAAAAAAAACAACATTAACAACTACATTAGCATAGCAGTTGACACCAGAACTATTTTCAAATCGATAACCAACATTCTCTTCAACACTGTCCTTTGTTTGTTGCTTGAAGGCGCAACTTCATCTTATTTTATTCTTTCTCTACAGTTTCAGAACCGATATTGTCAAATCTTCTTTTTGTACCTACCACATGCTTTTCAATCACTGGATATTGACATAAATTGCATGCATGTTCTCTTCTTAACCTACTATACTCTTTCACACAGTTTGTATCTGCAGAAACCTTTGTCTCATCAAAATCAATTAAGTACAATCCAGATAAAGTTCTGACTTGAGACAAAGCAACATATGCCATACCTTTTTAAACACGGTACTTCCAATATTCACTAAAGCAGAATCTACACTTAAACCTTGAGATTTATGAATGGTCACCGCATATGCCAAACAAACAGGAAACTGTTTTCTGCAGAGATACAAATCTTTTACAAGCAAAAAACGAGCTGCACAACGACTAACTTGTTGCACTTCAGCAATTTCATCAAATTTTATTTTCAAAAATTCAATGCCAGCTCTGTTTACATAATTAACAAAATCAACAATTTTACCCATTGCACCATTTACTAAACCTTTTTGCACATCCAAATTACGTCGCAAAATTACTCTACAATTTACACAAGAATGCTTATCGATTTCTCCAAACAATCCAATTTCCTCTTCAAGTTTTCACTCAAAATAATACTGATTCCCTTATGTTCTATTTTATTAATTGCTTCCAATTTTTTAATTTCTTCATTTTCCAACTTTAACATTTCTTCATTGAATATAGAACATTCAAGCAGTGTTGCCATTAAGCACATTACAGATTTGTTTTCTGCAATTCTCATGTATATTTTCTCTGGGACAATATTTGCATTTGGAAACAAATTGGAAAGTAATTGTGTCTGTAAAGCTTGTTTTCCATGTTCAGTCAATTTTCCAATTCTCATATCTTGAAGAATAGTTCCATAATCAATATCATTTGCTTGTCACATATTTGTAGTAAGTTCCTTATACTGGAAATTTGACCAAATGTTTACATAGCCAATACTCCCCAAAGACTGTCTAGTATCTTCATGCGCAAGTGTTTTAAACACTGGCTGTCCTTTTACAGGAGTATTTTGTAGAAGATCTCCAAAAACTATGACGTGTTTTCCTCCGAATAATTCATCATACTCTGTTTTAAGAATTTGCTGCATTCTTAAATGCACAAAGGTAAGCATTAAGTTTGAGACCATGCTTACCTCATCAATAATTAGAAGATTCATTTTCTTCAACACTCTTAAAACTTCACAAGAAGCTTCTCCAGATAGCTTGTGGTATTGTAATTTGTTGTCATGCTCTACTAGTAGCATTAATAAATGATGTAAAGTAATTCCTTTAATATTGTGTGCCGCCAACCCAGTTGGAGCAGTGACAACACAAGACAAATGCGACTCAGTTCTTTTCTATAGAAAACTTGTGATTACTTTAATTAAAAAACGTTTTCCTGTTCCAACTTGTCCACTGACATACATACGGATAGGTTCAAATGATGAACAAGAGCACTCTTTCTTCTAATGAAGAAATCCATGGTCAATCTGTTCTCTCACTTGCTCATATATTTCTTTCCGCTCAAGATTTAGTTGTTCTTCCAAGTTTCCTAAGTTTGTTAGATGTTCTTGACCTTGATACATTACTGTTTCCACCTCTTCCATAGCAGTTGCTGCTTCATTTAGAACAATTGGTTCTCCTAGTGGGTCCTGACTGAACGGAGCAGGAGTTTGACTGTCTTGAGAACTATATCTAGCAATTTCAGCTGCAATTGTAGCTTCTTGCTAAATTTCGTCAGTCAACATTTTGACTTAATTAGCAAAAACAGGACATTCTATAGTATCTTTAGTTGCATTGAAAGAATCTTCATAGCTCTCAAAATCTCAAAGTAATTCCAATTCTGAACGCCATGGCTTTAAAAGTTGCAAACAAGCTAAATAGTAATATTCCCTTTTGTCAGGTGTTTCGCAACTCAGTTTACGGTGATTAATCAAATGTCCTTTTCTTTGTTTCACCAGACATCCTTCAGAACCAATACTGGCATATATACCATTATTAATGTTTTCGGTAACATTCCGTTAAAAAATATAGTTTTGCAGCACTTCATAGAGACAAATGTTCTCAAGATGATGACTTCTATTTGGATAATATGTATCCACCATATTTGTTTTCAGAATATCAGTACTTTCTGGCTCTTTTTCAGCTAAATATTCAATTTCTTGTACAGATTTAAGAACTCGGTTTCGTGTTGCAGCAAGACCTAGACTCACACAAATGATTCTTCTAGATCTAGAGTACAGACTTGCAGATGATAAGCGATGCGGGCATTCATACGCTACAATTTCTTGATGAGATAACATCTTCAAACTGTAACTGTATAATTTCTTATTTAGATTCTTCTCATTGGAAATCTCTTCGCACACTTCTTTCAATTCCGTCTTTTCTGACTTTGTTATGTACGATGTCACATATCGAGCAACAGCAATGGAATTGTCTGCAACATATTGAATATCCATATTAGCATTTCACATAGACAAAATGACTGAGTTATAGTCATTTATGTATTTTGACTCTTCATTTCTTATTAAGTTGTAGGTATTTTTTGGAGACTTCTTGTGATATTATGTCGCCAAGATGACATAAAACTGTTCACTCTTCCTTTTGATATTACAAGTCGAGGAAATGCAAAACAGCACTTGCTGCAGAATTTGTCCTTAGATTTGTACTTTCGACAACAGTATTTGCTGCAACGATGGCTTTGGAATTGTATGACTTGTTGTCTTACGTCTTTATCTTGTGTACTTTGGGTACTTCACATGTAGCATATTCTTCAATAAAAGACAACACAGTATCATCTGAGTCTGTTCCAAATTTGGGAGCATCTTTGATCCATAATAGCATATGTATGTGAGAAGCACCTCTCGCTTGATACTCCTCTCCAATAGGAGGATTTTTTTTATTGGTGATAAAAGACATCATAGCTTCGAATCTATGATTGAAATACCTGTATACATTAACAGGATCCAAAGAGCACAATTCTCCAGGTGTCTTGTATTCGATATTTGGTATATTTGGATTTGCCTCTCGAAGAAATTAAAGTAAATCATCCCACGCATATTCAGCACAGCTTAGAGTAATGAACCATGAAGGAGTTCATAAGTTCCTTAGCATACATTTGAGTTCTCCATGACGATGGTACCAGTACTCATTAGTACCACACCATCAGATTATTTAGCTGAGTTATCAACACATTATCTTTCTGCTGTACTTTATCCATAAATTCCTTTGCCCAAACATTATGCAGATGTACACCTGTTTTCAATATGTGGTTTACTGCATACGAAAGTCCAGACAAATCACTCTCAAACAAAAGATGAAACAAATATGGAATATATTGTCGAAATCTTGCATCTTCTGCATATATTCTTGATGTCCGGTATTCAGATGCAGGAATCTGCACAGGTCGTTCATCATATTGTCCTCCTTTTCCTGCAGGAAACAACTGAGGAAAAAAACGAGCTTCCAAGCTTTTTTCCCATAAACTAATGGGACTTCCTTTTGCTTCTTTCATTTGAAATAACTCTATAGCACTCTCCATCATTTCTTTGGAATGCAATGGATGAATACTGTAATGTTCATAGATTTCTTCAGGTCTGGACACATCCACTTTTTCAATTTGTCCAGATGGCAAGTCAGTATCTTCTTGTACAGATATTTCTTCTTCTCCCACATACACATTTTTGTAATATTGATTATTTTTACCAGATACAACGTTGCCTTTTTCACTTTCCTAACATCCAATAATTCTTGCCAGATTTCTTACTCTTAGTAGGAACGCCATTAACAAGAATAACTAAAGGTCCATCTTCTACATTTTCTACAACAATAGTTCCAATATTTTTCTTTAAATCTAGAGGCAATTATACAACTCTTCCCTTTAATCCTCTTTGTAAATAAGAAGGAGGCAATTTTCCTGTCTTAGGCTCCATACGAACAATAGCCTGAAATGGATGCACACATTGAATAAGAATAGACTCATAGGTATTTTAATCAATCAGTTCAGAAGGAATATTTACCAACTCAAGATTATTATGCACAGCTCTAGCAGGCATTTTGTTCTCTTCTAATTTGTTATAACAATATTTACAAATACGCTGATCAGAACCCAATTCAAAACAATTCTCTACCAACAAATAAGTTGTAAAATCCTTCCACTCATTATCATTTTCATTTTCACTTTTTAAATACAGATCAACAATCCTGGTCTGATTTTTATAATGAATTAGTCGACAACAGATACCAGAATAATTTGGCCTTTCACCTGAAATCACCTTAAACGGTATCATTTCTTGTTCAAAATTGTCTACACTGCACTGTCCTAAATTCTCTTCCACATTTTCTTCTATTAATCTCTCACTTTCTGCACTGTCTTCCTGAGGACCAAAGTAACTAATCTCAATTTCATCACAAACATTTGTTACGTCTGATACAGATCCACGCAAAAGAGCACTGCTCACCTTTTTTTACATTAGTGCGGGACTTTTCGCGTAATGCAATGGTCTGACAAAATTCCTCATCTGAGTATGATGAACTGCTAACATCCTGAAATGATGGAAAACACTTCGACATACTTTTCTGGAAAACACAAGTTAGAGAATGACCTTGTAAACCAGTATTTTCTCTCACTCTGCAAGGGTCTAGTGCTTGTAACATCTTAATCTTTTGTTTAACACTTTTCTTGGTGTAATTACGTTAGGAATTGCATAAAAAATCAATAGATTCTTGCCGGACACTGCAAATACTACTACAATTCCAAGTGTACACTCAAGCTTTAGGACGTCTCCCTAAAACTTCAGCAGCTAACACCTCTTCTGCATTTCTAGGAACAATTTTCTCTTTCTCAATAGGACAACCATTTCTACCCTCATGAGCACGACCAGTAGTGTCAACTGCATGCAACAAATCATTACTCTGAAGATAACTTTCTTCATTAAAAAAAGGCCCAGAAGTTGAAGTATGTTTCCATTCACCCAAAAAAACTCACAAAAATGACTTCTGTTAATTAGTCTTCTCCACCTACTTTTGCTCTTCATGAGAAGGATTGGTTTATCTAGTGGTCTAATTCTATTGATTACTAAAATAAACAGTTTTCTTTTCAATTCCAAAGCGTTCTCAACTACATTTTCTATAGCTTTCTTCTTCTTATAAAATACAGTTTTTTTTTCTTATATACCTTAATTTCTTTCATTAAATTTGATATTAATCTATTATAAAACATTTTTTTCCTAATTTCTATGAATTGTTTTTTTTCTCCTTGTACCATACACAGTTTTGTCTGCACTTGATTTTCCATTATTCTTTTCTTTATTAGTAGTTTTTATTTCGTTGCTGATACACTAAGGACATTTCTTTTGTTTCTGAACACTACACTTAGTCTTTAGTATGTTCCTCAAAAAAGTGCTCTTGCTCTTACCAGGAGTTTCTTTGAGTTTGTTAAGATATCTCTCTTCATGTAAATCCTCATGGTGAGTTCTCTTCAAATACACACTTTTCTTTCGTTGCATCGGCTGTTGGTACTTCGTTGGCATGATGCAGTACTTTTAGTATCGATAAATTTAACACCTATATTAAAAATATATATGTATTATTACAAAAAAAAATATATCAAATATTCCATTATATTACTTACAAGAAGAGAGTGAGGAGTGTGAGGACAAACTTCGGAGTGTAAAAATAAGAGGACTTACAACAAAAGAACAAGGAGTATGAAGCAAGGAAAATTTAATAAAATATGAGAGTATAAATATACAGTACATTATAACGGAATATAGAAACTGCCGCGGCCCGTGAAGGGAGTTGCAATGGGGCAGGCAGGTGGGGCGGAGGAGGGGCAGGGTGAGGAGTGATAAACAACGGAATCTGGGGGCATATTACCAACAAGTAGCGATATTTATCGCTAAATAGGGTTAGCAACGCTTTTTTTTAACGCTGCCTCTCGCTGGATATGTTAGCGGAGAAAACATGCTATTAGCAATGTTTTTCTCCATTGTGGTAAAATATCCAGCGATAGTGGCAAAATGCGTGAATATCGTTGAGAATACAGCGATATTCACGCATTAGAGAAGAAATGGTCTTAGCCATGTTATCCACTTGCCATTGGATAACATGGCTAAGAACTGGTCTGGGCAGCTGTTAGTATATGGAGATAATCGCGGTTAGTGCGAATATTTCCAACGGTACGCCTGCCTTGCTAATAGGCGATAGCGACGTTAGCGACTGCTTTCAGTCGCTAACTGGTTAGGTACCCCCTCTTTGCATGTCATTAGCGATAAACATCACTGACATGCAAAGCGGGCCCCAAACTGCTCGCTATCGCGTAAAAGCTGTCACTAAGATCAGGTAGCAACAGGTTGCTAATAAGACAATAAAATTGTCACCGCTTAGCAGCCGAAAACGGACAGTAAATCGATGATAATTGCCTCTCGCCCTCTTGGTAATATGCCACCTCGATAAAGCGACGATACTGAGCTTGATAATATGCACTTGTGAATTCTCATACCAGCCCAGGTTAACACTAGAACTTGGGCTTCTATAGCAATTTACAGAAGCTATTATCAAGCCCATTTACGCCGTTTTATCTGCAGTTTACTGTCCATAAAACATCGATAATTTTAACACTGGTTCTTAATATTATTCCCGTCAGTGCCATATTATCAGTAAAGGGCGATACATTATCGCCGCTTTTACCGGAAGGAAACTGGCACTAAAGCGGAGATAATGGTCTCGATAGTATATCCTTGCGAATTTCCATAAAAGTCCAGGTTAACACCATAACCTGAGTTTCTATTGGAATTCACAAGGATATATTATCGAGAGCATTATCACTGCTTTACTGGCAGTTTCCTGTCGATTAACGTCCTTTATTGATAAAATGGCCCATAATCCCTTAATGTACAGAGGCACACAATTATATTAAAGAAAAAAACATAACAGCATGTATTATAGCAAAACACGTTTACTACTATAAAACGTTTAACAACGGACGAATATAGGAGCATATTATCAATACAGGTGATAACATTATGAACACTTTATCACCAGTTTATCGCCGAGTCTTGATAATATACCTTATAATTTGTTAATGTACAAAAGTTCACCGCACAGACGCACTCCCATAAAACTTTTCAACTCACCTTTCAAATTGAATTCAAGATTTACAGGAATACCACTCACACAGTGGATATTCTTCTACAACGTCTCTGGAGTTCAGTGTTTGCAGTACAACCGCCAAATGGAACATTTTCCCTCTCATTTTACGTATACATACATATAAATAACCAATTAAAATCGTGTTCACATTAATCCAAAGAAAACACACATTTTGATTGGTTTAACATTCCAAAGCTTTCGAACTAATAGAACTTTCAACCCTTCCCCCGTTCCACAATCTGCCAGTTACCATAGAAACTCTTCAGGGAACACCTAACTCAGCACACAGGTGAAAAGTTCATCATACATTGTTGCAAATTAAAACAGCAAGTGTGCTTGAATGGAGAATATACCAGCTTATCTTATGTAACGTTCTTTTCTATCACTTTTTCTTAACCAATAAAAATAAGGCTTTTAAAAAAGAGGAACATGGAACCTAGTTTTCTGTAAAATGTTGTCAAACAACCAATCATGTCTTTTCTTTTTTCAAAACTGCATGTTGTCCACCATTTTTGAAAAATCTTACTTTTCAAACTACCATTTCATTTACAGACGCCAACAGACTGCTTCCAGACCTCTCTTCAAAATGCTCACAGTGTGGATTGTAGGACACAGCTATATTTTCTGGAGTCAAAAGTACGCACAACAGAAAATAATTCACAAGGACATAGGTTTACCAAATGTAGACATTAAATGGATTGGCCAGAGAGGATTAAAGTTGCAGCAATTGATGCCATTGGTGAAATCCTTTATGCATCTCCAACACCCTGACCTTATAATTGTGCACTGTGGTGGCAATGACCTAGGCACTTTGACTGGGGTAGCTCTGGAAATGCTCATGAAGGACACCTTTGCCCAATTGATGATACTGTTCCCAAAAACTGTCTTTGTATATTCCTATATATGCCAAAGGCAGAGATGGAAGCGGTCCAATCACTATTGTGCACAGTTTGAAAAAGCTAGTGAATACATCTGTTTCTGCCTTTCTCCGAGTGGGGTCCGTTTACAACAATAATCTGCATTTCAATATGCAAGGAATCTATAGGAGAGATGGTGTACATTTTACAGATATGGGGAACAGAGTGTTCCTCTAAAACTTAAGACTCTGCATTGTAACTTACTTGTAGGTACTAAAATCTCGCAATAAACACAGCAGCTCTTTTTAGAGCCACACAACACATAAATAAATACACCTCATAAATATCTAAAATTATTTTTCGTTTTCTTGGCTACATACGCTTACGCGACGACTTTCAACATTACAGCTGTACGTCGTCCATATTTGGTTGGTACACGTACAATAAATCTATCACCCCCTGAGCAACACTATAGGTTGAGAATGTTTCTATCGTGCTCCCTTTCCTTATTTGTCAACTTTGTTTTATTGTTTCCTTGTGACTCGGCTAACATGACAAATAAGATGGCTTGCAACACTTCCTGGTTTGGAGTATTGACAGCCAATCAGCATGCTGCTCCTGCTCATAATTGTACATATTTCTGTACGTGTACGTCGCGATTTAAAAAAACAAAATAGAGCCTAAACATGCATGTACGACCCCCTAATCACGCGTGATCGTCACCACGAAGCCATTAGCATGCATTTCGGGTCATATTATCAACAAAACGAGCAGGAATATTGCTGTTTTATCGTCACTTTCCTGCTGATGTAAGCGGGGATAATGTGCCGTCTTTTGTTGATATCGCGTTTTGTTGATAATATGGCCCGAAATTAGTTTTATTAATGTAATTGTTTATTTACCTGCAATCAGCCAGATTCCGTTGTTTATCCCCCAAACCCTGCCCCTCGCCCGCCCGCCCTGTGTGTCCAACCGCAACTCCCTCCACGGGCCGCGGCTGAAAGATGCGGTAGCGATCTAGTCATTTACCACAGAGTTGTGGGGAATCCTTGTTGAGGCGCGCGCTCACTAACGAGTGCCCAGTTCACCGAGGACGTTCCGGAGTTCAGACCCGTTTTCAATTGCTCCTTAGACATTCCTGAAGAGAAAGTGGAAATATTTCTGTGAGAGTTAAAGAACTTTGTTTGACTAGTTAGTGAGTAAGTAAACTTACCTGACATTATAGACAATATTGAATGTAGTCAGTCGATGTATTTTCTCTAACTTAAAAGAAGAAACAATAAAATTCGTGATAAGCAAGGTCTTAAGGGAAAAGAACACATTTTGTTAGGAATAGTAGAAAGACTTTTTAATTAAGAAGGAACATTAATGAAAAACAGAAGATATTGAAGGATTGAATGAATAGATAACAAGCAACTGCATAAAAAAAGTTAGTAGAAGAACACAAGGAAATTAATATTATAAAAATTAGAAAATAAAGTGAGAGGCCTAGGTTAATGAATGTTACGTAATTATAGGTTAAAAGCAGTGAGAAAAATAAAGAACCGTAAGCTACAAGGTTGCAGATAAATACTAGAAGAGAGGCTAGTTCGAAAATGGAAGGGGTAGGTAATTAGTAGGGTTAGACTAAGTTATAGACGAGGAATAGAGATAGAGTAAACACATGAATTATTCAAAAAGTAGTGTGATAATGATGTCTAAATGTACACAGATACACAGTGTTGTTCACGACAATGAATACTATCTTTTCCATTATAGTAAAACACACTTACTATTTTGGAAAGGGTAAGGTGAATAGACATATTCAACATTTTTTAATAGTGTATTTTACTATAACAGACTGAGTCTTTTCCTATAGTCATAAGGAGTGATTGCTTTCAAAATTTAAGAAAAGCTAAGAAGAGGATATCCTTATAAGTAATTATAGTTGTATAATTTTGCAAAGGAGTACAACTGTACTAATGGAATGTTATTAGATAAATGTATTTATATAGTATTTGTTGTAGGCCAAAATAGGTGAAAACTGTAGTTTTATATTAAGAAAAGTGATAACATTAACTGTTTATATTTGTATACAAGGAGCAAGAACATAAAGGAAAAATTATGGAAAGAGAACAGCCTGATACTCAGGAGATTTTGGATATTATTTTGAGTATAATTGAAGAACTAATCGTATCTGTCACAGGCAATGAGAGTGAAGAAGGGGAAATTAGTGCTGCAGACATAAATTGTAATTTTGAAGACGAAAGCTTTGATGCAGATTTCGTTGATGTTTTAAATTATGTTGAAATTTTAGAACACATTAAATCAGAACCTGCTGACGAGGAATTGATCTAAATGACATATCTGATTGGAATGTCTGTTAAATTATGAGATGTTACAAGAATAAATTTATTGTTGAAAAATAATAAAGGTTTGAACACTATCTACTATTGTAGTAAAAGTGAATCAGTTATAGATTCAGTTATATATTATTTAAATGTTTGTATTGATTGAAAATATGCGAAGTTGGGTTGAGGGTATCAATTGCTTTAAATCCGTATGGAGTATAGATATAGGGGCAGATTTATGTTAACTGGCGCATCCCCAGGGATGCGCCAGTTAATGTGCGCCACAGTGCGCCACAGCTCCGCCACCCATGGTGCGCCGCATTTACAATGCGGCGCACCATGGGGCAAAAACGGCACAGATGCGTGACGCATCTGTGCCGTAAAGGTGGCGCATTGCTGGAGTTGCGTCGCAAGCGCGACGCAGCTCCAGCAAGGCTCGGGGGTGCCCCATCTTCGCAATGCTGTGTCAAGACCTACGCCTGCTTCAAGCAGGCGCAGGGTTTTGACGCAGCATTGGCCTGAAAGTGACTGAGTGAAATCTTATATATTTCACTCAGCCACTTTCAGGAGGCGTTCCTGCGCAGGAACGCCCCCCCTGCGCAGGAACGCCTCCTTATGGCGCAGGGCTTTACAACGTGACGCATCTCCTAGATGCGTCACGTTGTAAATAGGGCGCATTGTTTGCGCCGCCGTTTCGTCAAATAAAGTGACGCAATTGCGGCGCAAAGAGGCGCAAGGGCCTCATAAATCTGCCCTGTAGTCTTTTTTGTGTCCTCATTGTGCAATTTTATGTGTAAGGAATTGTCGGGTGCCCGTCTCTGTAACATCTGTACCTGCACTGCCCCTTGGGGGCGATCCTGAGTGGGGAGTTTCCCATTGACGGTTGTTTCAGTTGGAGTCCCCTTGTTCCTTTACCATAATCAATAATTCTGTTTATTCGTGAGGGGGGGAGCTAGCCATTCTGGCTACTCAGCGGGTATGTTTCCCGTCTGAATTATTGTCATCGCATAATCATTGGACTTTATATAGTTTGTAGTTAAGTGAGAATTAAGTATTAGTGTGGTGGTGATCTTCCCATATTTCCCAAAAATTATATTTTTTACTAGGTTTTCCTTTCCTATCGAATTTGTTCATTCTCAGGATCGAGTTCAACCACTCCTCATGAGTTGGGGCTGTCGGGCTCACGCAATTTATGCATATCTCTCTTTCAAACAACAGATTCTCCTGTTTTTTTGTTAGCTTACCCATATCGTTTGTACTATTAATCCCAAAGATGACAAGATTTATACTTACATCCAGTTGTTTTCTTAATACCGTGCCTATAGTCTCACCAACTTCCTGCCAAAAAGTATCGAGTTGGGGGCATTGCCGGAACATATGTATGTCATTTGCCTTCTCCATTCCACATTTAGGGCAGATCTTTATTCTGGCTCCCTTGAACTTGGATAGTCTTTTTGGGGTCCAATAGGCCCTGTTTATAGTAAATAATTGGTTTCTTTTTAAGGCGGCTGGTTTTACAGTGGACCAGCATTTCTCCAAGGATATTCTCCAAATGTTTTTTAGGTCTAACGCCTCCTGATAGTTTCTCGAATCAGGAAGTCTTCTTCCCCCGCTGGTATTAGGGCCCAGTACCCTCGAGATATCTCTTTTTTTATGGGCGATTCCTTTGTCATCTCTTTCTCTAGTTCTTCGTTTCCCTTTTTTTCTGTAAGTGAATTTGCCCAGCTAGTGAGTTGGTAGTATTTGAATTTGGATAGTGAAGCATTAGTGATTGAGGTCAGTTGATCCCAGGTGTGAATGGTATTCTCTGTCATCAGTTGGCCCCATTCTCTAATACCAGATGCTTTCAACAGGATGGTCATGCAATCCTTGCGGCAGTCTGGGGTACCTGGGGATTCCCACATGGGAGCCAAAGTACTATAATATGGTATGTTCAGCATGCTTCTTATTTGGTACCATAATTTTACTGCAGTATTATGAATCTTTAGTTTTATCTTTTTTTAAAATTTCGGGTGGCCAAATTTACTTAGAAATTGATCTGTTCTTCCTGTCATTGTTTGTAAAAATTCAGGGTAGTATTGACAGCTTTTCCAAAGTGATCTCATGTTTTTTAAATGAAAACCTCTGTAGTATTCGAATAGGTCAGGACTAGCTATCCCTTCTTGTTCTTTGTTTCTCCTTAATTTACACCAAGCTATTCTTGTTCCTTTGGATGACCAGATGAAACTTGTTAATTCCCCCTGAATTTTCTTTAGAGCTTCCCTCTTGAATTCCAAAGGTATAGTGTTGAACAGGCAGGTACATTTAGGTAAGATGGACATTTTTATTACATTGGATCTTCCCAAGAAGCTTAGTGACAGACCTCCCCATACTTTAAGTAGTTATCTGGTTTCTCCAGCGATCTGGGGCACTTTATCCAGGTCTTTAACCAGGTTTATCCCCAAGTATTTTATCTTGTCTCTGATATATGGGTTATTGAATTGCGTGGTCCAGGTCCTAACCTCAGTCTTTGCCTGGTTGGTCTGATACCCTGACACTTTCCCGAAGTTATTTGGAGTTTCGTCTATTGCTGCAATTGAGTCTTGGAAGTTTTCTGTAAACACCATCAAGTTGTCCGCGTATAGTGCAACCTTCTTGATCCATCCATGGTGTTTAAAGGGTGATATTGAGCTATGGTTTCTGAGGTTGCTTGCTAGGGGCTCAATGTGTAGATTAAAAAGTAGCAACGATAAAGGGCATCCTTGTCGTGTTCCTCTTCTGATTGCTATATTTTTGGTGAGGTTCCCGTTGATTAAGAGCTTAGTTGTTTGTATATGTCCTCCACCATACAGAGAAAGTTCTCCCCCAGATTATGTTTACTGATGGCCCTGCTCAAGAATGTCCAGTTGACTCTGTCAAAAGCTTTGGCAGCATCGAAGGTAATTATAGTTATTTTTTTTTCCCACAGATGGCTATGTCTATTGCCCCAAAGATTTTGTGTGTTATTTCTTGCATTTGTCTGCCTTTCACAAAGCCCTTCTTGTCTGGATTGATCAGATTTGTAATTACTCTTCCTAGCCTTTTTGCCATAATCTGCATAAATATTTTATAATCACTGTTTAGCAGGGATATAGGTCTGTATGACTCACAGATCGTTGGATTTTTCCCTGGTTTTAGGATGATACTGATAGTTGCATCATTCCATGAGTCAGGGATTTCATTGTGTCCTCTGTAGATTGTATTTAATAACTCTGTTATTGGTGGAACCAAGCTCTCCTTTAGATTGATATAAAGCTCATTTGGTAAGGCATCTTGGCCGGCTGCTTTCCCTCTTTTTAGCCCTCTTATCACATCTCCTACTTCTTCATTTGTGATTTCTGCATTCAGTTCTTCTTTTTCTTCTTCCGATAATGCTGGAAGGAACTGGTCATCTAGATATTTTCCCAGCTGTTCCTCAGAAGGATTCGTTTCTTCATTGTATAGATTGGAAAATAATGTTGTGAATTCCTGCATTATTATTTTGTCTTCAGTGCTTGGTTCTATATGATTATATTGCTGAATACTGGATACCTTGTTTCTGGTTTGGTCAGTCCTTATTTTCCATGACGATTCAGAAAAGGGGGTGGTGATGAACAGAGTGTCTGAATTAAGCAGACCACTCTTACCCAGTCCAAAGATCAGGGCCTGATCCATCACCGTTATTTAGCTCACTGCCCCATCCCAGCTCAGAACCTGGCTATATGCAAATTAGTCTGTCCCTGGCCCAATGCATCATGGGAACAGGGCAGACCAAACTACCAAGCCAATTCTTCACCAGAAAGGAGACAAGCTTCCGGGGACCGGTTTCTGCCATTTCAGGCGTCTTCGGCCCGGCTTGCTTGAATCCTGATGGAGCAGTGAGCAAGGGACTCATGTCTGAGTATACCCTGCCACACCTATAGTGGCCAAAAACGATTCAGAAAAGGGGGTGGTGATGAACAGAGTGTCTGAATTAAGCAGACCACTCTTACCCAGTCCAAAGATCAGGGCCTGATCCATCACCGTTATTTAGCTCACTGCCCCATCCCAGCTCAGAACCTGGCTATATGCAAATTAGTCTGTCCCTGGCCCAGTGCATCATGGGAACAGGGCAGACCAAACTACCAAGCCAATTCTTCACCAGAAAGGAGACAAGCTTCCGGGGACCGGTTTCTGCCATTTCAGGCGTCTTCGGCCCGGCTTGCTTGAATCCTGATGGAGCAGTGAGCAAGGGACTCATGTCTGAGTATACCCTGCCACACCTATAGTGGCCAAAAACGATTCAGAAAAGGGGGTGGTGATGAAGAGAGTGTCTGAATTAAGCAGACCACTCTTACCCAGTCCAAAGATCAGGGCCTGATCCATCACCGTTATTTAGCTCACTGCCCCATCCCAGCTCAGAACCTGGTTATATGCAAATTAGTCTGTCCCTGGCCCAGTGCATCATGGGAACAGGGCAGACCAAACTACCAAGCCAATTCTTCACCAGAAAGGAGACAAGCTTCCGGGGACCGGTTTCTGCCATTTCAGGCGTCTTCGGCCCGGCTTGCTTGAATCCTGATGGAGCAGTGAGGAAGGGACTCATGTCTGAGTATACCCTGCCACACCTATAGTGGCCAAAAACGATTCAGAAAAGGGGGTGGTGATGAACAGAGTGTCTGAATTAAGCAGACCACTCTTACCCAGTCCAAAGATCAGGGCCTGATCCATCACCGTTATTTAGCTCACTGCCCCATCCCAGCTCAGAACCTGGCTATATGCAAATTAGTCTGTCCCTAGCCCAGTGCATCATGGGAACAGGGCAGACCAAACTACCAAGCCAATTCTTCACCAGAAAGGAGACAAGCTTCCGGGGACCGGTTTCTCCCATTTCAGGCGTCTTCAGCCCGGCTTGCTTGAATCCTGATGGAGCAGTGAGCAAGGGACTCATGTCTGAGTATACCCTGCCACACCTATAGTGGCCAAAAACGATTCAGAAAAGGGGGTGGTGATGAACAGAGTGTCTGAATTAAGCAGACCACTCTTACCCAGTCCAAATATCAGGGCCTGATCCATCACCGTTATTTAGCTCACTGCCCCATCCCAGCTCAGAACCTGGCTATATGCAAATTAGTCTGTCCCTGGCCAAGTGCATCATGGGAACAGGGCAGACCAAACTACCAAGCCAATTCTTCACCAGAAAGGAGACAAATCTTCCGGGGACCGGTTTCTGCCATTTCAGGCGTCTTCGGCCCGGCTTGCTTGAATCCTGATGGAGCAGTGAGCAAGGGACTCATGTCTGAGTATACCCTGCCACACCTATAGTGGCCAAAAACGATTCAGAAAAGGGGGTGGTGATGAACAGAGTGTCTGAATTAAGCAGACCACTCTTACCCAGTCCAAAGATCAGGGCCTGATCCATCACCGTTATTTAGCTCACTGCCCCATCCCAGCTCAGAACCTGGCTATATGCAAATTAGTCTGTCCCTGGCCCAGTGCATCATGGGAACAGGGCAGACCAAACTACCAAGCCAATTCTTCACCAGAAAGGAGACAAGCTTCCGGGGACCGGTTTCTGCCATTTCAGGCGTCTTCAGCCCGGCTTGCTTGAATCCTGTTGGAGCAGTGAGCAAGGGACTCATGTCTGAGTATACCCTGCCACACCTATAGTGGCCAAAAATGATTCAGAAAAGGGGGTGGTGATGAACAGAGTGTCTGAATTAAGCAGCCCACTCTTACCCAGTCCAAAGATCAGGGCCTGATCCATCACCGTTATTTAGCTCACTGCCCCATCCCAGCTCAGAACCTGGCTATATGCAAATTAGTCTGTCCCTGGCCCAGTGCATCATGGGAACAGGGCAGACCAAACTACCAAGCCAATTCTTCACCAGAAAGGAGACATGCTTCCGGGGACCGGTTTCTCCCATTTCAGGCGTCTTCGGCCCGGCTTGCTTGAATCCTGATGGAGCAGTGAGCAAGGGACTCATGTCTGAGTATACCCTGCCACACCTATAGTGGCCAAAAACGATTCAGAAAAGGGGGTGGTGATGAACAGAGTGTCTGAATTAAGCAGACCACTCTTACCCAGTCCAAAGATCAGGGCCTGATCCATCACCGTTATTTAGCTCACTGCCCCATCCCAGCTCAGAACCTGGCTATATGCAAATTAGTCTGTCCCTGGCCCAGTGCATCATGGGAACAGGGCAGACCAAACTACCAAGCCAATTCTTCACCAGAAAGGAGACAAGCTTCCAGGGACCGGTTTCTGCCATTTCAGGCGTCTTCGGCCCGGCTTGCTTGAATCCTGATGGAGCAGTGAGCAAGGGACTCATGTCTGAGTATACCCTGCCACACCTATAGTGGCCAAAAACGATTCAGAAAAGGGGGTGGTGATGAACAGAGTGTCTGAATTAAGCAGACCACTCTTACCCAGTCCAAAGATCAGGGCCTGATCCATCACCGTTATTTAGCTCACTGCCCCATCCCAGCTCAGAACCTGGCTATATGCAAATTAGTCTGTCCCTGGCCCAGTGCATCATGGGAACAGGGCAGACCAAACTAACAAGCCAATTCTTCACCAGAAAGGAGACAAGCTTCCGGGGACCGGTTTCTGCCATTTCAGGCGTCTTCGGCCCGGCTTGCTTGAATCCTGATGGAGCAGTGAGCAAGGGACTCATGTCTGAGTATACCCTGCCACACCTATAGTGGCCAAAAACGATTCAGAAAAGGGGGTGGTGATGAACAGAGTGTCTGAATTAAGCGGACCACTCTTACCCAGTCCAAAGATCAGGGCCTGATCCATCACCGTTATTTAGCTCACTGCCCCATCCCAGCTCAGAACCTGGCTATATGCAAATTAGTCTGTCCCTGGCCCAGTGCATCATGGGAACAGGGCAGACCAAACTACCAAGCCAATTCTTCACCAGAAAGGAGACAAGCTTCCGGGGACCGGTTTCTGCCATTTCAGGCGTCTTCGGCCCGGCTTGCTTGAATCCTGATGGAGCAGTGAGCAAGGGACTCATGTCTGAGTATACCCTGCCACACCTATAGTGGCCAAAAACGATTCAGAAAAGGGGGTGGTGATGAACAGAGTGTCTGAATTAAGCAGACCACTCTTACCCAGTCCAAAGATCAGGGCCTGATCCATCACCGTTATTTAGCTAACTGCCCCATCCCAGCTCAGAACCTGGCTATATGCAAATTAGTCTGTCCCTGGCCCAGTGCATCATGGGAACAGGTCAGACCAAACTACCAAGCCAATTCTTCACCAGAAAGGAGACAAGCTTCCAGGGACCGGTTTCTGCCATTTCAGGCATCTTCGGCCCGGCTTGCTTGAATCCTGATGGAGCAGTGAGCAAGGGACTCATGTCTGAGTATACCCTGCCACACCTGTAGTGGCCAAAAACGATTCAGAAAAGGGGATGGTGATGAACAGAGTGTCTGAATTAAGCAGACCACTCTTACCCAGTCCAATGATCAGGGCCTGATCCATCACCGTTATTTAGCTCACTGCCCCATCCCAGCTCAGAACCTGGCTATATGCAAATTAGTCTGTCCCTGGCCCAGTGCATCATGGGAACAGGGCAGACCAAACTACCGAGCCAATTCTTTACCAGAAAGGAGACAAGCTTCCGGGGACCGGTTTCTGCCATTTCAGGCGTCTTCGGCCCGGCTTGCTTGAATCCTGATGGAGCAGTGAGCAAGGGACTCATGTCTGAGTATACCCTGCCACACCTATAGTGGCCAAAAACGATTCAGAAAAGGGGGTGGTGATGAACAGAGTGTCTGAATTAAGCAGACCACTCTTACCCAGTCCAAAGATCAGGGCCTGATCCATCACCGTTATTTAGCTCACTGCCCCATCCCAGCTCAGAACCTGGCTATAAGCAAATTAGTCTGTCCCTGGCCCAGTGCATCATGGGAACAGGGCAGACCAAACTACCAAGCCAATTCTTCACCAGAAAGGAGACAAGCTTCCGGGGACCGGTTTCTGCCATTTCAGGCGTCTTCGGCCCGGCTTGCTTGAATCCTGATGGAGCAGTGAGCAAGGGACTCATGTCTGAGTATTCCCTGCCACACCTATAGTGGCCAAAAACGATTCAGAAAAGGGGGTGGTGATGAACAGAGTGTCTGAATTAAGCAGACCACTCTTACCCAGTCCAAAGATCAGGGCCTGATCCATCAACGTTACTTAGCTCACTGCCCCATCCCAGCTCAGAACCTGGCTATATGCAAATTAGTCTGTCCCTGGCCCAGTGCATCATGGGAACAGGGCAGACCAAACTACCAAGCCAATTCTTCACCAGAAAGGAGACAAGCTTCCGGGGACCGGTTTCTGCCATTTCAGGCTTCTTCGTCCCGGCTTGCTTGAATCCTGATGGAGCAGTGAGCAAGGGACTCATGTCTGAGTATACCCTGCCACAACTATAGTGGCCAAAAACGATTCAGAAAAGGGGGTGGTGATGAACAGAGTGTCTGAATTAAGCAGACCACTCTTACCCAGTCCAAAGATCAGGGCCTGATCCATCACCGTTATTTAGCTCACTGCCCCATCCCAGCTCAGAACCTGGCTATATGCAAATTAGTCTGTCCCTGGCCCAGTGCATCATGGGAACAGGGCAGACCAAACTACCATGCCAATTCTTCACCAGAAAGGAGACAAGCTTCCGGGGACCGGTTTCTGCCATTTCAGGCGTCTTCGGCCCGGCTTGCTTGAATCCTGATGGAGCAGTGAGCAAGGGACTCATGTCTGAGTATACCCTGCCACACCTATAGTGGCCAAAAACGATTCAGAAAAGGGGGTGGTGATGAACAGAGTGTCTGAATTAAGCAGACCACTCTTGCCCAGTCCAAAGATCAGGGCCTGATCCATCACCGTTATTTAGCTAACTGCCCCATCCCAGCTCAGAACCTGGCTATATGCAAATTAGTCTGTCCCTGGCCCAGTGCATCATGGGAACAGGGCAGACCAAACTACCAAGCCAATTCTTCACCAGAAAGGAGACAAGCTTCCGGGGACCGGTTTCTGCCATTTCAGGCGTCTTCAGCCCGGCTTGCTTGAATTCTGATGGAGCAGTGAGCAAGGGACTCATGTCTGAGTATACCCTGCCACACCTATAGTGGCCAAAAACGATTCAGAAAAGGGGGTGGTGATGAACAGAGTGTCTGAATTAAGCAGACCACTCTTACCCAGTCCAAAGATCAGGGCCTGATCCATCACCGTTATTTAGCTCACTGCCCCATCCCAGCTCAGAACCTGGCTATATGCAAATTAGTCTGTCCCTGGCCCAGTGCATCATGGGAACAGGGCAGACCAAACTACCAAGCCAATTCTTCAACAGAAAGGAGACAAGCTTCCAGGGACTGGTTTCTCCCATTTCAGGCGTCTTCGGCCCGGCTTGCTTGAATCCTGATGGAGCAGTGAGCAAGGGACTCATGTCTGAGTATACCCTGCCACACTTATAGTGGCCAAAAACGATTCAGAAAAGGGGGTGGTGATGAACAGAGTGTCTGAATTAAGCAGACCACTCTTACCCAGTCCAAAGATCAGGGCCTGATCCATCACCATTATTTAGCTCACTGCCCCATCCCAGCTCAGAACCTGGCTATATGCAAATTAGTCTGTCCCTGGCCCCGTGCATCATGGTAACAGGGCAGACCAAACTACCAAGCAAATTCTTCACCAGAAAGGAGACAAGCTTCCGGGGACCGGTTTCTGCCATTTCAGGCGTCTTCGGCCCGGCTTGCTTGAATCCTGATGGAGCAGTGAGCAAGGGACTCATGTCTGAGTATACCCTGCCACACCTATAGTGGCCAAAAACGATTCAGAAAAGGGGGTGGTGATGAACAGAGTGTCTGAATTAAGCAGACCACTCTTACCCAGTCCAAAGATCAGGGCCTGATCCATCACCGTTATTTAGCTCACTGCCCCATCCCAGCTCAGAACCTGGCTATATGCAAATTAGTCTGTCCCTGGCCCAGTGCATCATGGGAACAGGGCAGACCAAACTACCAAGCCAATTCTTCACCAGAAAGGAGACAAGCTTCCAGGGACCGGTTTCTGCCATTTCAGGCGTCTTCGGCCCGGCTTGCTTGAATCCTGATGGAGCAGTGAGCAAGGGACTCATGTCTGAGTATACCCTGCCACACCTGTAGTGGCCAAAAACGATTCAGAAAAGGGGGTGGTGATGAACAGAGTGTCTGAATTAAGCAGACCACTCTTACCCAGTCCAAAGATCAGGGCCTGATCAATCACCGTTATTTAGCTCACTGCCCCATCCCAGCTCAGAACCTGGCTATATGCAAATTAGTCTGTCCCTGGCCCAGTGCATCATGGGAACAGGGCAGACCAAACTACCAAGCCAATTCTTCACCAGAAAGGAGACAAGCTTCCGGGGACCGGTTTCTGCCATTTCAGGCGTCTTTGGCCCGGCTTGCTTGAATCCTGATGGAGCAGTGAGCAAGGGACTCATGTCTGAGTATACCCTGCCACACCTATAGTGGCCAAAAACGATTCAGAAAAGGGGGTGGTGATGAACAGAGTGTCTGAATTAAGCAGACCACTCTTACCCAGTCCAAAGATCAGGGCCTGATCCATCACCGTTATTTAGCTCACTGCCCCATCCCAGCTCAGAACCTGGCTATATGCAAATTAGTCTGTCCCTGGCCCAGTGCATCATGGGAACAGGGCAGACCAAACTACCAAGCCAATTCTTCACCAGAAAGGAGACAAGCTTCCGGGGACCGGTTTCTGCCATTTCAGGCGTCTTCGGCCCGGCTTGCTTGAATCCTGATGGAGCAGTGAGCAAGGGACTCATGTCTGAGTATACCCTGCCACACCTATAGTGGCCAAAAACGATTCAGAAAAGGGGGTGGTGATGAACAGAGTGTCTGAATTAAGCAGACCACTCTTACCCAGTCCAAAGATCAGAGCCTGATTCATCACCGTTATTTAGCTCACTGCCCCATCCCAGCTCAGAACCAGGCTATATGCAAATTAGTCTGTCCCTGGCCGAGTGCATCATGGGAACAGGGCAGACCAAACTACCAAGCCAATTCTTCACCAGAAAGGAGACAAGATTCCGGGGACCGGTTTCTGCCATTTCAGGCGTCTTCGGCCCGGCTTGATTGAATCCTGATGGAGCAGTGAGCAAGGGACTCATGTCTGAGTATACCCTGCCACAACTATAGTGGCCAAAAACGATTCAGAAAAGGGGGTGGTGATGAACAGAGTGTCTGAATTAAGCAGACCACTCTTAACAAGTCCAAAGTTCAGGGCCTGATCCATCACCGTTATTTAGCTCACTGCCCCATCCCAGCTCAGAACCTGGCTATATGCAAATTAGTATGTCCCTGGCCCAGTGCATCATGGGAACAGGGCAGACCAAACTACCAAGCCCATTCTTCACCAGAAAGGAGACAAGCTTCCGGGGACCGGTTTCTGCCATTTCAGGCGTCTTCAGCCCGGCTTGCTTGAATCCTGATGGGGCAGTGAGCAAGGGACTCATGTCTGAGTATACCCTGCCACACCTATAGTGGCCAAAAACGATTCAGAAAAGGGGGTGGTGATGAACAGAGTGTCTGAATTAAGCAGACCACTCTTACCCAGTCCAAAGATCAGGGCCTGATCCATCACCGTTATTTAGCACCCCTCCCTATCCCAGCTCAGAACCTAGCTATATGCAAATTAGTCTGTCCCTGGCCCAGTGCATCATGGGAACAGGGCAGACCAAACTACCAAGCCAATTCTTCACCAGAAAGGAGACAAGCTTCCGGGGACCGGTTTCTGCCATTTCAGGCGTCTTCGGCCCGGCTTGCTTGAATCCTGATGGAGCAGTGAGCAAGGGACTCATGTCTGAGTATAGCCTGCCACACCTATAGTGGCCAAAAACGATTCAGAAAAGGGGGTGGTGATGAACAGAGTGTCTGAATTAAGCAGACCACTCTTACCCAGTCCAAAGATCAGGGCCTGATCCATCACCGTTATTTAGCTCACTGCCCCATCCCAGCTCAGAACCTGGCTATATGCAAATTAGTCTGTCCCTGGCCCAGTGCATCATGGGAACAGGGCAGACCAAACTACCAAGCCAATTCTTCACCAGAAAGGAGACAAGCTTCCGGGGACCGGTTTCTGCCATTTCAGGCGTCTTCGGCCCGGCTTGCTTGAATCCTGATGGAGCAGTGAGCAAGGGACTCATGTCTGAGTATACCCTGCCACACCTATAGTGGCCAAAAATGATTCAGAAAAGGGGGTGGTGATGAACAGAGTGTCTGAATTAAGCTGACCACTCTTACCCAGTCCAAAGTTCAGGGCCTGATCCATCACCGTTATTTAGCTCACGGCCCCATCCCAGCTCAGAACCTGGCTATATGCAAATTAGTCTGTCCCTGGCCCAGTGCATCATGGGAACAGGGCAGACCAAACTACCAAGCCAATTCTTCACCAGAAAAGAGACAAGCTTCCGGGGACCGGTTTCTGCCATTTCAGGCGTCTTCGGCCCGGCTTGCTTGAATCCTGATGGAGCAGTGAGCAAGGGACTCATGTCTGAGTATACCCTGCCACACCTATAGTGGCCAAAAACAATTCAGAAAAGGGGGTGGTGATGAACAGAGTGTCTGAATTAAGCAGACCACTCTTACCCAGTCCAAAGATCAGGGTCTGATCCATCACCGTTATTTAGCTCACTGCCCCATCCCAGCTCAGAACCTGGCTATATGCAAATTAGTCTGTCCCTTGCCCAGTGCATCATGGGAACAGGGCAGACCAAACTACCAAGCCAATTCTTCACCAGATAGGAGACAAGCTTCCGGGGACCGGTTTCTGCCATTTCAGGCGTCTTCGGCCTGGCTTGCTTGAATCCTGATGGGGCAGTGAGCAAGGGACTCATGTCTGAGTATACCCTGCCACACCTATAGTGGCCAAAAACGATTCAGAAAAGGGGGTGGTGATGAACAGAGTGTCTGAATTAAGCAGACCACTCTTACCCAGTCCAAAGATCAGGGCCTGATCCATCACCGTTATTTAGCTCACTGCCCCATCCCAGCTCAGAACCTGGCTATATGCAAATTAGTCTGTCCCTGGCCCAGTGCATCATGGGAACAGGGCAGACCAAACTACCAAGCCAATTCTTCACCAGAAAGGAGATAAGCTTCCGGGGACCGGTTTCTGCCATTTCAGGCGTCTTCGGCCAGGCTTGCTTGAATCCTGATGGAGCAGTGAGCAAGGGACTCATGTCTGAGTATACCCTGCCACACCTATAGTGGCCAAAAACGATTCAGAAAAGGGGGTGGTGATGAACAGAGTGTCTGAATTAAGCAGACCACTCTTACCCAGTCCAAAGATCAGGGCCTGATCCATCACCGTTATTTAGCTCACTGTCCCATCCCAGCTCAGAACCTGGCTATATGCAAATTAGACTGTCCCTGGCCCAGTGCATCATGGGAACAGGGCAGACCAAACTACCAAGCCAATTCTTCACCAGAAAGGAGACAAGCTTCCGGGGACCGGTTTCTGCCATTTCAGGCGTCTTCGGCCCGGCTTGCTTGAATCCTGATGGAGCAGTGAGCAAGGGACTCATGTTTGAGTATATCCTGCCACACCTATAGTGGCCAAAAACGATTCAGAAAAGGGGGTGGTGATGAACAGAGTGTCTGAATTAAGCAGACCACTCTTACCCAGTCCAAAGTTCAGGGCCTGATCCATCACCGTTATTTAGCTCACTGCCCCATCCCAGCTCAGAACCTGGCTATATGCAAATTAGTCTGTCCCTGGCCCAGTGCATCATGGGAACAGGGCAGACCAAACTACCAAGCCAATTCTTCACCAGAAAGGAGACAAGCTTCCGGGGACCGGTTTCTGCCATTTCAGGCGTCTTCGGCCCGGCTTGCTTGAATCCTGATGGAGCAGTGAGCAAGGGACTCATGTCTGAGTATACCCTGTCACACCTATAGTGGCCAAAAACGATTCAGAAAAGGGGGTGGTGATGAACAGAGTGTCTGAATTAAGCAGACCACTCTTACCCAGTCCAAAGTTCAGGGCCTGATCCATCACCATTATTTAGCTCACTGCCCCATCCCAGCTCAGAACCTGGCTATATGCAAATTAGTCTGTCCCTGGCCCAGTGCATCATGGGAACAGGGCAGACCAAACTACCAAGCCAATTCTTCACCAGAAAGGAGACAAGCTTCCGGCGACCGGTTTCTGCCATTTCAGGCGTCTTCGGCCCGGCTTGCTTGAATCCTGATGGGGCAGTGAGCAAGGGACTCATGTCTGAGTATACCCTGCCACACCTATAGTGGCCAAAAACGATTCAGAAAAGGGCTAATGAGCTAAAAAACGGTGTTGGATCTAGCCCTGATCTCTTGACTGGGTGAGAGTACTCTGCTTAATTCAGAGACTCTGTCCATCACCACCCCTTGTTGTAAATACTTATTTTCCATGACAGCATTTTGCCGCATCCCTCTCCATACTCATACTAACTTTACTCTCTAGGATGTCTGTAAGTGTTTCTTTTTGTTTTTGCCTTTCCTTCTCTAGTTCTTCTTTAGTAGTTGTTGTATTCTCTGCTGCTATTTGTATATCTAGTTATTTTATAGCGTTTTCCAAATCTCTTATTTCTTGCTTTATAATTTTTGATCTGTAAGCCCTCATGCTTAGCAACTTGCCTCTGATTACTGCCTTATAAGTCTCCCAGGTGATTTGTTTCGAGGTCCCAAGTTTATTATTCTCGAAGAAGTAATCTGTCTCTGTCTTAAGTTCTTCTATTAATAGTGGATCTAATAGTATAGAGCGATCAACAGTCCATCTGGTTTGTGAATAGTTTTTTGTCGTTTGCATTGTAAGTTGAACTGCTGAGTGGTCGGATAGGTGCTCTATTCTCCTGACGTTTCCTAGTAGACACCTATTTATTAAGAAGTAGTCAATTCTTGATTTGTGTCCTACTCTTTTATTGTGAAAAGTGGAGGCCTGGTTTTTGTCATCTTTCTCTTTCCACATAACCATCAGGTCTAAATCCTTTGTGTAGTGTCCTAGCCACTCTCTCATTTGTGGTAGGTTTGCTTGTCTTCCTGGAGGGGATCTGTCCACTTTAAGATCTATGATTATGTTATAATCACCCCCTAACACTACTGGGGAGGTTGCTGATAGGAGCTGTGTGTGGAGTTTTTGAAGGGGGGTTGGGTCGTCTGTGTTTGGACCATAATAACCTGCTATAGTAAATAGATTATTACATATTCTTACTCTAGTAATTGCCCATCTTCCTTTGCTGTCCACTTCCGTGTATTCTATCTTCGCTTTTAGCAAGTTTTTAAAAATTATTGCTATGCCCTTAATGTTGCAATCTTGGTTAGTGCATACATAGGCATCGACCCAGCTCAGATTTTTCATTATTTAATCCCACTCTGATTTTAGAAGGTGCGTCTCCTGCAATATGATGATCTCGCTATCTGCTGTCTTTAGCAAAGATCCTCCTCCTTCTACTGGTGGTTCTGAGACCATTAACGGTCCAAGAGTGTATACTAAACTTTGGGGTTTATCTTCATCTTGCTATGTTACCTCTGGGAAACGCATGAATGTGTTCATGTTTACAGGCACTGTAGACTCCTATTGTTTTAATTGATGGCGACATTTTTTCAGTTTTTTTCCTAGTTTGCTCCCCACCCGTGTTCTCTTTTTGTTTTATTTTTTTGCTTTTTTGTGAATTTTTCCATTACCCTCCTTGAGGAAGCCTCCCTTCTTCTTTTTGGGCTGTATTATTCGCCCTCTTCATGCTCCATGCTTCGCCTAGTTTGAGTGGTTTACCTTTCTTATTTTATGTTGCGGTCTGCAATTGATCCTTAATTTGCTCCAGACATTTTTGACCTCCTTGGGGTCCCTGATGTTGTACATTTTGTTCCTCCACATGATCCTCAGATCTGCAGGGAACTTCATCTGCACTGTGGCTCCGAGAGATTTTAGTTCCAGCATGTGCTGTCCTAATTCCCACTGCCTGTCCTGCGTAGCTTTAGACATATCTGAGCGGATTCTGAAAGACCAATCGTCCTTATTGAAAGTACCTTTCCTTAAAGCCTCACTTGAGATTCTTTCTTTCAGGGTGTATGTTTTAAAATTGACTAAAATTTTCCGTGGTGTTTTCCTCTCTTTATTTTTACCAAAGGGGTCACGGTGTACCCTCTGTATATCCTCTTCCAGTTCCGCAGCTTTTGTCCAAGGGAAGTATTCTTCGAGAAGTGACACTATGAATTTTTTTATGTCCTTCCCTTCCTGATTCTGTGGTATGTTTAGGATTCTCAAATTATTTCTTCTGCCTGGTTTTCCAGCGATTCGAGTTTCTCCTTCATGGTTTTGTCGCTGTCTCTTAGTGCTCTAATTTCCTTTTGGTTAGTCTCCACTTTCTTCCTGAGAGCTCCTACTTCTGCTTCTACCGCTGTCACTCTTTCGCCCAGCTCATTTAATTTGCGATCAAGCGTCTCACACACTTCCTGGATCTTGCTCTGATTGGCCTCCGATACTGCAAATTTCTGTCTCATTTCTCCCAGCATCTTTTCCATGAACTTCTCTGTTTGGCTTAGGGTTGGTTGCACTTTGACCATGTTGCTCACTGTTTGTGCTACTGTGGATTCATCAGATCTTCCCATACTGGAGCCTCCAGGTATCTCGGCTTGTGGGTGTGTAGCCGCCTCTATCTCTTTGTTCATATCGGCTCTGTTGTCGCCTGTTGGTACAATGTTATCTTCCGCTCCAGCGTAGGAGTCTGAGTTTTTGGTAGAGTCCGTGTTAAATACTACATGGGGTGAGAGTTTGCTTTTTTCTTGTAGTGCAGGAAGGTTACCCTGCGTTCCTTGAGCCCCTTGAACTTGGACTTGCTGTTGTACCTTGAAAAAGGACCTTGGAAAGGGGGGTCACTCTGATTTTTGGTTCTGCCTGACCTTTCCCCAGGTCTTTCCCCTTTGTTGATTTGCCTTTTATTTTAAGGGTTTGAGATTCTAAATTAGTATTCCCTTTGGGTTTCTTTCTTGTTCTAGGGGCCAGGCTCTGCTTAGTAGAAGGGAGTAGGTTGTGATTGAGGAACTGTCTGTTCCTAAGGCAGTAGCTTGATCTTATGTTATTGCCCTGCTTCTACTAGGTTGGGACCAAATTGGGAGATTTGGGTTTCCCCACCACCCCTCGACCCTCACAAAGTGCACGGGTGGTAGCCTTTACCTCCTTTCCCTCTGTTGTTTGCTTGCTCCCTCTGCAACCCTCGAGTAAATCAACTCCTTCTCCTCCCCCCCACCAAGTACCTTGTTCATAGGCGAGATTGCTGTCCTCCAGCCCGGTCCCGCTGTTTTCCGCCGTTCTCTAGGGCCAGCAAGGATCCTCAGCTTCACCGGGGGCAGTAAGGGGGTAATTTCCTCATAATTAGCCTCTGTTTTAGCCTCTGGTGCCGACGTAGAAATAAGGAAAGGGGGCAGGGTAGAAATGTCCTGACCCTCTAGGTTTGCTCAGGGGGTCGTAAATGGATTTTTAGGGTAAATTTTTATTTATTTTTAAATAATAAAACCGCGGTGTACGCGTATGGTACTCGTATGCAGTGAAAAAGGGGAAAAAAACTAGAAGTCTGTTTTATTCATTAGGTCTCGGGGGAAAATTCCGAGCGCAATTTTAAGAGCTATATTTCTATGACAGTATGTAAAACTTTCCGTTTTTTTTCCTGCATCAGTTGTACTCTCTTAGCATGCGCAGCCTTGTTTTCAAGTGCACTTTTTTTTCTTTTTCTTCAAGTTAGCCAAGCAAACCTCTCCTGATTGTAGATATTAAATTTGCCGCATTCTTTTCTTGGGTTCTGTGTGTCATCCGGTGCTATACTTTTGTAATATATTAATAAACATATTGTATGTATATTTATTTGAAATGTAGTGTTGAGGCGCCAAACGTTGATTACATACTCCGTCCAACTGCCATTTTAGTAGTTTTCCTCTGTGTTTTTTATTATACCTGTTACTTTCATTTTACCCTGTGCATATTTTCTCAGTGAACTATGAGATTTCCTGCCACAGACACCACAGCGTTTGTCCTTGGCCGCCGATCTAATCAGATTTGGTCACACGTATACCTAGAAACTAATTTGAAGGACGTAAGCCACAGCCATTACATCGTGTGTTCGCCAACAAAAAAACATTATTAAGATTATGCGTTTATCATGCGTGGTAAATGCATACTAGTAGTAAAAGCATGTGTGGTAAAACGATATGTGTGCTAATGGTTTTGTAGTGACGTTCACCCGTGCTTATGAACCGGGTCTGGGCGTGGTGGAGTCTAGGGCACCAGGCGGAGGGCCATGCAGCTCCACTCATACAATATAGAAGTAATATAGGATTTTTAAAACTTAAAAAAAAATTATTTCATAATTATCCTAGATTAAGTCTTCTGTTAGTATGTTCATTAAATACATGAATATTTGTTTTTAAACAATTTTAAAAATATTTGACTTTTTTGTACGGGGCTCGGTACATGACGTCACATGGAAGCTTTGATGCGACGCGTAACGTCAAAGCGTATTCGTAGCGTATGCTGAGAATGATTAACAGTAGAAACTATGGTGCGATCACTCTCTCACTGTCAAATCAGAGCACAGGGCGCAATATGAGAATGGTTAGAAGCGGTCACTCATTGGAGATCCAATTCAGGTGTGTGGCTTATCCACAGTATTATAAAGTTATTTTTTAACCTGTTTAAGTTTGAGGTTTGCATGAAATACTATGCTATAGGCAGATATGTATGTTTAGGAAGCACTTATCTCCATGAAGCTTGGTTATTACCATTTACATATAGGTGCCTGAGGGAGGGAAAAGAAGTCTATGTGAATTGGGAGGATTACACAGTTCGGGCTGGACTGTTCCCATGAGGCACAGGGTCAGACTGATTTGCATATAGTCATGTCTGAACTGGGGTGGCAGAGAGGGCTAAAGAACGGTGATGGATTAAACCCAGATCTTTTGACTGGGTGTGAGTGTTTGATTGATTCAGATTCTCCGTCCATCACCACCCCCTTTTGTACCGCTTTTGGCCGCCATAAGTGTGGCAGGGTATGCTCAGACGTGAGTCCCTTGCTCACTTTGCCACTGGATTCAAGCAAGCCGGGCTGAAGATGGCTGGAATGCCAGAAACCGGTCCTCGGAAGCTTGTTTCCGGTCCAGGGAAGACATGGCTTGGCAGTTCGGGCTAGACTGTTCCCATGAGGCACAGGGTCAGACTGATTTGCGTATAGCCATGTCTGAACTGGGGTGGCAGAGTGGGCTAAAGAACAGTGATGGATTAAACCCAGATCTTTTGACTGGGTGTGAGTGTTTGATTGATTCAGATTCTCCGTCCATCACCACCCCCTTTTGTACCGCTTTTGGCGGCCATAAGTGTGGCAGGGTATGCTCAGACGTGAGTCCCTTGCTCACTTTGCCACTGGATTCAAGCAAGCCGGGCTGAAGACGGCTGGAATGCCAGAAACTGGTCCTCGGAAGCTTGTTTCCGGTCCAGGGAAGACATGGCTTGGCAGTTCGTGCTGGACTGTTCCCATGAGGCACAGGGTCAGACTGATTTGCATATAGCCATGTCTGAACTGGGGTGGCAGAGTGGGCTAAAGAACGGTGATGGATTAAACCCAGATCTTTTGACTGGGTGTGAGTGTTTGACTGATTCCGATTCTCCGTCCATCACCACCCCCTTTTGTACCGCTTTTGGCCTCCATAAGTGTGGCAGGGTATGCTCAGACGTGAGTCCCTTGCTCACTTTGCCACTGGATTCAAGCAAGCCGGACTGAAGACGGCTGGAATGCCAGAAACCGGTCCTCGGAAGCTTGTTTCCGGTCCAGGGAAGACATGGCTTGACAGTTCCGGCTGGACTGTTCCCATGAGCCACAGGGTCAGACTGATTTGCATATTGCCATGTCTGAACTGGGGTGGCAGAGTGGGCTAAAGAACGGTGATGGATTAAACCCAGATCTTTTGACTGGGTGTGAGTGTTTGATTGATTCAGATTCTCCGTCCATCACCACCCCCTTTTGTACCGAGGATTACACAATAGCACCAGATCACTCCTTAATTTGTAGACATATATAATTGCATGGCTCTAATTTGGACTGAGTTTTGAAAGGTACTCCAACACCTTTCCTCTCGATGGTGATAGGGGCTCCGGTCATTGAGGAACATGTATGTTCATTCCCACTATTGAATTGGATGGCTGAAATGTTTTCAGATGAGAACAATGAATTTTTGTTGGAGGCTGTTGCTACATACTGTGCTTACACGCTGTTGGATTAAGACTCTGATTTTTCTACGTATTCTTTATTATTTAGCTACTGCTTTCTATCAAAGAGCGAATAACTTTTTTTTGGAAATGTGAACTTGACTCTGCTTTTTAGGCTTGGACTCTGCGTTCCTAATTCGCCCACGTTTATATCACGTGCTTTGATCAAGGAAGGGTGCCGTGGGGCTGAGCCTTGCACTCACACCCTGTTAAGTTAGCATGGGTTTATTAGAAGCTTACACGCTATTTTTGCATTCCTCCTCTGCTTTGCACACAACACGTACTTGTGATATTGTTTAGATAAGGCTGAGTATTTTGCTTTATATGAGAATAATTTGGTATGCTAGATTTGTAAACTGCCTCGCTCGTTTTGTGTGTATAGTGAGAGCATGGAACATCAAGGTTAATTTGAATACTGTGTCTGTTATTCAGAATGATCCTCGCAGATTCGAGCCATAACACATATGCAGCTGTGGCCACCTCTGATACTGGTGCATTTCATAATGCATTGTGCAGGCAAAGTTACACACAGTTGGAGAACATTAGTATCTTGAAAGTTTGTGGAGCACTGCATGTGATCCACTACTGCTGAGTACCACAGGTATGGGTCTGCCCATGTAATCCTATGAGACTTTATTATATAGTTATTATCTAATCTGCTAGGTAGGGAAGGTGAAATGTTGGTTATTTTTAATGTGTTTACCTTTAGCATTATAGGAAGCTTTTTCCATTTGTATTTCATAGAATAGTAACAATGCTGACAACCTTGGTTCTGATAACATTTTTGGTTGTATTATCTAAGGTACTGTGCATGAGATTATAGCATTAGAAATAAACTTTTCAAAATTGCACCTGTCTTTATTTACATCTTGTTTTGGATTGGTATAAGACTATAATGAAAGAGTGTTCTTGTTATCCACTTTACTTCATGTAATCTAAGTCGCTTGTTCTGGGTTGACTAGTAATTGGTGTTTTTGCTCTAGGGAGAAGAACCAATGAGTCACTGATTGCTAGTCTGGAAGGGGGTTTGTGTAGTAAGTTGGGTTTTGGTACACCGTAATTCACTGAGGTCCTAAGTCTTTATGCACAGTTCTGTGGCTCGATAAAGGGCTTGCACTTTGAATATGAATATAAAATAGAAGAATAGTTTATAATCACAGCTAAGGAATGCAGCAATTAGATGTGTAGATGTGTGTATGTGTGTGGATGATGTGTAGATTGAGTGGAAGATGAAAAACGTGAAAAATAAGAAAGACTGGAGAGACGCAAACTACCCACTGCATTGTCAGGGAAGTGGATCTTTGGATTTCCAGCTCATTACACATATATTGTGGTGGATTCCGCAGTGGGAGCAAGAGAACCTAGTACCATATCTAAGAAAGAAAGCTAGCGCATAAAGTACACACAGTTGGGCAGATTTACAAGCTCGAAGGAAAAATGATGCAATAGTGGCGCAAGGGGTTTGTAAACCTGCCCCAGTGTGTGGTAGAAAAGACGCAAGAGAGGACAGAAGTGTGCAAATTACCCACTGCCATTCACAGGTAGTAGTTAAAAAGAAGGCTGAATAAAGGGCCTGCACTTTGAATTTGAATTAAAGAAGAATAATTGATAAGATCAGCCAAGAATGGTAGCAAGTAGGTGTGTGTATTTGTGGTTGTTGTGTTGATTGAGCGGAAGATGACTAAGGTGAAAAATTAGAGAGGTTGCAGAGATGCAAACTTTCCATTTCTTTGTAAAATAATTGGGTGTTTAGTTCCAGTGCATATATATATTCACTGAAAAAAACAGGGTTCAGCCACGTTATAGTTAGGAATTAGCATTTAAAAAACCTTGCAAATTCACTGAAAAAAACATAGGTTTCACACACGTTATAGTTACGAATTAGCATTTAAAAAACCTTGGAAATTCACTGAAAAAAACATAGCTTTTACACATGTTATAGTTAGGAATTAGCATTTAAAAAACCTTGCAAATTCACTGAAAAAAAGGTTTCACACATGTTATAGTTAGCTGGACATTTCACTAATACAAAACCATTGAAATTCCCCCGTTATATATGTTCAGCTAACTATAACTCGCGTGCCCGCAATGCACTGCTGATGACGTCACATTTTACATTACTCATGAAATGGTCAGTGACATCACTCATGACATCATTGATGACATCTCAAATGATATCACTGATGACATCATCCAGTGAATGCGTGTCTTAATGAAAAATAAATATTTTTATATATCTCCTACATCGACGACACCGAGCTCATCCTCTTCCTCACCAAGAAGCCACATACCACCAAAAGCAACCTCCACGACACAATGAAGGACGTCACCAACTACATAAAGAGCAGCTCTCTAAACATGAACTCGCACAAAATTAAGATACTCATCCTCAGACCCACGCCCTCAGCCTCGGAGGACTCCTGCTAGCTGACTACACTTTGGACAGTACCAACACCTACCAACCATGTCCACAACCTAGGATTCATCCTCAACTCCTCCCTCTCAATGTGTAAGCAAGTCTACACCGTCTCCTCATACTGCCATAACACCATCCACATGCTCCGCAACATTTACAAGTGGATCCTTACCAAACGAAGAAGAACAGTGACAGAGTCCCTCATCAGCAGCAGACTACACTGTGGCAAAACACTCTACACATGAATTCCAGCCAAAAACCTATAACAACTAAAACAAATCCAAAAGACCTCCACCTGAGTGATTATGAAAGTTCCCTACTGCAGCCACATCACTCACCACCTGATACACCTACACTGCCTCAATATCAACAAGAGGATCACCTTCAAACTCCTCACCCTTACTTACAAAATACTCTACAACACCAGACTTATCTACCTTAACAGCAGTAATCCTGAAAGGCCAAATGTTGATCTTAACATTTTGGCTTTAAATATATTAGGTAAGAATTTGGTAACTCTTTAGGCAAACGTTGCCTAAAACTAGTTGACTATCATTGCAATGTATCCAACCTTTCAGACATTTTAAATAAACAGTGTAATGTCCAGATGTTGTAGAAGGTCCATTTTTAATTATAGTTTCCAATTTTCTTCCATCAGGTCTACAACGTTGCAGCATTAAAATTACATACTGTCCATACCTTTGTAAAAATAATGTTGATGACATTTCTGATTTACATTGGCTACACTCCATTGTTTGACTTGCTCCTCTAATTAGATTGTTAAAAGACACTGATTCACAGTCAGGTAAAGTCAAATATATGAATCTTTCAGTGCCTATGTTAGTGCTGCATATAAACAAACAATTTTGACAGTCAAGTTGCCATTTATAAGAAAACCCAAAAAGGTTTTCAATATCTATACCTTAATCTTCCAGTACACCAAGCATAAACATTAAACATTCCTGAAAATTTTTCTGAATATTCTGCGTAAATTGACTAGAACCAGAACATATGTCCAAAACATTTTGAATATCAGAATACAACAATGAACAACATGTTTTGTCCCGATTTTCAACAATTTGCAGTTGCAAACTTTCAAGAACAAAAACAACATTAACAACTACATTAGCATATCAGTTGACACCACAACTACTTTCAAACCGATAACCAACATTCTCTTCAACACTGTCCTTTTTCTTTTTGCTTGCAGGTGCAACTTCATCTTGTTTTTTTTCTTTGTCTACAGTTTCACTACAGATATTCCCAAATCTTCTTTTTCTACCTACCACACCCTTTTCGATCTAAATTGGGTGCATATTCTCTTCTTAACCTAGTATACTCTTTTACACAATTTGCATCTGCACTAACCTTTGTCTCATCAAAATCAATCAGGTACAATCCAGATAAAGTTCTGACTCGAGACAAAGCAACATATGCCATACCCTCTTTAAACACTGTACTTCCAATATTCACTAAAGCACTATCTACACTTAAACTTTGAGATTAATGAATTATCACCGCATATGGCAAACAAACAGGAAACTGTTGTCTGCGTACATACAAATCATTTACAAGCAAAAACCGAGATGAACAACAACTAAATTGTTGTCCTTTCAGCAATTTCATCAAATTTGATTTTCAAAAATGTATTTCCATCTCTATTTACATAATTACCAAAATCAACAGATGTACCCATTGCTCCATTTACTAAACCTTTTTCCACAATCAAATTACGTGGTAAAATTACCCTACAGTTTACACATGCATACAACTTATTTTCTAAACCATCAGTTTTACCTATTGATTTCTCTAAAGAATCCAATCTCCTCTTCAACTTTTCAGTCAAAATAATAATGATTCCTTCATGTTCTATTTTATCAATAGCTTCCAATTTTATAATTTCTTCATTTTCCAACTTTAACATTTCTTCATTGGATATAGAACATTCACGTAGTGTCGGCATTAAGCAGATTACAGATTTGTTTTCTGCAATTCTCATGTATATTTTCTCTGGGACAATATTTTCATTTGGAGACAAATTGGAAAGTAATCGTCTCTGTAAAGCTTTTTTGCCATATTCAGTCATTTTTCCAATTCTTAGACCTTGAAGAGCATCATTTGCCTGTTGCATATTTGTAACAAGTTCCTTATACTCAAAATATGACCAAATGTTTACATTTCCAATGCTCCCCAAGACTTTCTGGTATCTTTATGCGACAGTGTTTTAAAAACTGGCTGTCCTTTTACAGGAGTAAGTTGTAGAAGATCTCCAAAAACTATGACGTGTTTTCCTCCGAATAATATGTCATAGTCTCTTTTAAGAATTTGAATGCACAAAAGCAAGCATTAAGTTTGATACCATGCTTACCTCATCAATAATGAGAAGTTTCATTTTCCTCAAGACTCTTGAAACTTCACAAGAAGCTTCTCCAGAGAGCTTGTGGTATTCTAATTTATTTTCATGCTCTACTGGTAGCATTAATAAACAATGTAAAGTAATTCCTGTAATATTGAGGGCTGCTAATCCAGTTGGAGCAGTGACAACAATGGACAAATGCGACTCAGTTGTTTTCTGTAGAAAAGTTGTGATTACTTTAATTAAAAAACATTTGCCTGTTCCAGCTTGTCCACTCACATGATGAGCAAGAGCACTCTTTCTTCTCATGAAGTAATCCCTGGTCAATCTGTTCTGTCACTTGCTCATATATTTCTTCCTGCTCAAGATTTAGTTGTTCTCCCAAGTTTCCTAAGTTTGTTACATCTTCTTGACCTTGATACATTGCTGTTTCCACCTCTTCCATAGCAGTTGCTGCTTCATTTTGTACAATTGGTTCTCCTCGTGGGTCCTGACTCAACGGAGCAGAAGTTTGACTGTCTTGAGAACTATCTCTAGCAATCTCAGCTGCAATTCTAGCTTCTTGCTCAATTTCGTCATTCAACATTTTGACATATTTAGCAAAAACAGGACATTCTGTAGTATCTTTAGTTGCATTGAATGAATCTTCATACCTCCCGGAATCTCCAAGTAATTCCAATTCTGTACGCCATGGCTTGAAAAGTTGCAAAAGAGCTAAATAGTGAAATTCCCTTTTGTCAGGTGTTTCCCAACTCAGTTCATGGTGATTAATCAAATGTCATTTTCTTTGTTTCACCAGACATCCTTCAGAACCAATCACGGCTTATATACCATTATTGATGTTTTTGGTAATATTCCGTTTAAAAATATAGTTTTGCAGCACTTCATAGAGACAAATGTTCTCAAGATGATGACTTCTATTTGGATAATATGTATCCGACATATTTGTTTTCACAATATCTGTACTTTCTGGATCTTTTTCAGCTAAATATTCAATTTCTTGTACAGATTTAAGAACTCGGTTTCGTGCTGCAGCAAGACCTAGACTCACCCAAATGATTCTTCTAGATTTGGAACATAGACTGGCAGATGATAACCAATCCGAGCATTCATACGCTCCAATTTCTCGATGAGATAACATCTTCAAACTGTAAGTATATAACTTCTTACTTAGACTCTTCTTGTGGGAAATCTCTTCCCACATTTCCTTCAATTCCATCTTTTCTAATTTTGTTATGTTGGATGTTACATATCGAGCAACAGCAATAGAATTGTCCGCAACATAATACATATTCATATTAGCATTACACATGGAAAAAATGACTGGGTTATAGTCATTGATATATATTGACTCTTCATTTCTTCTTAAGTTGTAGGTATTTTTGGAGACTTTCTTGTGATAGTATGTCGCAAAGATGACCTAAAACTGTTCACGCTTCCTTTTGATATTACAGGTCGTGGAAATGCAAAACGGCATTTGGTGTAGAATTTGTTCTTAGATTTGCACTTTCGACGACAGTATTTCTCACAACGATGGCTTTGGAATCATAAGACTTTTGTATTAACCTCTTCAGCGCGGCGCAAATTTTCGCGCTGTGCTGAAGATTCGAAAAACGGGTATGGTCATGACGTAACGGTTCCGTTATCAGCACAGCCCAACCGACGCTGATGACGGAACTGTTCCATCATAAGCATCAAAGGGGTTAAGTCCTTATCTTGTGTACTTTTGGGTATATCACATGTAGCATTATCTTCAATAAAAGACAACGCAGTATCATCTGAGTCTGTTCCAAATTTGGGAGCATCTTTGATTCATATTAGCATGTGTATGTGAGGAGTACCTCTTGCTTGATACTCCTTTCTCCAAAAGATATCCAGAACCTCTCCAAGAGGAGGATTTTTTTTATTGGTGATAAAAGACATCATAGCTTCTAATCTATGATTGAAATACCTGCATACATTAACTGGATCCAAAGAGCACAATTCTCCAGGTCTCTTGTATTCAATATTTAGTATATTTGGATTTGCCTCTCGAAGAAATTGAAGTAAATCATCCCAAGCATATTCAGCACAGCTTAGAGTAAGGAACCATGTAGGACTTCTTAAATTCCTTAGCATACATTTCAGTTCTCCATGATGACGGTACCAGTACTCATTAGTACCACACTGAAATGCCATGAGATGAATCAGCTGAAATTCAAAAACATTATCTTTCTGCAGTACTTTATTCATTAATTTCTCTGCCGAAACATTTTGCACATGTACACCTGTTTTCAATATATGGTTTACTGCATAAGAAAGTCCAGACAAATCTTTCTCAAACATAAGATGAAACAAATACGGAATACGTTGTTGAAATCTTGGATCTTCTACATATAATCTTGATGTCCGATATTTAGATGCAGGAATCTGCACAGGTCGGTCATCATATCGTCCTCCTTCACCTGTGGGAAACAACTGAGGGAAACAACGACCTTCCAAGCTTTTTTCCAATACACTAATGGGACTTCCTTTTGCTTCTTTCATTTGGAATAACTCTACATTATTCCCCATCACTTCTTTAGAATGTAGTGGATGAACACTGTAATGTTCGTAGATTTCTTCAGTTCTGGACACGTCCACTTTTTCAATTTGTCCAGATGGCAAGTCGATATCTTCTTCTACAGGAATTTCTTCTTCTCTAACATACACATTTTATAGTATTGATTATTTTTACCAGATACAAAGTTGCCTTTTTCACTTTCCTAACATCCACTAATTCTTGCCCGATATTCTTACTATTAGTAGGAACGCCATTAACAAGAATAACAAAAGAATCATCCTCTACATTTTCTACACCAATTGTTTCAATATTTTTCTTTAAATCTAGAGGCAAATATACAACTCTTCCCTTTAATCCTCTCTGTAAATCAGAAATAGAGAATGTTCCTGTCTGAGGCCCCATATGAACAAAAGCCTGAAATGGATGCACACATTGAATAGGAATAGACTCATAGGTATTTAAATCCATCAGTTCAGAAGGAATATTTACCAACTCAAGATTATTATTCACAGCTCTAGCAGGCATTTTGTTCTCGTCCAATTTGTTATAACAATACTTACAAATACGCAGATCAGAAGCCAAATTAAAACAATTCTCTACCAACAAATACATTGTAAAATCCTTCCACTCATTATTATTTTCCTTTTCACTTTTTAAATGCAAATCAACAGTCCTGGTCTGATTTTAATAATGAGTTCGTCGACAACAGACACAATAATAATTTGGCCTTTCACCTGAAATCATCTTAAACTTTGTAATTTCTTGCTCAAAATGTTCTGTAATACAATGTTGTACAATGTTGTACATTCTCTTCTACATTTCCTTCTATTAATATCTCAACTTCTTCAGAACCAAAATAACTAACCACAATTTCACCACAAACATTCTTTACTTCTGATACCGACCCACGTAAAAGAGCACTGTTCAACTTTTTTAACAGTAGACCTGGACTTTTTGCATAATACAATCTTCTGACTAATTTCCTCATTTCAGAATGATATACTGCTAACATCCTAAAATGGTGAAAACACTTCAACATATGACCTTGCAAACCAGTATTTTCTCTCACCCTGCAAGGGTCTAGTCCTTGCAACATCATAATCTTTTGTTTAACACTTTTATTAGTATATTTGCATAACAAATCAATAGATTCTTGCTGTACACTACAAATACTACTACAATACCAAGTGTACACTGGAGCTTTAGGACCTCTCCCTAAAACTTCATTAGCTAACAGCTCTTCTGCATTTCTAGGAACAATTTTCTCTTTCTCAATAGGACAACCATTTCTAACCTCATAAGCACGACCACTAGTGTGAACAGCATGCAAGAAATCATTACTCTGAACTATGTTTCCGTTCACCCAAAAAAAACTCACAAAAATTACTTCTGTTAATTACTCTTCTCCACTTACTTTTGGCCTTCATTAAATGGATTGGCTTATCTAGTGATCAAACTCTATTGATTACTAAAACAAACAATTTTCTTTTCAATTCGAAATCTTTCTCAACTACATTTGCTATCCCTTTCTTCTTATTATAAAATGCTGCTTTTTTTTTTCATCCTTTAATTTCTTTAATTAAATTTAACACTACTCTATTATAAAACATTTTTTTTCCTAATTTCCATGTATTGGTTTTTCCTCCATTTACTATAAACTCTTTTTTCTGCACTTGCCTTTACATGATTGTTTTCTTTATCCTTCTTTTTCTTTTTTGTTGCAGACACACAAACAAACATTTTTCACTTTGTGCACACTACTCTCAGTCTTTAATATTTTCCTCAGAAAAGTGTTCCTTCTCTTACCAGGACTTTTTTTCTTTTTGTTAACACATGGTTCTTCATGTAAATCTTGTGGATGACTTCTTTTCAAATAAACACCTTTCTTTCGTTGTTTCCTCCTTTGACATTTCGTAGGCATGATACAGTTTTTTCAGTGTTGATAAACAGGATCTATTATTAAAAAAGATATAACATTACAAAAATAAATATATGACATTTTCTATAATATTACTTATAAGAACAGTGAGCACAAATGTGGGACTATGAAAATAAAAGTACTTACAACAAGAGAGGAAGGAGTATGAAACAAGGGGAAATATAAAAAAGGGGAGTATAAACAGACACTGCAATATAATGGCATAAAGGAACTATGAATAAAGTGGAAACTATGAATAGGTAAGGGAGAATATGAAAAGAAAGATGAAACTATGAGGAGAGAAGAAAGAGTATAAGAAGAGAAAAAGACAGTAAGAGGACAGAGGGGGCACTATAAAAAGAGAAAGAAAGATTCTAAAGAAAAAAGAAGGAATATTTGAAAAGACGTGCAACTATTAGAACAAAAAATGAATACTAGCAAAGGGCAGTGGGCCATATTATCAAGAACAGGCGATAAAATTATCGCTGCTTTATCGGCAGGAAACTGCCTCTAAAGCGGTGATAATGGGCTTGATAATATGTCCTTGTAAATTCCCATTGCAGCCCGGTCCATGATAATATGCCCCGTGGTATAATGAGAGAGGAAGGAGTAAGACAAGAGATTAGGGAGTATGACAAGGGAGTGTAGAAAATATGCAAAAAGGGGCGAATTCAGGGGCATATTATCAAGTACCGGTGTTAAAATGTTTGCCTTTTATCGGCAGTAAACTGCCGTTAAAACTGCGATAATGGGCTTGATAATACGCCCTTGTTTATTCCCGTAGAAGCCCATGTTAACATCAGAACATGAGCTTCTATGGGAATTAACAAGGGCGTATTATTAAGACCATTATTGTTGTTTTATCGGCAGTTTTCTGCCGAAAAAACTGCAATAATTTTAACACCAATCCTTGATAATACGCCCCATAATTCCTTAATGTACACACATGCACAGTGTGATATTTGACAAACAAATGAGACCATTCATTTTATTATTTGCTACTAAAAAACATGTAAGTGACTATACATATTCCATGTATAAAATTACTACATTTCAGTGAACAAAACGGACTAATTTTCCAAATACATATGCAATTTACTACATTACTTCTGCCACTATTACATCAAAGAAACTAACACAATAAAACAACAAAGACGCACAAGGGGCTTATAAATCGACCCAGAGTGTATACAGAGGGAGAGAAACGAGAAAGAGCACAGAACAGTATCAAGAAAAAAATGAAATATTAAGAGAAAGGGAAGAAAATGAGGAGACAGGAGGAATAAGAGGAGAAACAGGAAAATATAAAGACAAAGAAGGGCAATATGACCACAGAGCACAACATAAGAAAAAGACATTAGTACCGAGAGAGAGAAAGGAGTAAGAGGAGACAGAGGAGAGTATAAAAACAGAGGCTAGAAATTATGGAAAAAGTGACAAATGTAGGGGCCTATTATCAAGAAAGGGAGACACATTATCGCCGCTTTTATCGGCACAAAACTGCCACTAAAGCGGCGATAATGGGCTTGATAATATGACCGTGTGAATTCCAGTTGAAGCCCAGGTTAACACCATAACCTGGGCTTCTATGGGAATTCACAAGAGCATATTATCAAGCCCATTATTGCTGCTTTAGCGGCACTTTCCTGACGATAAAAGCGGCGATGATGTATTGCCATTTCCTGATAATATGGCCCATAGTTCCTTAATGTACACAGACGCACAATGTGATATTAAACAAAAAAACATAACAGCATGAATTATAGAAAAACACACTTACTACTATAAAACTTTAACAAGGGACAAATATAGGGGCATATAATCAAAACAGGCGATAAAATTAGCCCAGCTTTATTTTGGCCGAAAACTGCCAATAATGCGGCGTTAATGGGCTTGATAATGTGCTCTATGGAATTACAATCAAAGCCCATGCTAGATGTCCTTCACATCTAACATGGGCTTCGATTGGAATTCCATACAGCAAATTCTCAAACCCAATATTGCCGCTTTCTCTGCAGTTTTCTGCCGATAAAGCGGCGATAATTTTATCGCCTGTCTTCATAATATGCCGCATAATTCCTTAATGTACAAAGATGCACCACATACATTCCCATACAACCTATCAACTCACTTTTCAAATTGATTTGTAGATTAAGAAGAATGACACTCACACAGTAGATATTCTTATACAGAATCTCCTTACTTCAGTGTTTCCAGCACAACCACGATATGGAAAATGTTCCCTCTCTTTTAACACATACATACATATAAACAACCAATTAAAATCCTTTATACATTAATTGAAAACGTTAAATACCTAGGGGTCATTGTCTCACCCAAACTGGAGAACATTGTACCAGAGAATCTAACACCCCTGGCAGCCCAAAAAAGGAAAGCTTTACAACAGATAGACAAATTGCACTTAACGCTAGTGGGAAGATGCAATGTTGTCAACATGACTTATTTCCCTAAACTACTGTACTTCTTCCGCAGCATACCCCTAGAATTCACCAAAAATCACCTGCTTAAATTCCAACAAATTTTCACTCAATTCATATGGGCATATGCTCAACCCAGACGCGCCCTTAAACACCTTACTCTGTGCGAAAGAAAGAGGTGGCTGGGCCCTTCCCAACATTATCCTCTATTACTGGGCATCAGTTGCACAGTATAGCTCAGAGCTGGTTATGGAACCTATTCTCTCTACAACCGGGCTGCCCTCTCCCTTCCAGAGCCTACTGGGGGATCAATACTGGGGATGCTTACTTCGAGAAACAACTTATGGTTACTACAACCGGGTCAAATTTAAGACTTTAATGAACTCCTTCAAAGTATTCCGCAACATCCGAAGATCTATGGGATAGGTAGATTTAATGTTTACTCTCCCATACTCAACAACAATAATTTACCAGCTATTTTTGACACGTCATACTTTTCAGAGTGGTATCGGGCCGGAATAGTCAAACTTGGGGAACTGATTACCACCGAGGGAATCAAACCTTTTTCAAACCTACAAGCCAAATTCAACGTGAGAAGCCAAGACTTCTTCAAATATATGTCTATTCACGGCTTTCTTTCCAACAAAGTCGGAGGAGCCTCGGGCTTCTCAGAAGTTGAATTCTTATACACACTTCGAAACACTATCACCCCCCACATCGGCTTTCTGTATAATATGCTCAATAGACAAACCCCCGATGACCTAGAGGCCATTTCTGCAAAATGGCACCTCAAACTTAATTCACCAGAAAGTACCTTTCAAAACTCTCTCGCACTATCACAACAGATTTTAATATATGCCAAGGTGCAAGCACAACATTTCAAAACTATCTTCTTTCTCTACATGACACACAGCAGGATCATCAAATGGGGGACTGGTAAAGGAACACTATGCCCACGCTGCTCTGAAGCTGGGGCCGACTCTGTACACATCTTTGCGACGTGTTTAACCATAGCTCCGACACTACTTAAAATACAGAATACACTTAGCAAAATAGTGAAACATCCAATCTCCTTAAACCCCACAACTATTCTCCTAGGCACTCAATCTGACTCACCAAGAATAAAGGAAGAAGGGCTGGTATTTATCGCTATGGCAATTTGGAGACTATGTATCTCTTCAAGTTGGCTAGATTCAGACTCACCCTCCTACACGCAATGGCTGGCTAGGCTGGCTGCCACTTTCCATTTAGAAAAAGCAGTCTATTCTAGGAAAGGAGGAAGGAAAAAGAAAATAGGGTGGAAGTATGGGAGAGATTTGCCTCCTGAACAGAGCAATGGGAACAATCAGGCTGAGTAAATCTCTAGGAGATTGCTACATGTAAAATATGATGGAAACTCGTATGGCTCTTATCCTTTCCTCAATTCTTTAATCCTTTACTTCTTTTATCCTGGCAACCTTCTGCTCTACCTCTAAAAAAAACAAAACTATTTTCACATATTGTCTTGTACATGCATATTACGATATATATATATATATATATTACCTACTGGCTGTCGCCAGTAGGTATATATAGTTAGGATTTTTTCTCTATGGGATTTTTGAAAATTCTATGTCTAATAACTTTGCCGTCTGTGGACGGAATTGGCTGAGATTTTCAGGAAAATGGCACATTTTGTTTCTGAGCAGCCTTTGAAAATTTGGGGGGGGTTCGTCAAGGGGGGGCCGAGAAAAAAGGGGGGTCCCAAAACGCGTTTTTCCCATGTTAATTTCCATAGGGCGGTTGGCCTCACTTTTAGCCCGAACGGCTGAATGGATTTGCACGAAACTTGGCAAAATTGTAGGGACTGGTAGCCCGATGTGCCTTTTGTAGGTCTCAATATATGTGCTCCAGTGGATTTTGAGAAATTAACGTTTAAAAAAAGATATATATCTGTAACAGCGGACCGGGCAGCGGCCTAGGACGCGTACTTTTCGCGCAACGGAGCTTTGTGAAGCGAAGCTGATTGGTTCTCCGGCGTCTGTCAACATTCCAAACAGTCCGTAGTGGCCGCCATCTTGTCTCTCGGTAGGATCGAGAGACAAGAGGAGGCCAAAGCGAAGGGGCAAATGACCATAAGGGGGAATAGTAGATCCTCGCTGACCCCCTAGGTTTGATGTGGAGGTTTTAAAAGGGCCCCGCGGGGCAAAAAAAAAAAATTATAATAATAATCTTACGGCTGAATGGATTTGCACGAAACTTGGCAAAATTGTAGGGACTGGTAGCCCGATGTGCCTTTGCTAGGTCTCAATATATGTGCTTCAGTGGATTTTGAGAAATTAACGTTCAAAAAAAGATATATATCTGTAACAGCGCACCGCTTCGCGTACTTTTCGCGTTACGGAGCTTTGCGAAGCGAAGCTGATTGGCTCTCCGGTGTCTGTACACATTCCAAACAGTCCGTAGCGGCCGCCATCTTGTCTCTCGGTAGGATCGAGAGACAAGAGGAGGCCAAAGCGAAGGGGCAAATGACCATAAGGGGGCATAGTAGATCCTCGCTGATCCCCTAGGTTTGATGTGGAGGTTTTAAAAGGGCCCCGCGGGGCAAAAAAAAAAAAATAATAATAATAATCGAACGGCTGAATGGATTTGCACGAAACTTGGTAAAATATTAGGGACTGGTAGCCCGATGTGCCTTTGCTAGGTCTCAATATATGTGCTTCAGTGCATTTTGAGAAATTAACGTTCAAAAACAAGATATATATCTGTAACAGCGCTCCGCTTCGCGGAGATAAAATTATATCTGTATTACCTAGCTGTTGCTAACACCAGTTAGCGACGGCTAGTAGGAGATAGCGACCATCTTGGGCCCCACTTTGCATGTGAGTGATATTTATCACTAATGACATGCAAAGTGGGCATGCCAAGATGTTAGCGACTGGAAACAGTCGCTAACATCGCTATCTCCTATTATCAACTTTTGGAAATATTCGAGATAAGCGCGAATATCTCCAAAAAGTAACAGCTGCCCTGAGCAGTTCTTAGCCATGTTATCCTATGGGAGGTGGATAACATGGCTAAGAGGATTAGCTCGGTAATGCATGAATATCGCTGAGTTTTCAGCGATATTAATGCATTGCGGTCGGTTTTTATCGTATTTGCGATAAACTTTGATAATAGCAAGGTTTATCTGCGATAATTTCTGACGGTAAAAAAATCTTTGCAATGCATCGTTAGGGATAAATATCGCTTAACTTTGGTAATATGCCCCAACGTCTGTTAACGTTCGATTCGAAGGAAATCAGGAAGTGTTGAAAAACATTGTCTGCGCCATCTTGTCTTTTTTCAAATGCCACACTTTTGTCGTGCACGGCAGCCATTTTAGATGCCTTGACCAGACCCACTCTGTGCACGCTGTCGATCCTTAGCATGGCTCCCCACCCTCGCAAGCATCTCCCCCAGGCAGTGGTCACCCCCGCTCTCTGTCTTATGCATGGGTAATAAACCTCCCCCCATCTGCGCTGCTCTTTCCTGAGAATCACACCCTGTGCCCGCCCGACACCTCCCTTTCGCCCTATTCACTACTGCACCCTCTGACACTCCTTTTCCTCTGTGTCCGATTGTCCAGGCTGGTCCTAGGGTATCAGCTAGCCCTGCAGATGTAGTTTATGGCCACAGCTGTAAAGATTCACCCCTCTTCAAAGGAGTTATAGTAGATCAAGGCCCACACTCGATGAGATCCGTCACAGCAGAAGCGTTGCTATTATCCTAAAACCATCCTGTATTGTGATTGGGGAGGGGACCGAGCGTGAAGCGGAAGATTCCAGGGATGACTCTTTGTACATCAAAGTTTTTACAATTATGTGTCACATTAAAAATATATAGCACTCCGACAAAGTAGTAAGATTATAAAACTTTAATAATTTATAAATATATACAAGAAAACAAAAATAGTAATAACATATAAACATTTTTAGGGAAAAACAACGAAGTAGCGGTCGGCTGTGCGAATAGTCCCAACGCAGCACAACGTCCAGATTTCCGGCGTGGGGCGGGTCATCAGTAGCAAACTGTTGTGCGAATAGTTCCAAGGCAGCAGAACGCGCTGAAATCTAGATGACACGAAAGTGATGTCTAGTAAGTTGCCACCCAGCAAATAACGGCGTGGGGCGTCGCGGGGGGTGGGTCTTCAGTAGCAAACTGTTGTGCGAATAGTTCCAAGGCAGCAGAACGATGGCACCAAGGTGATGTCCAGTAAGTTGCCGCACTGGTTTTGGTATCCTACAATGCTGCTCCGAATAACGGCGTGGGGCGCCCCGGGGGAGGCGGCGTGAACGGGCCTCTCCAGGTGGAGTGTCATCTGTTGTAGTGGGGCGCCCCTTTACCGTTTCAGTTGCCATTCCGTCCGTTTTTGGTCCACTGTGTCAAAAGCCGCAATTCAGCTGAGTTGCGCCCACTCTTGCGGTGCAGCGATAGGCGGCTGTCACAGGACTCTCAAAATGGCGGCAGGCTCTTTCCTTTTTGGGCCTGGTCCACTGAAATGGCCCTGGGACACCTTGGAAATCGGACGCTTGTCTGCTAGGTCTTGGACCCCATTCTCGAAAGCGTCCCCTCCGCCTTGAGAATTCATCAAAAGTTTTGGGGGCCCCGACTCCTGCAGGCTTCTGGTGGGGAGCGGCTGCCATGATTGCTCGCGGAATGACCACGACGGAGCTACGAGATGGTGGTGCTCTCATGCTGACGCCAGCTTCAGTCTGAAACATCCAGAAACAAGGTGGGGCTTTCATCGTTTGGAAAAAAAAAAAGTTTTCATCCAATGAAAAGTGTTGTTTTTAGGTCATATGATCAAGCCTTCCATCATTAGGAAACCAAAAGTAAAATGAACCAATGAAAAGTTTTATAAACAAGTCACATGACCTGTTATGCGGCATAGGGTATAAAATGCGGAGAAAATACGTTGGCACGTGAGGCGGCGTCAGTAGCGGACCGATGTGCGAATAGGCCGAAGGCAACACAGCGCGCCAAGATCCGGATGGCACCGAGGTGGTGTCCAGCAAGTTGCAGCACTGGTGTGGCCATCCTACAATGTTGAAAGTCGGCGTGGGGCGCCCCGTTGGCATGTGAGTTTGCGTCAGTAGCGGACCGATGTGCGAATAGGCCGAAGGCAGCACAACGCGCCAAGATCCGGATGGCACCGAGGTGGTGTCTAGTAAGTTGCCGCACTGGTGTGGCCATCCTACAATGCTGAAAGTCGGCGTGGGGCGCCCTGTTGGCCTGTGAGATGGTGTCAGTAGCGGACTGATGTGCGAATGGGGCCAAAGGCAGCGCAACAATATTTTCTGACTGACACCACAAGGCGCTGAGATGCCAAGATCCGGATGGCACCGAGGTGATGTCTAAGTTGCGGACTGATGTGCGAATGGGGCCAAAGGTAGCGTAACAATATTTTCTGTATGGAAGATACCACTAGGCGTTGAGATGCCAAGATTCGGATGGCACCGAGGTGATGTCTAGCAAGTTGCTGCACTGGTGTGGTCATCCTACAATGCTGAAACTCGGCGTGGGTCGCCCCATTAGCCTGTGAGATGGCGTCAGTAGCGGACCGATGTGCGAATAGGCCGAAGGCAGCACAACGCGCCAAGATCCGGATGTCACAGTGGTGGTTTCATAGTTGAGAGGCACTTCATCTGCAGTGGGGCGCCGAGATCCGGATGGCACCGAGGTGATGTCTAGCAAGTTGCTGTACTGGTGTGGTCATCCTACAATGCTGAAAGTCGGCGTGGGGCGCCCCATTAGCCTGTGAGATGGCGTCAGTAGCGGACTGATGTGCGAATGGGGCCAAAGGCAGCACAACGCGCCAAGATCCGGATGGCACCGAGGTGGTGTCCAGCAACTTGCCGCACTGGTGTGGCCATCCTACAATGCTGCGCCGAAAGTCGGCGTGGGGCGCCCCGTTGGCCTGTGAGTTCGCGTCAGTCAGTGGGGGCTGTTTGAGGATCTGACTGCATTGGAAAGCAATGTGATGCTGTGCGTCGCCCCCAAGATGGAGGTTCCTCGGCTGCAGTGGGGCGCCCCTTGGTGTTTCACTCGCTATGCAGCTGAGTTGCGTGCGCACTTGTGGCGAATAGGCCGAAGGCAGCACAACGCGCCGAGATCTGGATGGCACCGAGGTGGTGTCCAGCAATTTGCCGCACTGGTGTGGCCATCCTACAATGCTGCGCCGAAAGTCGGCGTGGGGTGCCCCGTTGGCCTGTGAGGTGGCGTCAGTAGCGGACCGATGTGTGAATAGGCCGGAACCAGCACAAGGCGCCAAGATCCGGATGGCACCGAGGTGGTGTCATAGTTGAGAGTTCTGAGCAGCGCTTGTAACACTGTCTGAAGCTTATTTGCACCTGCTGCAGCTTCACTATTGCCCTGGTGTGGCCTAAGATCGCCCATGACATAGGCGGCCACCTCCCGGGGTCCGGCGGAACTTTTTTCCTTTTCCTTTGTGCATCTTGTCCCACAATCCGTTTGACCTGAAGACACGACCAGGTCCCTGAATGTGTGCAGGGGGACGCTATTGATTGAATCAAAATGGCGGCTTCACACAAAGCTGACTCAAGCGTTGCTGCTGATGCTATACAGACAAAAACTGGTTTTCAGTTTGTACATTCTTCAGGATTTTTCCATCCAAGGCTGGTTGAGAGTTTGTATAACAATGGCTTCAGATTTTCAACATACTACTCTTCAACATTCTTCCTAAATGTAACAATGTGAGACTCACTAGGAGAACGGTGTAGTGAGGGCCACAAACGGCTGTTTGTCTTTCCTTTCAAAATGCTGCCAACAATATTTTCGGAATGGAAGACAACACAAGGCGCTGAGATTCGGTTGGCACCGAGGTGGTGTCCAGCAAGTTGCCGCACTTGTGTGGCCATCCTACAATGCTGCGCCGAAAGTCGGCGTGGGCTGCCCGAAGGGGGGGGGGGAGGCGGCGCAATCGAGCCTCTCCCGCTTCTCCATGTGGAGGCAGTTCATCTGCAGTGGGGCGCCGAGATCCGGATGGCACCGAGGTGGTGTCTAGCAAGTTGCCGCACTGGAAAGACGGCATGGGGTGCCCGAAGGAAGTGTCCTTATCCAGGGCATTATCGCTGTATCATGTCCTCCACTAAAATGGCCCTGGGACACCTTAGAACTCGGACGCTCGTTTTTTTTTCCTTTCCTGTACATGCAAAAAAAGGTAAATGCCCGGTACGTTACACGCTTCATCTGCCACGATGAACTCTCCAGAGGAACCGAAAAAAAATATAGTTGTGGTAACTATACCATGCATCGTCATATGGAGAGGTGGCACCAATTAATTATAGTGCTGCATAAAAGAGAGATTTGGAGGAGAACCCCTGACCTGCTAGTACATTCATCAAAGAAGTGGCACTGAGAGCTTCAGAGGCAAGGGAAACGGTCCCAAATATTTAGAAGAACTTTGGAAAGATTAAAATGACATGTTTAGATTGTGGCAAATTAATTTCATGTGGACAGATGAGTGTTACTCTAATAAATACAGCATATGAACATCATCATAGTCGATGGTTGGTAGAGACATTTTGACTATATCCTGGACCTGCCCGTCCTCGCCCAAAATGGCGCCGGAATAAATGGGACTCGTAACTCCTTGTTGTGTACTGGTTGCAGAACCTTGCAGAACCTTGAAATCACGAGATACGTATGCAGTTTTGAAGCACATGGCGGGCGGGGACGAGAATTGATTGAATATTTCGACATCCCTATTGATATTAAGTTCTGATGTGTTATTGATTACTGTACTGTTGAAAGTTCGAATTAACGTCACCCATGGTACTTGCCCGCAAATGTATATCTAGATAATTTTATTGTAACTGGCCCTGTCGTATTTTAATTATAAAATGTACGTCCACCGATTCCGTAACTGTTAGACACCTTAGTTCTTGCAACCTAATGGCCCGCCCGTTACGTTCCTCTACAGTGTAAATGTCTACTCATCACATACGATTACAGTTTGCTCCGTGGCCGGCCCACGTGGTTATAGGCTCGTATTTGTGTAATGAAATTTTCACAATAAAGGTTTTTAAAAGAAAACATGGTAGTAGTATATACATTGGTAAAGTTTGTAATAATAGTCACTGTTTTAGAATCATTAAAAGGCAAGTGAAATAAAGCAGACCAATTACATGAAGGGTAAAAGGTATAATACGAAGGAACGCAGTAAAGATAAATGGTCAAGGGCTGTTGTGTTTTCTATTCCTGCAACATAAAGTGATCGATAAGAATCTCATATTCAGGCGTATCGGCGACTAAGACAGCAGGTCGACCCTCTTTTGCTCAACGGCTCCATCATGGGACGAAGAAACGCTCTTTTTCTCGAAAAAAGAATATATTTTACTTGCAGGACAGTTGTAAAATTTCCGGGAAAGTACATTAGCCTGGAACATTATAACATATATTTAAGAAAAAATAATGTTCGGAAGTAATGAAATGCGTAATTTTTAGGTCATATGACCAAGCCTTTCATCATTACAATAAGAAAAGTAAAATGAACCAATGAAAAGTTTTATTAACAAGTCACATGACTTGTTATGCTTACGTTACGCGCTGCGCGCCCCGGATGACTTCCGGATGCGCTAACGCGGCGCGTCATATGACGCATTACGCGACAACGCAGGTCCAGAATATAGTCAAAATGTCTCCACCAACCAGCGGTCGGAACACAACCCCTTTCAGCAGGCTAAATAGTTCTGTTAAATGAGAACAGAAGGGACAGGCAACAAGAACCATCAGTCAAAGAGGGGAGGGCTAGTTCTTCTCTACCGGGTTACATTGGGGCGCTACCGGAACTGATCGAATTGGTAGTCTACAGTGTTTCTGGATGTTTCAGACTGAAGCTGGGGTTAGCATGAGAGCAGCATCATTTCGTAGCTCCGTCGTGGCCATTCCGCAACCAATCATGGCAGCCGCTCTTTATCGTTATTTTGGGCGGGGTGGGTGGCGGAGCCGAGCTGTTTTGCAGCCATCATTGTGTGGAGTTCAGTTCATCTCACTAGTTTTGTATTTGTCATGAGGGGTTGTTCCTAATGTTTCTATTTTAGCGAGGTCAAAAAGAGATCCCATTAGTGGCCTACTGATTTTGCTCGATTCCTTTTCTTTTTTTTTACACGATTTTTCGTTATCTGCAAAGACTAAACAGAGTATTGCGACTCTGTGTTTGTTTGTAAATAGAGAATGAACCAAAGAGAACTAATTCTAAAACAGTAAATACTTGGATAACAATCAATCAAATGGAGAGAGAAGCAGGCACGACGGATTACAACGGGGGCAAAGGCCTGCGTTAACTACCTTTCACTATCTGCAAAGAGAGAGTACTCCTAATAGAAATGAGGGGGGGGGCACCATTCAAAGCAGATCAGTGTGCATAAACACGAAAATGTTTTCACTTACCACGTACTTGACATTCGACAGCTTATGATATTTGCTATTAAAAAAACATTGAAATTCACTGAAAAAACCATAGGTTATAGACCATATATAGTTAGGAATTAGCATTTACAAAACCTTGAAAATTCACTGAAAAAACCATAGGTTATAGACCATATATAGTTAGGAATTAGCATTTAAAAAACCTTATTTTACTCACACAAAACCAATGAAATTCCATATATAGTTAGTTGCACTAACTATATATCGCGCACCCGCAATCCACTGCTGATGATGTCACATATTACATCATTCATGACATGGTCAGTGACATCACTGATGACATCACTGATGACATCTCAAATGACATCACTGATGACATCACTGATGACATCAGTGATGACATCATCCAGTGACTGTGTGTTTCTGTAAAGTTTAAATATGTTTGATATATTGAAGAATGAGTGGATGTATAAGTGTCTGGATGAAGGATTTAGTAGGTGCGTGACTGACTGTATGAGTGAGTGAATAAATGTGTCGTACTAAATGCATGGGTTAGTGACTAAACTGTCTGAATGTGTGCATCAGTATGTCTGTTGTGATGTAAACTGCTGCATGTGTTGATCATTAGCTATACGAGAGGCTATATGTGTTATTGATTGGTTGCCCAAGTATTTGTATGGGAGATTGAGTTTGTGTGGGGGTGGCTGGGAGGTGTGTGACTCTGTGCATAGATGTGTGAGCAGTTGATTTACTAGGTGTATGAGTTCAAGAGTGCATGTGGAAACAGCTACATGGGCGGTTGACTGTGTGCATGAGTGTATTGATGAGTGAATGGATATCTGAATGCTACATGTCATAGTAAGTACATATGTAAAACACAGTACATGTGAGAGTTGGCATATATAAATAACTGTGCATGAGAGCCACTGAATGTGTGAGTGGCTGTATGGATCATTGTGAACTTGTATCAGGGATTGTATAAGAGAGTAAATATGTGTTAGTATATGTTTGAATAAGTAAGGTGTGTATAACTGTATAGTTGAGGAAATGGAGGTGAGATTGTTTCTTTGCATGACTGACTAGGTGTGTGAGTAACTCCATGGATGAGTGACAGTGTGTGAGTGTCTGTATACACTGAGTGTATCTAAGGTTATATTAGAGTCTGAAGAGGTTCATCGTATTAGCACAAGAATGATGTCAAATGAGATGTCATCAGTGATGTCATTTGAGATGTCATCAGTGATGTCATCAGTGATGTCACTGACCATGTCATGAATGATGTAATATGTGACATCATCAGCAGTGGATTGCGGGTGCGCGATATATAGTTAGTGCAACTAACTATATATGGAATTTCATTGGTTTTGTGTGAGTAAAATAAGGTTTTTTAAATGCTAATTCCTAACTATATATGGTCTATAACCTATGGTTTTTTCAGTGAATATATATATATATATATATATATATATACATATATATATATATATATATATTCACTGAAAAAACCATAGGTTATACACCATATATAGTTAGGAATTAGCATTTAAAAAACCTTATTTTACTCACACAAAACCATTGAAATTCCATATATAGTTAGTTGTACTAACTATATATCGCGCACCCGCAATCCACTGCTGATCATGTCACATATTACATCATTCATGACATGGTCAGTGACATCACTGATGACATCACTGATGACATCTCAAATGACATCACTGATGACATCACTGATGACATCTCAAATGACATCACTGATGACATCACTGATGACAACATCCAGTGACTGTATTTTTCTGTAAAGTTAAAATATGTCTTACATATTGAAGAATGAGTGGATGTATAAGTGTCTTGATGAAGGATTTAGTAGGTGCATGACTGACTGTATGAGTGAGTGGTTAAATGTGTCTCATTGAGTGCATGGGTTAGTGACTAAACTGTCTTAATTTGTGCATCATTATGTCTGTTGTTCTGTAAACTGCTGCATGTGTTGATCAGTAGCTATATGAGTAACTATATGGGTTATTGATTGGTTGCCCAAGCATTTGTATGGGAGACTGAGAGTGTGTGTGGGTGGCTGGGAGGTTTATGACTCTGTGCATAGATGTATGGGTTCAAAAGTGCATGTGGAAACAGCTGTATGGGTGGTTGACTGTGTGCATGACTGTATTGGTGAGTGAATGGATATCTCAGTGCTACATGTCAAAGTAAGTACATATGTAAAACACAGTACATGTGAGAGTTGACATATATAAATAACTGTGCATAAGAGCCAGTGAATGTGTGAGTGGCTGTATGGATCATTGTGAACTTGTATCAGGGATTGTATAAGAGAGTAAATATGTGTTAGTATATGTTTGAATAAGTAAGGTGTGTATAACTGTATAGTTGAGAAAATGGAGGTGTGATTGATTCTTTGCATGACTGACTAGGTGTGTGTGTAACTCTATGGATGAGTGACAGTCTGTGAGTGTCTGTTTACACTTACTGTATCTAAGGTTATATTAGAGTCTGAAGAGCTTCATCGTATTATCACATGAATGATGTCATCAGTGATGTGATCAGTAATGTCAAATGAGATGTCATCAGTGATGTCATCAGTGATGTCATTTGAGATGTCATCAGTGATGTCATCAGTGATGTCACTGACCATGTCATGAATGATGCAATATGTGACATGATCAGCAGTGGATTGCGGGTGCGCGATATATAGTTAGTACAACTAACTATATATGGAATTTCAATGGTTTTGTGTGAGTAAAATAAGGTTTTTTAAATGCTAATTCCTAACTATATATGGTGTATAACCTATGGTTTTTTCAGTGAATTTTCAAGGTTTTGTAAATGCTAATTCCTAACTATATATGGTCTATAACCTATGGTTTTTTCAATGAATTTCATTGGTTTTTTAAAAGCTAATATCTATAGCTGTAACATTTATTCTTCTTTAAATCCAAAAATATATTTTATATGTTTATTAATAATTTTTTTTTAATATTTTTTTTGTTTCGCTCCCGGTCCGCGAACCGGGAAGCTTCCCGTTAGCTCAATTTGATTCCGCGATCCGGTCCGCGAACCGGTAAGAAATCAACATAGTGACGGTATCGCGTTGCCGCGTAATGCGTCTTATGACGTACTGCGTTAGCGCACCCGGAAGTGCCCCGGGGCGCGGACCGAGGCGCGAAACGCAACTCCCCGGAAGCGATCCGCGGCGCGAAAGCGCGACGTATCGCGTTGCCGCGAAATGCGTCTTGTGACGTATCGCGTTAGCGCACCCGGAAGTGTCCCGGGGCGCGGACCGAGGCGTGAAGCGCAGCGAACCGGAAGCTAACCGGGGAGCGTTCCGCAGCGCGTAACATGAGCGTTAGAGGTCATGTGACTTGTTAATAAAACTTTTCATTGGTTCATTTCACTTTTAGTTTCATAATTATGGAAGGCTAGGTCAGGTGACCTAAAAATAACACTTTTCATTGGTTGAGAAGTATTGTTTTTTCCAAATGATGAAAACCACTCCTTCTTTCCTCACTCTGACTTTCATTATTGTGAGAGGAAGACCTATTTTGCTTCTTGGAAGACCTATTTTGCTTGTGTGAAAATGGCTTCATTGATTGCTGCAGCTGGTGCACCCCCACCACCACCTCCACCTCCTCATGGGAAGAGAGGACCACCTCCCCAGGTGGTTACCAACACTGAGGAGGAAGATGAAGAAATGGATGAGGAGGGAGAACAACCACAATTCCTGGAAGAGTTGCCCCGGGTTTCAAGAAAGAAAGCCAGTTTCATCTGGCAGTTTTTTTCCATCCCTCCTGGCCAAAAAAAGGTCAATGCCAGGTACGCAACATGCCTCATATGCAAGGAACAATTGTCCAGAGGGACGGACAAAAAATACAGTTATGGTAATCACACCATGCATAGGCACATGACGAGGAAACATCCCCTAAATTACAGCCGGGCGGAATTAAGGGATATGATGGACAATCCTAGACCAACTCCTGTGGCGAGACCAACAACATCGGTTTCTTTAACACCAGAGGAGGCACGGGAAACTGTGCCAAATATCCAACCAAATTTTGGGCATATGATACATTTATGTATGCACTGTCGTGCATTATTAGCTTGTGGCAACATGAGCATCAATGCACTCAACCTTGCATATGAACACCATGATTGCCCTAACCGCCCCCAGTAATTTTTTTTTGCTCCTGTTGAGCCCTTTTCAACGCCTGTTTTTTGTTGTTTCCCCCCCCAAAAAAAACCAAAAAAAATATAAAATCGTTCAAAAAATACAAAAAAAACAAAAAATGTTCAAAAAATACAAAAAAAATATAAAACAAAAATATAAAAAAAAAGTTCTTTTCAGAACTACCTTCCCTTTCAAAAAAAATTGATACAATGTTTAGCACTCTGGCAAGCTCTATTTCTTTTGGTTCGCTCCCGGGTTAGCTTCCCGGTACGCGGACCGGAAGCTAACCAAAAATTTTTTTTTTTTTTTATAAAAAGTGTAAGTATAAGGAAAGTAAACAGAGAGTGATGTTAAAAGAAAGACAGCTATAGGGAGTAAAGAAGAGATACTGTTTAATAGATCTATTTACCGAAGAAAAGACAGAAGAGGGTATAATTGTGAAAAACAAAATAGATAACGAAGTGAAAGAAAAACAAGCATTGGCATAGCCAATAGGTCTCGCCTTTGGGACCTTCTAAGTATTTAGTTATGCAGCATAATATCCTTGGTGCAGCAACATCAACTGTTGCATGGCTAAACACGTATAAGGTCCCAAAGGCGAGACCTATTGTCTATGCCAATGCTTGTTTCTTAAGTAGAATTGCAATACGTCTGACTCTTCCATGTGAAAAGATCTTATCTTGTGCTCTAAAGATTGCTAAAGTCTCGACAGAGAACAGGCTAGGCTGTAAGTAGGGTAAATTGCGCTCGGTGATCTGTTTGAGGGAGCGTCTGCTTTGCCTGGTGTCTTTGGAGAGCAATTTTGATTGTTATACTGGCCAATATAGCCCTAATGTAAATAACATAGGGGCATATTATCAACATAGGCAATACAAGTTTTGCAGCTTTTATCGGCAGAAATGTGTCGCTAAAGCTGCTTTTGCGGCAGAAAACTGCCGCTAAAGCCGCTTTTGCACCAGTTTTCTGCCAATAAAAAGAGCAATAATTTTATTGGCTGTATTCATAATATGCCACTTAGTGTGCTTCAACTACACAGAGAAAGCATTATGAACAAATAGTGATACAGTGATCAGTCAAAGACACTAAGAGTAATAGAGACGGAGTGAGTGAACAAGAGTGAGGAACTATGAGAAGAGAGGGACTGAGAAAAAGAGTGGAAGGAGTTGAGTAAGTAGGTAATAGAGAAAGGAATGAGGGAAGTAGCAAAGGCAGGAAACTGAGGATTAAAGAAATGAAGCTGTGGAACTAATAGTAGTTCAATGTGATAGAAATGTAACGAAAAGAGTACAAAATATTTACCTTATAATTGTCGTTAAATTACTCACTTTTTGTTTTTATACTTTCAATCTGTGAAAGAGAGAACAAACATTTGAAAAATATAAAAACATGTATTAAAAAATTACAAAAGACAAGGGCAAAGATTGAAGGACAAACAGTTTTTCAACAACTTTGACACTTACAGAAGCTACACAGTCCTAAAGATATACATTTTAAACTAACACTATCTTGATGCAGATGAAGTGAGGCCTATCTTAAAACATGGTGCATATTTTGCATTGCTGTTGTTTCATAAAAGTGTTGCAAGACACTAAAATTTTAAATAATTGCTTCAGGATGCCAATAAGATGTCTACTATCCAGAGTTTTGTTTCAGGTGAGGCCTACTCAGGGTTGCAGATGAAATTTCGAGTTGTTGAAGAGAATAGAGGACATAATACATGTGAAGGTCTACCAATGAAGTGAGTCATGTCCACTGCAATCTTCAACAAAGTCCAAACCTCCTATGTTTCCCTGGACAGACCTAAACTTGATCTGCACAATGTGATTCGTAATGATAGGAAACACAGGTGATGTAATTGAAATACATGCAATTTATTTTGCTCATTTCACAATCACATCACTTGTGTTTCCTTTGCTTAGGTATCTCATTGTGCAGATGTAGTCTAGCATATGAAAGAATACGCAGAAGTGCAGCACTGCATGCAACAACTTTGACACTTACAGAAGCCTCACCTTCTCCATGCCTCCTACACAGTTCTACATATACATCATAAATGCAAACAGTACAGAATTAATTATACATGTTAAATGGTTTATTTTTGCTGTTCTCAGAATGTATCAAAATTCACTAAAAACAGTGACTTGAAGGTATTCATCATGTAACAGCGGGGAAAAAAAAACACAATCAAAATGATTGTGTTTAAAAAACCCATACAACATCAGAAATCAAAATTCAGAACTCCTTAAAGTTAACTTACTTTCCATGACATCCAAGGATGTCCTATGAACAGCTTACACTCTGTTGTGCTGTTATTACTTTCAGCCCGCCACTTTCTGAAAGAAAATCTCCATCGTTTTTAAAAACATGTTACATACAATAAATGACTTCTTGCTCTCTACCACAAGATTCCACAAGGCCAAATCTTGTCAGGGCCATGTATAACTCTTGGATTTCTTGTTAGCCAATCCCGTCTTTTCGCATTTCCGCAACTTTCAGAATTAAAATGTTGAAGATCATTTTCACAATCCTGGAATAGTAATATCTTCCCCTTCTTGCTCAGTCATGTTCTACATTTCCTATGACACTGATACTGCTTACTATGAAGCAGACTTACACTAACTCTATGACTACTACAATTATTTAATTCTCTACATCACTTTTAATCACAAAGCAATGTAAAACAGTAGACAGCATTGCAGACTTACATTCCCTCTACTCCATGTTTTGATTGGCTGCTTCAATTAGCTTATAAAAAGAAACAGTTTTTCTGAACTCATTCAAAGTGCACTTATTTCTCCATGATGTCCAGTCTTATGGTTAGAAGTTATGTCTCTGAACTACACTTATCCTCAAGGCCAAATTGTGTAGGAGCCATTAGAACTTCTTGAAATTCCACAGAGCACATCCCGAGATTATTTCCCTAAAATTTTGGTTTTAAAAACACCAGGTAAGAGTTTTTAAGGTCATACGGCAATTTTTTTTTGAAAATTAAAACAGAATCATTGCAGAATGACCAGCCATTTCTAGACTTTAAATAAGCTGTGTAATGTCCTGATGTTATTGCAGGGCCGTCATGATATATAATTGCTGCAGTTACAAAAGTCCTTCCTGATATTGACAACTGCGAAGCTACAAAATTTTTAATTAAAGTTGTCAATTTTGTTCCATCAGGCCTACATCGTTGGAACATTAAAATGACGTACTGGCCATATGTTCGTATAAATAATGTGGACGTCATTTCAGATTTACATTGGCTACACTCCATGTTGTGATCAGCTGCTTTTACTAGCTTATTAAAGGAGACTGATTTACTGTCTGGCAAAGTTAAATATATAAATCTTTCTGAGTCTACACTAGTAGTACTTGATACCATACAGTTCTCGCAGTCATGCTGCCATTGATAAGAAAGCCCAAACAGCTGATCTACATCTACACCTTCAGCATGTAATACATCAAGCATATACATTAAAAACTCCTGACAATCTTGCTGAATATTTTGAGAGAATTGTGTTTGGCCTGAACATCTGTCTAACAGATTTCGAATTTCAGACACACTTTCTATGTTTCTTCTATCAGTGGTACATTTCTCTAACACAGAATTTAACAAACTGCAAAATCTTTGATCAGAATTGACCACAATCTCTTCTTTTACATTTTTTAGAGAAAACAAAACATTAATCACTACATTAGCATAGCAGTTGACACCAGAACTGTTTTCAAACTGAAAACCAACAACATCTTCAACAGAATCCTTTTTGTTTCTGCTTGTAATTTTAGGTTCATTGACTTTTTGTCTTTTTGCTACAACCTCCCCAGTATTGTTCTCATTTCTTCGTTTCCGGCCTACCACACGTTTCTCAAACAAAGGATACTGAGGCAAATGTGGCACATACTCTCTTCTTAACCTATTGTATTCCTTAACACAATCTAGATCCGCACAAATGTTTGTGACATCACACTCAATCAAGTACAATCCCGATAACGTTCTAACTCGTGACAATGCCACATATGCCATACCCTCCTTGAACACAGAACTGCCAATATTCACCAATGCACTGTCTACACTTAAACCTTGCGATTTATGGATTGTCACTGCATATGCCAAGCAAACAGGAAACTGCTTACGGCGAACATATAAGTCTTTTACAAGCAAAAATCTAGCAGAACAACGAGCAATTAGCTGTACTTCCTCAATGCCATCAAATTTAATTTTTAAAAATTCAATTCCATCTCTATTTCTGTATTTTACAAAATCAACAAGATTACCCATTGATCCATTTACCAGACCTCTTTCAACATGTAAATTCCTTCTTAAAATTATACGGCAGTTCAAGCACACATTCAGAGTCTTTTCAAAACCTGCAGTTTTAGATATACTCTTCTCTAATGAATCCAATTTTGTTTTCAGATTCTCAGACAAAATAATTGTTGATCCCATATGCTCTACTCTATCAATAGCTTCCAGTTTCACAATCTCTTGCTTTTCTAAATGAAACATTTTGTTGTTAAATTTGGCACATTCTGCAAGAGTTGGCATCAAACATATTCCAGATTTCTTCTCAGTAATTTTCTGAAAAATATTCTCAGGCACAACATCTTGTTCTGGATATAAATTTGACAGTAATCGTGCATGTAAAGCTTCTTTCCCATGCTCGGTCACTTTTCCAATTCTAACATCTTGTAGAATAGTCTTGTAAACTTCATCCTTCGCCTGACGCATATTTTCATGCAGTTCAGCATAATTGAAGTTTAACCATATATTGACGTTGCCAATGCTGCCTAGGCACTTCCTGGTATCTTCATGCGTGAGCATTTTGAACACAGGTTGCCCTTTCACTGGTGTCAGCTGCAGAAGATCTCCGAAAACAATGATGTGTTTGCCACCAAATAACACATCATACTCTGTTTTGAGAACTTCTTGCATTCTCAAATGCACAAAGGCAAGCATGACATTGGAAACCATGCTTACTTCGTCAATGATAAGAAGTTTCATTTTCCTCAAGATTCTTGAAACTTCAAAACAAGCATCTCCAGATAGCTTGTGATATTGTAATTTGTTGTCATGCTCCACTGGCAGCATCAGTAAACGATGTAAAGTAATCCCTTTAATATTATGTGCTGCCAGTCCAGTTGGAGCAGTGACAACACAAGACAGCGATGACTCTGTCCTTTCCTGCAAATAGCATGAAATTGCTTTAATGAGGAAACTTTTTCCAGTTCCCGCTTCTCCACTCACGTACAGTCGGACAGGCTTCAACGACGTACATGAGCACTCTTTCTTATCATGACTTAATCCATGATCAATTTGCATGGTAACTTCGTCATATATTTTCCTCTGCTCAACGTTGAGTTGTCTTTCCAACTCTTCTAAGTTAACCGCATCCTCTTGAGCATGTGCCATGGCTCTTTCCACTTCATTCATAGCAGTGGCAGCTTCATTTTCGATAACAGGTCCTCCTAGTGGATCCTGACTCAATGAAGCAGAACTCTGACTGTCCTGAGAACTGTCTCTGGCAATCTCGGCTGCAATCGTTGCTTCCTGCTCAATTTCCGCATTCAACATTTCTACATATTTGGGAAAAGCAGGACATTCTATGGTCTCCTTGGCGGCATTGAAAGAGTCTTCGTAACAGAGGAAATCTCCAAGCAGTTCCTCTTCTGCACGCCAAGGCTTGAAAAGTTGCAAAAGTGCTAAATAGAAAAACTCCTTTTTTTCAGGAGATTCGCCACTCAATTTTCGATGGTTTACCAAGTGGCATTTTCTTTGCTTGACCAGACATCCCTCACTTCCTATTACAGCATACACTCCTTTCTCAGTATCTTCTTTGATGTTCCTCTTGAATATGTAATTTTGCAGAACTTCATACAGACAAACATTCTCGAGGTGACTGCTTCGATTTGGATAATATGTATCCAACATGTTTGTCTTCAAAATGTCGGTACTGTTTGGCTCCTTTTCCGCCAAATACTCAATTTCCCGCACAGGTTTGAGAACTCGATTACGCGTTGCAGCAAGACCAAGACTCGCCCAAACGATACTCCTGGACTTGGCATAGAGACTTGCTGAAGACAACCGGTCAGAACATTCGTACGCTCCGATTTCTCGATGCGACAACATCTTCAGACTGAAACTGTACAACTTCTTGCTGAGGCTCTTTTCATGGGAAATGTCCTCCCACATATCCTTCAATTCTGTCTTCTCTTTTTTGGTGATGTAAGACGTCACATACCGAGCCACAGCCATACAGTTATCAGCCACAAACTGTATATCCATGTTAGCATTCCACATGGACAAAATCACCGGGTTGTAGTCGTTGATGTACTTGGACTCTTCGTTCCTCTTCAAATTGTATGTGTTTTTAGGTGATTTCTTCATGACATTGTGTCGCAGCGAAGACATCAAACTGTTTACTCTTCCTTTAGAAATCACCGGTCGTGGAAAGCCGAAACGACATTTAGTGTAGAACTTGTCTTTGTTTCGGAATTTACGACGGCAGTACTTTCCACATCGATGGCTTTGGAAACGCAGAACTTTTTCTCTTAGGCTTTTCTTCTCCTTTGCGTTTGGAACAGCACACGTAGAATACTGTTGGATGAAACTCATCACTGAGTCTTCTGGATCCGTTCCAAATTTAGGTGCATCCTTGATCCACAGCAACATATGTATATGAGGAGCACCTCTTGCTTGGTACTCCTTTCTCCAGAAGAAATCCAACACCTCTCCAAGAGGTGGATTCTTCTTATTCATGATGAAAGACATCATAGCTTCAAATCTATGATTGAAGTACCTACATACATTGACTGGATCCAAAGAGCACAGTTCTCCGGGTGTCTTGAATTCGATGTTATCTACGTTAGCATTTGCCTCTCGTAGAAATTCAAGTAAGTCTTCCCAGCCATACTCGGCACAGCTCAGAGTGAGGAACCATGTGGGAGTACCTAAGTTCCTCAGCATACATTTTAAATCACCATGACGACGGTACCAGTACTCATTAGTACCACGCTGACACGCCATGAGATTAATCAGGTGAGAATCCAAAATACTATCTTGGACATTGACTTTATCCATAAAGTCACTTGCCGAGATGTTTTGCATGTGTATACCACTTTTCAAGATGTGGTTCACTGCATATGACAGTCCAGACAGATCGCTTTCAAACAGGAGATGAAACAAATAAGGAATGCATTGTCGAAACCTAGCATCTCCTGCATACAATCGCAAAGTCCGGTATTCAGAAGCAGGAATTTGATGAGGTCGCTCATCATATCTTCCTCCCTGACCTGTTGGAAAAAGCTGTGGAAAACACAGAGCTTCCAAACTTTCCTCCCAAACACTAATGGGACTCCCTTTGGCTTGTTTCATTTGAAACAACTCAATAGCATTCCCCATGACTTCCTTGGAATGCAAAGGATGAACACTATAATGTTCATATATTTCTTCACTAGTAGAGGGTTCTACTTTCTCAATTTGACCAGCACACAAATCGCTATCCTCTTCCTCACTTACTTCCTCTTCTGCAACATATACATTCTTATAGTATTTATTATTTTTTTTCAAATACAATGTTGCCTTTTTGACTTTCCTAACATCTACTAAATCTTGCCATATTTTCTTATTCTTTGTCGGAACCCCATTAACTAAGATAACCAGAGGTTCCTCTTCCACTTTTTCTACTCCAATTGTGTTAATGTTTTTCTTCAAATCTAGAGGCAAATAAACAACTCTTCCCTTTAATCCTCTCTGTAAATCTGATGGAGGCAATTTCCCTGTCTTTGGCTCCATTCTTACAATAGCCTGAAAGGGATGGATACTTTGAATCAAAATAGATTCATAAGTATTTAAATCCTTCAATTCAGAAGGAATCTCAACCAATTCCAGATTATTATGAACTGCTCTAGCAGGCATCTGGTTTTGATTTAATTTGCAACAACAATAAGTACACACACGTTGATCCAATCCCAAATCAAAACAATTTTCTACCATCAAGTATGTTGCAAAATCCTTCCATTCACTATTATTTTCCCTTTCACTTTTTGCATATAAATCCACTAACTTAGTCTGATTCTTATAATAAGTGCGTCGACAACACACACAAGTGAAATTAGGCCTCTCACTTGATTTCACCTCAAACGTCGCAATTTCCCTCTGGAAATTATCTGTACTGGAAACCTGTACACTATCTTCCACATGACCCTCTTCTTCTTGCTCAATTTCAACATTCTCCTCTTTACTTCCAAAGTAACAAAACTCAATTTCTTCACATATATTCTTCACATCTATTTCAGAACCATGCAAAAGAGCAGCGCATAATTGTTTCAGCATAATTGCTGGACTCTTAGCATAATACAACATTCTAACTAATTTCCTCACTTTGTTATGATGCACTGCTAGCATCCTGAAATGATGAAAAACACTCTGGCATACTCTCCTGGAAAGACAAGCCAGTGAATGACCATGCAAACCTGTCACTTCTCTTACTCTGCAAGGATCTAATTCTTGCAACAACATCATTTTCTGCTTCAAACTTTTTTTATTAAATGACCGTACAAAATCACAAAGCAAATTGATGGAATCCTGTCGCACACTGCAAATACTACTACACTTCCAGGTGTACACAGGACCCTTACCACGTCTTCCTAAAACCTCATTACCTAACACCTCTTCTGCCTCTGTTGTCACAAGTTTTTCTTTTTCAACTGGACAACCATCTTTCACTTCATAAGCACGACCACTGGTGTCAACTGCATGCACCAAATCATTATCCTGGAAATAACTCTCCTCATTAAAAAATGCCTCACAGCTTGAACTATGCATCCATTCTCCAGAAAAAACTTCACAAAAATTACTACGATTAACTATTCTCTTCCATCTACTATTTCTTTTGAAATCAAAAATTGCCTTGTTTAGCTTCCTAATTCTATTGATTATCAAAATAAATAACTTACGTTTAATTTCAAATGCCTGATCAATAACTTTCTCAATTTTTTTTTTCTCTTATAAAAAACTAGTTTCTGTTGACCTTTTCTTAATATTTTTTAACAAATTGCCAATTATCCTGTTCCGGAACATTCGTTTACGAATCTCCCTAAACTGTTGTTTCCTTCTACTATCATGCACAGATTTATCTCTTGCTCTAGCAGTAACATTTTTCATTGTCCTTTCCTTTCCATTTGATTTCCTTCTCGTTTTATGGACTGAAACATTTTCTGTAGTAATATTTTTTTTACTACAAATATTTCTTATGAAATATTTAGAGCTCTTACCCGGTGCTTTCTTCGTGGCTTGAGAAATCTTTTTGTTAGAGGACTGCTGCGTTTTTTTTTTTCACCTGCTGTCTTTGACGTTTTGCAGCCTTTATCTGTCTTTCTATTGTAGGCATGGTGAAATCTTGAAATGATCTGCAGTTGAATCTGTGGAAAAATATAATAAAAAATGTTATTAACCATTATTACCAAACAGTAAATCAGTAACAGTGATCAAAAACTTAACACACTACTTGACATTTTAATTAGAAGATTTTTTAGTCGTTGGCAAATTTACAATACAGAAATACCAGAAAAGAAATGACATTTATATTTATGTTACCTATGCTATTTTATATGTGAATCTGATCTAATTTTATGAGCATATTTTAATATTTTATTGAAGACACTACACATAACCTGTTTTTGAAGGTGTCTCTATTTTTAAATTAAACAGTTTACCTTTTTACTTTTTATTAATTATAAATTTTAAAAATAAATGTTTATATTTCCAAAGGCTCAAGCAGGTCAGCTTCCCATCCTATATCATATAGTTCGGACAAATCTGCATCCTCATCACGCTCTTCTTCATCCTCAGGATTTAAATCATCCAAAGGATCAACATCCACTGATGTTTCAATTACAAGTTCAATGATGAGGTCAAAATCAACTGATTGCAGATTGTCGCTCATGTTGAGGTTGTCTTTATCTTTAAAGAAAGATAACAACAATGAGATGTTGCAAGGTAAGAGACAAATCTCAGAGATTATAATAGTAAAATTGTTTAACAAGAGTAACATTTTGCAGCTATTATTTAGCCATGTCCAGCGATGCTGAGCAGGTGAAGCCTATGTCTAATTTTTCACTGAACAGGACTCCTCTCTTCTTAACCTTGGATAAGCCTCACCGACTCTGTGTCCCCTGCACATACTTAAATGTAAAGGGGCAGATTTATGTTAAATAGCACATCCCCAAGCATGCACCAGTTAACGTGCACCACTGCTCTGCCACCCATGGTGTGCCGCATTTACAATCAGATAGGAGAAAGCTGCGTCAAAACCCTGCGCCTGCTTGAAGCTGGCATAGGTCTTGACGCAGCATTGTGGAGATGGGGCACCCCTGAGCCTTGCTGGAGCTGCATCGCACTTGCGATACAACTCCAGCAATGCGCCACCTTTACGGCACAGATGCGTCACACATCTGTGCCGTTTTTGCCCCATGCTGCGCCGCATTGTAAATGCAGCACACCATGGGTGGCGGAACAGCGGCGCAGGATGACTGGCACATCCCTGGTGATGCGCCAGTCATCATAAATCTATCCCTAAGCTTCTTATCTTGTTAGAGATGAACTGCCATATGTATCATCAAACTATTTTGCATTTCCTAAATAGCGAATTTTAAGGAATAAATAGCGATTATTTACCATTCCTAATTTGCGATGAGCAAATTGCTAATTGCAAGTTACCTATTCATTTCCATGGGCTAGGAGGCTCATAGGAATGAAGGTTTCATTTGCGATTAGCAATTTGCTCATCACAAATTAGGAATTTTTCCAAGGGTGCAGGGGTGTCTCAAGAACACCCTGCTGCACCCCTGAAAAAAAAATTGGGGGGCATATGGCACACATACATGCCCTAAGGGCATGTGTTGGCGTCATATCGCACCTTTTGTTTTTTTGAAAAAAAGCTTTTTGAAAAGAATTCACAAATTACCACCAATTTACCACAATAGTTTCCAAATCCTTAATGTCATTTTTTACATAGTTTTTGTTTGATACATTGCATTTAAGTAGTCACAAAATTTGCAAATCCTTCAGTGCAATTGCAAAATAAGGAATAGCAAATTTTGCTACTCCTTATTTTGCATCAAACTTGTTTGATACATACCATTTGTCTAATTAACATTCGCAAAGGCCAAAATTCGTAGAATTTTGATCTTTGCGAATGCTTATTAGCTTGATACATATGGCCCCAAGTGAGGCCTGTCTTGCGACATGGTGCATCTTTTGCATCACTGCTGCATCGGTTTCATGTGGTACGTTTTTTTTACACCATGACATATCTGCCTAAATGCATCAATTTGTAATGTTGTCGCCTCATAGCAAATCTTTTTCACCGCCGCTGCATCAAAAAAGTGACGCACAGTGGCAGAAAAGAGGCATACACCTATCATAAATCTGTCCCTAGCATTTTAAATGATTAATCCAGGATGACAATAAGGTGTGGCCTATCCAAAGGTTTGTTTAAGGTGAGGCCTACTCAGGATTGCAGATTAAAGTTACGCTTGATGAAGAATACAGAGGAGATAATACATGTAAAGCTCTACCAATGAAGTAAGTGATGTCTACTTCATTGCGCCAGTCAGCATAAATGAATCCATAAGCTTCTTATCTTGTTAGACATCAACCGACATATGTATCATATAACTATTTTGCATTTCCAAAAAAGCGAATTTTAAGGAATAAATAGCGATTCTTTACCATTCCAAATTTGCGATGAGAAAATTGCTAATTGCAAATTACCCATTCATTTCCATGGGCTAGGAGGCTCATATAAATGAAGGTGCAATTTGCGATTAACAATTTGCTCATCACAAATTAGGAATTTTTTCCAAAGGTGCAGGGGTGTCTCAAGAACACCCTGCTGCACCCCTAAAAAAGAAATTTGGGGGCATATGGCGCACATAATTTTTAACAACATTCCTTTACCTCAAAAACGATTTTCAAATCATAACTTCAAAACACTACACATGGGAAAATTACTTAAAATGTCCTTAAGACACATAAAAGCGTTTTTTGATTGGCTTTCCTGCATGGTAGGGTCACTTTTAACATGGCTATGTAACACAAACATTCAAAAACAAAATTTTCCATGCACATGTGGGAGCATATTTACAAGCAATTTGCGCCACAGAGAAAGGTCTTACACTAAAATGAGAAAAATAACATCAGGGACAGTCAATTGCCTTATAAAGAAGCATACACCATTATGTCCTTGTCATGAATTTAAAAACAATTCCTTTTCCCCAAAAACGATTTTCAAATCATAATTTCAAAACACTGCACATGGGAAAATGACTTAAAATGTCATTAAAACACATGAAAGCGTTTTTTGATTGCCTTTCCAGCATGGTTGGGTCACTTTTAACATGGCTATGTAACACAAACATTCAAAATCAAAATTTTCCATGCACATGTGGGAGCATATTTACAAGCAATTTGCGCCACAGAGAAAGGTCTTACACTAAAATGAGAAAAATAACATCAGGGACAGTCAATTGCCTTATAAAGAAGCATACACCATTATGTCCGTGTCATGAATTTAAAAACAATTCCTTTTCCCCAAAAACGATTTTCAAATCATAATTTCAAAACACTGCACATGGGAAAATGACTTAAAATGTCATTAAAACACATGAAAGCATTTTTTGATTGCCTTTCCAGCATGGTTTGGTCACTTTTAACATGGCTATGTAACACAAACATTCAAAATCTAAATTTTCCATGCACATGTGGGATCATATTTACAAGCAATTTGCGCCACATAATTCATAATTTTCTCCTTAAAGCACACTATTCTCTATCTAAATTAAAGAAATATTTTCTCACCTTAGCAAATACTTTGAGTTTGAAAACAGTCTCAGAAACACACCAATTTGTCTTCAGCAGAGCAAAAGGTATGCACTCCAGAGTCTGCAGCTATCAAAAGCACAGAAATGCTGTAATTCTTCACACATATTTCTCATGTCACCCAATCAAAACTCTTCCCTCACTTTATTTCAAATGAAAACCCTTCCCCCCTCTGCCCTTTCTGCCTATTTTGCATAGCAACCACCTCTTGGAAGACTTCTGGTGTTTGCAAGTTCACACAACTTTGTTGCAATTGAACTCTGAACTCTCAGTGCACCTGCATATCCAGTGCATTCTTTCATTTAATGATTTTTTATTGACCATTCAAAATACATCTTTCAAAGAACACATCCGTGCACCCTAACTTTCTGTTTTCATCAATCAAAATCCACCAATCACTGTTACTGCTTCATGAACACAGAAACTCCACAGTTTTTTTTTCATTTTACACTCTCATTTTTTCAACTGCCATTTCATTGCCACACTTCATCTGACTGCAGGAGAACCTTCTCTCACCATGTTTTCTGTCTGGATTGTTGGACATAGTTATATTCACTGGGCTCAAAGGTACGTTGAAAGCAGGAATTTACCTAACCTCAATTTACAAGATGTGGAAATTAAGTGGTTTGGCCACAGAGGATTAAAATGTCACCAATTGATACCATTGGTGAAAACCTTTATGCATTTGCCAAAACCTGACCTGTTAATTGTGCACTGTGGAGGTAATGACTTGGGCACTTTGACTGGTGTAGGTCTGGAAATGCTTTTAAAGGACACCTTTGAGCAATTGATGGCACTTTTTCCTCAGACTGCCTTGGTATATTCAAATATATGCCAAAGACAGAAATGGAGGTGGTCAAACCAATTTTGTCCACAAATTGAGAAGTCGAGGAAGCATGTAAACAAATCTGTTTCAGCTTACATGAGAGACCATGGAATGGGCTCCCTGTACAACAATAACTTGCGTTACTACATGCAAGATATCTACAGAGGAGATGGAGTTCACTTCTCAGATGAGGGCAACAGAATTTTCACTCTGAATTTAAGAATGTGCATTGGTACCTACTTATAAGTACCTAAATGTACCATAAACCCAAAAGCTCTTCTCAGAGCTACCCTACATCTGATCACTCACAATTATTATTTAACTCTAACATTTTTCACAAATTTTCAACAAAGTACGCTACCGGGGCCGCTACCCGGTACGCGAACCGGGAGCTAACCTCGCGAATTTTTTTTTAAAAATGTTTTTTTTTCGCACATATAAGCCTCCTCAGCCACCCTCAGAAAACCTAGGGGGTCAAGATAACTCTACCGTGCCCCCTTCTACCCATTCTGAACATTATTTGCCCTCCATCTTGTATCTTAATTCGACCGAAACACAAAATGGTGGACTCCCGGAACGCTTAAGGTCCGCGAACCGGGGCGCTCAACGGTTCGCGTACCGGGTCGCTCCCTGGGAAGCGCACCATCAAAAAAGGTGGGAAAGTAGTTCACAGAAAAGCCACTGGAGACAATTTCACCAAATATAGATTAGCTCATACTACATACCAATCCCTACCATTTTCACAAATTTGATTGGAATTCCATTTAGCCATTTAGCCTGTAGACCTCTCTAAATACCCTGAGGTAAATTACTTCACAAAACACATCTGAAGTGTTGGAATTGACAACCAATGAAAATGTTACTTTCATTTTCTACTTTTTTTACCTGACATTTGATTGGCTATGTACCTGAATATAAATAAAGGAAGAGAGAGAAACACAGCCATTTTGACTACTACTTCCTGAACTACATTGCAAGATCATTTTCACTCACAACTTAAACTTCTTTTTAGAAGGTGAGATATTATTTTATAAATTTGAAAACATTTTCAGATAGTTATATACTATCCCTCTGTAAGAGTTAGACATTGAGAAAGGCTTATTTATTATAATTATGGATTGATTTAGGTTTCTGTGGTATAATTATGAATTTACTTAGGCTTCTTCACAGGCACTTTTTAATAGTACTACTTCACGCCTGAAACCATACAGTGCCCATAGATTACTTCTCTGTTATAAACTCACAAGTACCTGTCTGAACTTAAACCCAACAGTGCCCTATCTCTACTGATATATTTATTTTTTATGCAAATTACAGCAATAAAATGGAAGGTGAGCAGAATGTTTCCTTCGAAATTGTTCTGGAGAACAACACAGAAAAAGATATTGAGGACAATGATGACTCAGATTTCATGGATGAATCACGGGACCATGAATTAGTTCAATGTGTAGAATCTGTGGATCATTTACTTCATTATGATGACGGTCAAATGTGGGAACTTATGTTCACTCAACAAGAGGACATATCGGACAGTCAAATGCTAGACGTTCTATTAAATTTTGAAAAACAATCCGAAAACTAAAATTGTATGTAATATTAAAAAATTGTTTGAGTCTTTAATCATTTTTATATGTAATTAATAAACTAGTTAAATGTTAGAAATGTTATTAAATTTTCAACCACAATCACAATAATAAATAATTGCTTAAAAAAGTTAAAAAAATAAAAAATAATCAACAAAACCAACAATCAATTAACATACTGCATTTGAAAAGTCTCTCATTCATTTTTCATTGCAGTACGCTGCCAAGAACGCTTCCCGGTTCGCGGACCGGGCGCTACCCATGAAAAAAAACAAAAAAAAAAAGGGTTTTTTTGCCCCGCGGGGCCCTTTTAAAGCCTCCACATTAAACCTAGGGGGTCACGGAGGATCTACTATGCCCCCTTATGGTTATTTCCCCCTTTGTTTTGGCCTCCTCTTGTCTCTCAATCCTACCGAGAGACAAGATGGCGGCCGCTCCGGACTGTTTAGAATGTTGACAGACACCGGAAAGCCAATCAGCTTCGCTACGCGAAGTTCTGGTACGCTCCCCGGTCCACGAACCGGGGAGCTGCCCGGTCCGCTGTTACAGATATATATCTTTTTTTAAACGGTAATTTCTCAAAATCCACTGGAGCACATATATTGAGACCTACAAAAGGCACATCGGGCTACCAGTCCCTACAATTTTGCCAAGTTTCGTGCAAATCCATTCAGCCGTTCGGGCTAAAAATGAGGCTAACCGCCCTATGGAAAAATCAATGTTAAAAACACGTTTTGGGACCCCCCTTTTTTCTCGGCCCCCCCTGGACGAACCCCCCCCAAATTTTCAGGGGCTGCTCAGAAACAAAATGTTCCATTTTCCAGAAAATTTCAGCCAATTCCGTCCACAAACGCCAAAGTTATTAGACATAGAATTTTCAAAAATCCCATAGGGAAAAAATCCTAACTATATATACCTACTGGCGACCGCCAGTAGGTAATATATATATATATATATATTTTGTACTTCTTATTGCCATTATTTGTGGAACTATCTGCACCGAAGGAACACCGGGCTCCCAGGGGTAGGGGGGGGCGAAAATTAACTCAAAGTTTTTCTGTTGGTAAGATTATTTGTAACTGCAAAAAAAAAAAAAAAAAAAAATGAAGGACACCTTTGCACAATTGATGACACTTTTCCCCCAAACTGCCTTTGTCTATTCTAATATATGCCAAAGGCAGAAATGGAACTGGTCCAACCACTATTGTCAACAGATTGAGAAAGCTAGGAAACATGAGATATAAATCTGTTTCTGCCTTTCTCCGAGATTTTAAAATGGGGTCCATCTACCACAACAATCTGCGTTTCAATATGCATGACATCTATAGGAGAGACGTGTACATTTTACAGATGAGGGAAACAGAGTCTTCCTCTTGAACTTTAGACTCTGCATTGGTACTTACTTGTAGGTACTAAAATCTCCCAATAAACACAAAGGCTCTTTTAGAGCCACCCAACATCTAAACACATACACTTCATAAATATCTGAAAAATATTCTTCTTTTTCTTCCTTCAGTACACTTATGGGACAACTTTCAATCTTCGCACCGTACGTCGTCCATACATGCTTTGTACGCGTACGATAAATCTACCATAAAAAAATAGCCTTTATCGCTAATTTTTTATTATCCCCGAGGACCCCATCCACCGGGACTCCAATGTTATGTTTGGGACCGTGGGAAGAGCCCCAAAGCCTCCACGGTCCCAGCTGGCTCCCCACTTCCTGTGGGAGCCGGCATTGCTTTTTGTCACAGAGCTTACATGCTTCCATTCTACTTTCAAAGATGATTTCAACAGTCATACATTTTATAAAATAATATAGTTCTGTACGCTAAAGGAGAAAAGTCAGCACAATTATAATAGAATATAAAATACAATAAAAAAAATACTTCTACACTCAACAAAGTTGTAAACAGAGTACACAGTTTAATTTAAAAACACCCTACCATAGCTAGTTTTTGAAACGCATTATACAATAAAATGCATCACAAAATAGGCTACATACATGGTGACTGTATCGTAACATCACATAGAAAAAGAAAGCCACTCTTACCCTACTAGTAAAACACAACAACAGTACAAGGCCCAAATTTCCATTCCAGTAATTTCTTAGTTGCAGGTCTAGTTGTCAGATCGACACACATACTCCCTCATGGCTGGTATACACCCACACCACACACATTCAGCACATCGGTCACTATACACGTGACCCTATGTATAAAAAAGACGGAGCGCACGTGTCGTACGCCATTTTAGAGTTGTTCTCAAAGCACCGAACAAGGGGCCCACTACTACATGCATGGCCTCCTTGGTCACTGAGTTAGTGGTGCCCGAAGCACAGAGCGGGTGAAGAACCTGCGATGATGATGATGGGAGCAGGAGTATGTCGTGAGCTATAGAGGTATCAAGACTCGGCACCACGTATGAGACTTCTTTGTTGGAGATCTGGACTACATCATAAAAAAGGTGAACAGTGAGGCATGTGTACGCATCGGAGGGAGTCAAAGGGTTGTAGCAGACTAGATACAAATATGTGACTTAGTATTTTAGAGGAACGCACTCCTATATAGTGTATTGATTTACATGCATACATGTTTATCCCAATAGCAGTAACGTTTTTATAATCACTGCAATGAGCAGAATATTACCAATACAAATGTGAGAATGAACGTGTATAAAAGCACAATGTTATCTAACAACAAATTAATATTGTAACAATTACCAATCATAACATCTTTCTTTTGATATCTTTCAGATGTAGAGCTTCGCGATGGATTATGTAAGAAGTATGACGGCAATTGCACAAGGTGAGCAAAGAAGCCTGTTTCCGGAATAACGACAAGTTATCTGTTAAATGAGAGAAGGTGTAGTATGCAGCAGGAGCGCAAAACACACATTGGGCTAACAGGGCTTCAGCTAGGATCAGATAGCTTCCTAGGCCCACACACAGTAGCACCAGAGTACTTCACAGGTCTTTAAATGACATTTTGCTTGTTAATGAGGCTTTGATGTCCCCCCTTACAGCTCCTGCAGCTCCACTCTTCTGTTTCCTTGAAATTAAGCCTCCCCCAAAAGGAGCGTGTAAATCTGCGTTTGAATTTAAAAGAAAAAATCTCAACTCCAGACTCTGTGAGACAGTGTTAATGTTGTTTCCTCTCTCTTTCTCTCACTCACTCTCTGTGACATCATTTATCTTTCTCTTTTAAAGTTATAGACACTGCTGTCTACTTTGACGTGTAGAAGGAAAGGCGTCTTGAAGTTGTGAACTCTGGTGGCCACAGTGTTTGACCGCACTAAATATACAAGGTAAGCACAGCGGCCTAGATGTACAATGCCTCCATTGCAATGCATTAGAAATAAGTTGGCGTATTTACAATCCCGTTGTGCAACTTTTGCATCAGTAACGCAGTAGGCACTTCCATACAGACACCACTTGAACGCGAGACTAGAACAGAACTGAAATGTACTAGGCACACTACACACGTAAAACTGTAGTCTAACCTCTATTTGTGAAAGGAGAGAGTGGGTAGTGTACAGCACCTTCACTGTGTTGAAATGTATAATTACCTCAGAGCAGTGACAACACAGGATACAACAGTCTGACAAACAGATCTACAAGCTTATTACGCCACTTTTATGTCACTTTTAACATGGGAAAAGTGACGCAAGGAGCTTGTAAATCTTCGTCTGAAAGAAAAAATCTCAACTCCGGACTCTGCGAGACAGCTATAATGTTGTTTTCTCTTTCTTTCTATCTCTCTCTCACTCTCTGTGAAATCATTTCTCTTTCTCTTTTAAACTTATAGACACTGCTTTCTGCTTAGACATGTAGAACAACAGCTAACGTGAAGTTGTGAATTCCACTGGCCGCAGTGTTTGGTCGCAGTTTTTATACAACGGTAAGCACAGAGGCCTGCATATACAATGCCTTCATTACAATGCATTAGAAATAAGTTGGTGTATTTACAATCCCGTTGTACCACTTTTGTGTCAGTAACGCAGTAGGCACTTCCATATACACACCACTTGAACGTGGCACTATAACAGAACTGAAATGTACTAGGCACACTACACATGTAAAACCTTAGTCTTACCTTTATTTGTGAAAGGAGAGAGTGGGTAGTGTGCAGCAGCTTCACTGTGTTGAAATGTATATTTACCTCCGAGCAGTGACAACAGATAGGTTACAACAGTCTGACAAACAGATCTACAAGCTTATTATGCCACTTTTGTGTCACTTTTAACGTGGGAAAAATGACGCCAGGAGCTTGTAAATCTACGTTTGACTTTTAAAGAAAAAATCTCAACTCCAGACTCTGCGAGACAGTTTTAATATTGTTTTCTCTCTCTTTCTCTCACTCACTCCCTGGGACATCATATATCTTTCTCTTTTAAAAATATAGACACTTCTGTCTACTTTGACGTGTAGAAGGAAAGTTGTCTTCAAGTTGTGAACTCCGGTGGCTACAGTGTTTGACCGCACTAATTATACAAGGTAAGCACAGCGGCCTAGATATACAATGCCTTGATTGCAATGCATTAGAAATAAGTTGGTGTATTTACAATCAAGGTGTGCAACTTGTGCGCAGTAACGCAGCAGGCACTTCCATACAGACACCACTTGAATGCGGCACTATAACAGAAGTGAAATGTACCAGGCACACTTCACACGTAAAATCATAGTGTTACCTTGACTTGTAATGCTTCAGCTCATTTACTCACATCTACATAATTCTAAACTCTAATTTATTGTTTTGTTTTGCAGATTACCAATCGTACGTATTTTGGAGTCCACCTCACATTTTGTTTATAATATTTTTCTAGTAGTTTATAATGTAGTTACCATTAAGTTTCGTTTACAATTATTATTTAATAAAACTTAATAAAAAAACTGCATACTACTTTTTCTTTGTGGGGGTGACGATCCACAATAAAAATAATATTTATAATGTTGAAGTAGTATCGTAAAATGTTCAAGTGTAGGATTGAAAAGTACTGAGTTATATTTTCTCTGGATAGACTACAACATGGTAAAGAAATCAAAGTAATATGAAACAATGTGTACCACATTTACAAACCTCTTGTAACATTTTCCCATGCAAACTTACCCCCTACAAAATTAAGTGTGTGGGCCTCAATGATGCCCCTCAAACCACAGAAACAATCACACCACAAAGATTTCTATGTTGTATGAGAAAGGCTGCGTGCACACCGTCTGGTGCCCTGGAGTCTGCCACGCCCAGACCCGGTTGCTGCCATGTCCTGGGGGAACAGCCATTACAACGTGGTCATAACCACGTGTGATCATCACCATGAAGCCATTAGCATGCGTATGCCTTTACCACACATTTCTTTACAACTAGTAAACATTTACCATAAGCATAATCATAATAATGTCTTTGTGCTGACGAACACGCCCCTTGTAATGAATGGCTGTGGTTTATGTGCCTCAAATTAGTTTTTAGGTATACTTGTGACCAAGTCTAATAACATCAGACGCCAAGGATTAACACCGTGGTGTCTGTAGCAGGAAATCTCATCGATCACTGAGAAGATAGGTGGAGGGTAAAATGAAAGTAATAGATATAATAAAAATAACTGAGGAAAACTTGTAAAATGGTGGTGGACAGAGTATGGCACCTCAACACTACATTTCAAATAAATATAGATACAATATGTTTATTAATATATTACAAAAGTATAGCAGCGGATGACACACACGACCTGGGAAAAGAAAGCGGCAAACTTAATACCTGAAATGAGGACAGCTTTCTTGGCGAACTTGAAGAAAAAAAGAAGCATAGGCTTGGAAACGAGGCTGCGCATGCGTAGAGAGTATAACTGGTGCACAAAAAAACCTGGAAAGATTTAAATACTATCATAGAAATATAGATCTTTTGTTGACCAGTTAAAGTTAGTTCTGAAAAATAACAGTTTTTTTAGCCGCAATACCCCCATGATACCAGACGGCTCCCCGCGTCCATACTCCAAAATAAAACCACAGAGGGGTGCCGTTCCCAGGTGCTCGGGGCACCTTACAAGCCCCTCATTATAGAAAGAAATTTCCCCCGGAATTTTCCTACCGGGACCTAATAAATAAAATTGATTTCTAGAATTTTTTTCCCTTTTCCACCGCGTACGAGTACGATACGCATACCCCACGATTTCCTATTTTTTTAAAAAGAATAAAAATTGGGCCTGGAGATCCATGTACGACCCCCTGCGCAAACATAGAGGGTCAGGATGTTCCTACCCTGCCCCCTTTCCTTATTTCTCAATTTTGTTTTACTGTTTTCGTGTGACTCGGTTCTAGCGACGAACAAGATGGCTGCCAACAGTTCCTGGTTTGAAGTGTTGACAGACAGTTGACAGCCAATCAGCATGCAGCTCGTGCTCGTAATTGTACGGATTTCCGTACGTGTGCTGTAGTTCGTCTCTAGATATCGCTATGATTTTACTTTTATTTTTCTCAGAAACTTCCAAACGGATATACAGCATTTAAGAAAAAGCACAATCTGCGAACCGAACTCTACCTCTCGGCCAAATTTGGTGTAATTCTGTTCAGCCCTGGCTAAAGGTCCCTATGGAAAAACACGTTTAGGGACCCCCATTTCTTCTCGGCCCCCACTTGACGAATCACCCTCAAACTTTTAGGAAAGGAGCAGAACCGGGCAGGCAATTATCTTGGGGAAATTTGCGAAGATTCGTCCACCAGCGCCAACGTTATTCCAAATAGAATGGAGTGGATTTCCTATGGAAACTAGGTCCTAACTATAAGTACTATATAATATATAAAGTTATAGTTAGGACCTAATTTCTATAGGAAATCTGCAACATTTTATTGGGAATAACTTTGGCACCGGTGGATGAATCTTCATAAATTTCTCAATGAAGATGGCCCGCTCCGCTCCTTCCCTGAAAGTTTTGTGGTGATTCGTCCAGTAGGGGCTGAGAAAAAAGGGGGGTCCCAAAACGTGTTTTTCCCATGTTATTTTCCATAGGCCAATTAGACATGGCTACAGCCCGAATGGCTGAACGGAATTACAAGAAATTTGGCAAAATGTTAAAGTCTGATTCGCAGATCGCCCTTTTGTTTATATGGTGTAAATCCCTACAGTAGTTGTTGAGAAAATCGAATTTGAAAAAAATTATATATCTATAAGCGCGCACCGTGCACGCACCCATGCACGCACCATTGTGCGCGAGCAGAATTCTGATTTGCTGTTATACGTCTGTCAACATTCTAATCGGTGGAAACCAGGAAGTGTTGGCCGCCATTTTGTCAGTGCGAGGCAGCAAAGAGGGCAAATAAAGGTGAAGAACATGAAAAGGGGGCAGGATAGAGAGTCCCTGACCCTCTAGGCTTTCTCAGGGGGTCCCTGTAGGACCCCAAAGCCCCCCCACATTTTTTTATTTTATTTTTTAAATCGTGAGGTGCTTGCACGGTGCTCGCACCTCCCGAGGCAAAACAGAGTGAAAACTAAAAGTGGAGAACGTGAAAAGGGGGTAGGGTAGAGTCTCCCTGACCTTCTAGGACCTTCTATAGGACCACGAAGGGCAAAAAAAACATTTATTTAAAAAAAAAAAAAACGCGAGGTGCGCGCACTGTGCTCGCACCCTTCAGCTGCCATTTTGTGTAGTTTCAGAAGAGAGTGAAAAACGAAAGTGGAAAACGTGAAAAGGGGGCAGGGTAGAGTCTCCCTAACCCCCTAGGCCTTCTCAGGGGGTCCCTGAAGGACCCCAAAGGGGAAAACAATCTTTTTTTTTTTTTTAAATGTTGCGAGGTGCTCGCACGTTGCGCGCACCCTTCAGCCGCCATTTTGTGTAGTTCCAGAAAAGAGTGAAAATTGAAAGTGGAAAACGTGAAAAGGGGGCAAGGTAGAGTCTCCTTGACTCCCTAGGCCTTCTCAGTGGGTCCCTGAAGCTGCGTGCACGGTCGGAAAAAAACATTAAAAAAAGACAATTAAATAATAAGTTTGAGTGTTTAGATGTTGGTGGGCTCTAAAAAGAGCTGTTGTGTTCATTTAGTGTTTTTTTGTACCTACAAGTAAGTACCGATGCAGAGTCTAAAGTTTAAAAGGAAGACTCTGTTCCCCGCATCTGTGAAATGTACACCATCTCTCCTATAGATGCCTTGCATGTTGTAACGCAAATTGTTGTGGTATATAGAACCCATACCATAGTCTCTGAGGAAAGCAGAAACAGACTTATTCACATGTTTCCTTGCTTTCTCAATCTGCGAACACTATTGGTTGGACCAGTTCCTTTTTTGCCTTTGGCATATATTAGAATATACAAAGGCAGTTTGTGGAAAAAGTGACATCAATTGCCCAAAGGTGTCCTTTAAAAGCATTTCCAGACCTACCCCAGTCAAGGTGCCCAGGTCATTGCCACCACAGTGCCCAAATATGAGGTTAGGGTGTGGGAGAAGCAAAAAGTATTTTACCAATGGCATCAATTGGTGACATCTCAATCCTCTCTGGCCAATCCACATAATATCCACATTTGGTAAATCAAGGATGAGAAAGCATCTATTTGCTGCATACCTTTCACTCCAGAATATAAAACTGGGTCCTACAATCCACACTCTAAGCATCCTGAAGGCAGATATGGTTGTACTCAGATGGGCTCTGGAAATGAAATGGTAGTTTGAAAACTTGGAGTTTAGAAAAAAATGTGGATGAGATTCAGTGCACTTGAAAAACAAAGAAATGATTGGTGGTTTCTGATAATTTAACATTAAAAACTAGGGTGCATACTACTGGTTTTTAAAAGGAATAATTCTATTGGTTTAGAAAAAGTCATTGAAAAGAACATTGACAGGATAAGCTGGAATATTGATAAGTCAAACACACTTGCTGCTTTGGTTTGCAACATTGAGAGATGAACTTTTCACCTTTTGAGTTCAGTTAGGTGTTCTATGGAGAGTTACCATGGTAACAGGCAGAGAGAGCAGTGGGGGAAGGTTGATAGTGTTGAAATGTTCAACCAATTAAAATGTTACTTTGGTTTTGAATTAGTGTGGGAAGAAAGTTTATTGGTCATGTACAGAGATATGTGTGAAAAATAAGAGGGAATCAGGGCCATTTTGTGGTTGCAGTGTCTGAGGTACATTTCAGAGATTCTGCTTAAGAAAATCTGGTGTGTGATTGACACTGTTCTAAATCTTCAAAAGCATTTTTAAAGGTGAGTTAATAATTTGTAAGGGGATATATGTTGTGCAGTGTAAGTTAATAATAAAAATGTGTTCTAATGTGGAAGATACTCACTTTCTCTCTCTTTCACTCTGTCTCACTGTCTTCCTTTCTCTCCACCACTGTTGTTTTTTCTTCCTCTCTTTTTCTATAAATCTTTCTGTTTCACTTACTCCTTTATCCTTTTTCTTAATATGCTTTTTTCTCTCACTCTCCTTTCCTTACCCTCGTATCTCTTTCCTCACTGTCATTATCCCTTTCCTTTGCTCCTCTTTTCTAACTCCCTCTCTCCATGTGATTTACTCCCTATTTCTCTCTCACTCACCCTTGCTGTCTTTATACAACACTACTAGCAAGACCCCCCTTCACTGTAGTAATAATTTGAATGAATTGCAAGGATTTCTTTTATGTGTCCAAGATCACAGTGTAAGTCAATATTCATTTTTGAAGATTCTGGCATAATAATTTACTTTTTTCTTTTTGCTTGTAGCTTTTCGCCCTCTTTCTGTACCATTTTCTCTCTGTATGTATTACCTTTCTCTCTGTGTGTTTCTTCTTTGCCCCTCTGCATGTAACATTTCTTTCTTTATTTGCAGCATGTCTATCTTGCTGTACCATGATATCCCTTTGTGTGCATTATCTCTGTGTCTGTGTGCACAATTTGTCTCTCTGTGTGAACCATATTACCCTGACTCAATTTCAATTAAATTCAAGAATCTTTATTCGGTGATTAGAAAACACCATAAAAGCACATTTACATATACACAGGTAAGCGATAAAAAAACATTAAATACTAGTTAGGATCCTTGTACATAATTAATACAATAAAAAAATAAATGCCGACATAAGGGCCATGAGAATAAAAAATCACAAATCTTTCATTCCTCTCCCCTCGTCATCCTTAAACGGATTGCAACTTTGATAAAGTTCAAGATACTACACAAAGTTAAAGGGTCAGAGGCTTTTAACAGGAAGACTAAGGCATCCCTGGCGTGTTCCAATTGGGCTTTTTTAAAAATATTTACAAGGAATCTACGCCTAGGCATGGAAAAATAGGGACAAAGCAAGACAAAATGAAGGGAATCCTGCGGAGACCGATTGTCGCAGCCGCAGGGACCCTTCTGCTCAATTGATGCGGTAAACCCGGCAGGTATAGCCAACATGAAGGGAAGCAGATTCAGTCTGAGACGGCACATAAGAAATCTGTCCTGTGCATTATGCAAAAGAAATAAGTAAGGCTCCATACCCTCCACGCTCTTTACCAAACTGTGGGCCCTTACAGTCTTTTTCACTCCTTCAGCAGCAGCTCGACGTTGGGTTTCTCGCTCCAGAAAAACTTCCCCTACTTGCTTCTTGTGCTGTGCTGAGATAGTAGCGGGGTTCGTGAAGAGATTCCCCAACCCTAAATCCTCCAGGGTGTTTTTCACGTATTTGAGCCAGGGGATGCGCATACAATGGGTCCTACCTAGGCAGTCCAATAGAATTTCTCTGCTTAGATGCGCGTCTGGGTTAATCCATATTTTTAGCCAGGCCACGATTGGCCTAAGTTTTAACAGATCTTCCAAATATGGCCTCCCTAGCTCCCTGTGGGCTATGAGACCAGCAGTGCTGGATGGCGCCCTCAGGATTGCTTTCAAATACCTGTTTTCTTCCTGTTGGATTCTGGTTGTGTTCACGAACCCCCAAACTTCTGCCCCATAGATTACTTTGGAGCATGTTATGGAGCCGTACAAATTCATCACCTGTTCCGGACTCCATCTGCCCACCCTCCTACCATATCCAGCTATCGCCCCGTTAGAGGCAATCATTTTAGTACAACGTTCCGCTACCAAGGAGGTAAATTGCAGAGCACCGTCAAAGGTTACCCCGAGGTAGGAGAACGTCTTAACCTGCTCCAAACTGTGGGAACCTATTGTGTAAATAAATTTGGAGGAAGGTTTTTTACCGGCCAGGAGCACATATGATTTACCTAGGTTGACAGATAGGTCCAGATTGCTCATGAACTCAGCAAACCCCTCAATCAGGGTTTGTAGGCTTCAGGGTGTTCTTGCCAGTAAGACCGCATCATCTGCGTAAAGCAGGACGGGGATATACCGCGGCCCAACCCTTGGACAATCTGCCTTTAAGCCCAGAAGGAACTGCTCCAGGTTATTGATATAAAGGGAGAACAAAAAAGGGGCAAGTATACAGCCTTGTCTGACTCCACTCCTACATGGAAAGGAGTCAGACAGTCCTCCCTCCCTGTTAAATCTAACCTTGGCCATGGTGTCACTGTGCAGTTCCCTCAATATAGTGATTAGGCCACTCTCTATCCCCATGCCTGACATCATATCCCACAACTTTCCTCTGTTGACGTGATCGAATGCTGCTGCCAAATCCATGAATCCCATATAGATGGGTTCGTCACTGGCCAGGGTGTATTTGGCAGTCAGCATGTATAGGTTCAGGCACTGGTCACTAGTGGACCTCCCTGTCCTAAACCCATATTGGGTGTCCGAGAAGATGTTGTTCTCTTCGGTCCACTCGGACAATCTATTCAGAATTGCCCTTCCCAAAAGTTTAGCCGATACATCAATCAGGGAAATGGGCCGATAGCACTTAGGGTCGTCCCTATTGCCCTTTTTAAAAATTGGCACAATAATCGCTTTAGACCAGGATGATGGGAGCCCACAGGTAATAGCAGTATTTAAGACCCTGGTCATCAAAGGGGCCCATAAATCTATTTTACTAAGGAACAGATCAGGAGGAATTCCATCCGGGCCCGGGGCTTTATTTTTAGTTAAACCCTCCATCCCTGCCGTAATCTCCTTAAGAGAGAATGCTACCAGGGGGACCTGTCTTGGGGATACCGGTGGCTCCACGTGGGTGCCAGTCTCATAATTATATAAACCCCTAAAGTGGGTGACCCATTGCTCCGGGAGAATATTAGCCCCTATCTCCGGGGAATCATTTTCTAAAAAGGTCGGTTTATTAATGATTCTCCAAAAACCTGCTAGGTCTTTTCTTTCCCCTGCCTCTCTTAGGTCTGCCCATGCTTCTGCCTGTAGGGCAAGTTTCCTCCTTTTAGTCTCTTTTTTATACTTTTCTCTACTGACCCTAATAATCTGTGGGTCCCGTGGTTTCGTCTTGAGGGAGCATTTCAGTTCCCTCAGTGCCTTAGAACAATCTCTGTCAAACCAACGGGGATTTACCTGGTTACGTATGGGCGCGCTAGACCTTAATAATTCATCAATCAAGTTAGCAATGTGATCAAACGCTTCCAATACCCTTGGTCCCTGTATTTCCAAATCTAAACAGTCATTAATGGCCAATAGGCCCTTGTCGCCCAAAGTTTTATAAAACTGTGCCCCGTCAATTTTAGACCATTTCAATCTCCTGCCTTGGTCAGTGACCCTCTCCTCAATTAAACAATGAGATTTAATTCCAGTGCCCGCCTTGTAAGAAAGCGTTAAAATAAGCGGGTTATGGTCACTAAAACTGCTCCACTCTATCCCTACACTGATTATTTTGTTGATCAGAGATCTCGAGACCAAGATGTAATCTATAATAGATGCACAGCCCCTGCCCTTGAACGTTGGTGGGAATGTACCATCCGGCTGTGGGTCTATCATGTTAATAGTGTGCTCTAGGTCGTACTTAAGCCGAAGCAACCTAAGAGCCACCCCAGTCGGTGTGTGTGAAAAATGCGGCCCCTTCTCAATTGGGCATTGTGCCCAATCTGTATTTGCCTTAATCAGTGCCGGACAGAGGTGACAGTTAAAATCTCCTGCCAAAAGCAGCCCATGAGACGGCCCTTTATTCTGGGATGTAATTTCTTGTCCGAGCCTATGGTCAAGTTCAGCTAATAGCGGGGTGTGGGTGTTTAATGTCTCACTGTTATAAAAATTAAAAACTGACAATTTTAACCCCTTTCCGGCGAACCGAACTACCTGTATTCCATATAAAATCCAGTCTGGGGACGACCAGGTACCTGGGAGGGCTAAATCTACATAGACGGCTAAACCGCCCATTGCTCTCCCTGAGCTAGATTTTCGGGCGGGAACAAAAAAACACTTATAGCCCTGAAGATGGTAATTATTCACCACAGCCCATGTCTCCTGTAAGCATATAACATTAAATTTTCTAATAAAATCAACCCACTCCTTGTTGTTAAATATACCCGCTAAGCCCGCTGCGTTCCAGGAGATGATCCTCACACCCTCTCCACCTGATGCTACACCCCCCTGACTCCTTGATCTTATCTCCTGCAACAACCCTTGCATAGCCCTCCCGCCTCCACCTGCTAGACTATCTACAGCCATAACCTTATTTTCCGGAAACATAGGTTCCTCCGCCCCAGTTATTTGAGTTTGCTGAAACATATGACTTTGCTCCTCCGATATTTCTACTTGAGCGCCCTTTTCTGTATACCCCTTGGAGGCATTCTCTATTTGTCAATCCACCCCCTCTAGACCGTTCAGACAATTGAACCGGTTATAAGTAGGAAGGGGTGGTACTGGTCTGCCAAATAATGGCCTAGGGTGAAAGGCCTGATGTCTCCCCCTCCTTCCAGCCCTCTCCCAGCTATCATAAATTGGGAGTGGCTGGCGTGGGCCTGGGGTGATGGGAAAGAAGAAAGACACACGGAGGGTTTGGATGGTAGATTCCCTTGATATGTTTTCCCCTTGACATATATACGCCACCGTACCCGTGTCCCTAAAACTCACCAATATACAGTCCCCTGTGATGGATTTCTGGGTTCTCCCCACCCATGGGACCCTTCTTACCATTATAATTTCGTTATTGAGATGTCTCGGGAGGGGTCTATTTATATTTAACCACTTGATTACCCTACTTTTTAGGGCACAAAAATCCTCAGTTTCACCTTCGTCAAGTTGCGTAACCCCCGCCATGACTACAGTAAGATCATTGGTCTCAGGTGGTAAGTTGGGACGACGGGGTCTTGCGGGGGGCTTCTTTAGAGGGGCCGGGATAATATTATCTACCGGGTGTACCGAGGGTATGGGTACTGGCAAAGGGTTATGTGTGTTGGCGTAAAGTGGTTTGGTAGTTGCAGGTTTTGAGTTTAATGGTTGTTGTGGGGCTGCCGCATTTACAGCTTGCGGGGGGGCTAGATTTACTACACTGTGTCCCGACCCTTGAGGGACTGCAGTGGTGGTAATAGATTCTGGATATCTTCCCTGTCGACCAGCTTGAGTTTTCAGACTGCCCAATGTGGCCTCCAATATGGTTAGTCTGATCTCGATTTTTTTTATACTTTCGCTGATCGGTAATAGCAGAGACCTTAACAGGAATTCCAGATTTCCCAGCGGGACAACAGAGAGGGGAACATTGACAATACTAGTTCCTGTATCTTTGGTCATGGCAGGAACTGGGTCTTCCTGAGCATTAGGTTTGGGGTGTAGCTCTACCGGTAGTTTCACTATTGGTACAGGGGGTTTTAAGGATTTACCAAAGTCCAAATGTGAATTCTTAGGTTTACTGCTTCCCTGTGCTCCCTTCGTCCTCCTCCTGCGTTTTTTTGGAGGGGGTCCCAAAATTGCTTGTATAGTGGCTGCTTTCGGTTTGGTTTTCCTATCCTTATGGGCTGGGGGGGGTTGTGAGACTAAATCAATAGTCCCCCTAGTGGGGCTGAGGCTAATAACTGGAGCTGTACTCATAATTACGACTGGCGAAGTGTTAGTACGCTCCCTTAACAGGAGTGGAACATCCTCGATTCGAGATAACTCCTCCCTAGATGTGGTGGATTGTTCTCCAAGGGGGGTATTTTTCAGGTTGTCTACTGAGCGTCTCCGTTCTGCCCTTAACCGGGACAGATTTCCCTCTTTATCAGCCTCCCCCACTGCCCGTGAGAAATAGTTTTCTAGAGTCCCATTTTTCGCTCCTCCCGGCTTCAATGGGGTACTCTCCCTTGCCGGGGACGGCATGATTTTACAAAAGAAAAATCAGTTGTGCCTCATAGAGCGGGTATAACAGATTAATAGCTCCAGGAGTTGACTGCACAATCCGAAAAACCAAGAGGGTAGGCCCAGCCCGGCCTACTCCGGCCTATGACGGCCTTGGACGGTCCCGCCCTTGTCCCGAGCTTCTCCCGGCACCCTCCCGCGCGCTCCCGCGCTGCTGAATACCCAATTGAAAATATACTGGCTGAGATGGGTGTGGAGAAGCGGGTGGGGCTGGGCGGGGCGGTCAGGGAGAGCGGGCCAGCTGGAATCGGCCTGTGCAACCCGGGACTCCTGGGAAACCGAGTCTGGGTTGCTGCTCGCAGCCCTGTCACACACTCACCGCCCAGCAACAGCAGCAGCCTCAGCAAGCTCCCTCCTGCGACGCGGGACCCGCGGAGCGGGTTCCGCTAGCTGTAGCGAAAAGGTCCTTGAAAGGGTCAGTGGGCAGCAGCAAGTTCCAGGCGTCCTTACGAGTCCCGAGGTAATTGAAAATCCCCGCGCTATTTGAGGCGGGTGGGGCTGGGCGGGGCGGTCAGGGAGAGCGGGCCAGCTGGAATCGGCCTGTGCAACCCGGGACTCCTGGGAAACCGAGTCCGGGTTGCTGCTCGCAGCCCTGTCACACACTCACCGCCCAGCAACAGCAGCAGCCTCAGCAAGCTCCCTCCTGCGACGCGGGACCCGCGGAGCGGGTTCCGCTAGCTGTAGCGAAAAGGTCCTTGAAAGGGTCAGTGGGCAGCAGCAAGTTCCAGGCGTCCTTACGAGTCCCGAGGTAATTGAAAATCCCCGCGCTATTTGAGGCGGGTGGGGCTGGGCGGGGCGGTCAGGGAGAGCGGGCCAGCTGGAATCGGCCTGTGCAACCCGGGACTCCTGGGAAACCGAGTCCGGGTTGCTGCTCGCAGCCCTGTCACACACTCACCGCCCAGCAACAGCAGCAGCCTCAGCAAGCTCCCTCCTGCGACGCGGGACCCGCGGAGCGGGTTCCGCTAGCTGTAGCGAAAAGGTCCTTGAAAGGGTCAGTGGGCAGCAGCAAGTTCCAGGCGTCCTTACGAGTCCCTACCCTGACTCTGTTTTATCTGCCCTCTGCCTGCAGCCCTGCATCATGTATTGTTTTTGTTTGTAATGTATAGTTTAACATTTTTGGTACAGGGTCACACTGAGTGTTTGTCTTCATGAAAGAATTACATTTTGATCTTTTTCTACAATTTCCAACGTCTGTCCTCACAGTCTACCTATTTCTGCTTATACTGTCCTTTGTTTTCTGAAATGTCCACTCTTTCCTTATTTTTTCTTGTCTTCTTGAGAGTGCTATTTTTTAAAAACTTTTTATTGTGTTCTCTCTGTTGTGGTTCTCTTTACTGTCCCTTAATGTTTCCCTTTCTTTTTGTACTCCCTCCTCTGCTTTCTTCATAATACTCTCTGTTTTATTAGACCTCCTCTTAGCAATGATCCAATTAATATAGATAGAGTACTCTATACACTCCGGGCAGATTAACAAGCATATTGGGCCTATTTTTTCTTGCATTGTGTCTCATGTTTGGATGTAATGCTGGCAAAAAACTAATGGTGCATATTGGAAATTTATTTTGTAAATGAGTCAGGTTTCTGCACTGTAATGTAGTGCTCATTTACATGGGCTCTGTTCTGTCTCTTAAACGATTTACTGTGGTATATGTGTTTTGGTAAAATGTATGGTTTTAACATTTTTGACTGAGTGTCCGTGTAAATTAAAGAATTATATTTGTACCTTTTCTATAGTGTCACCTGTGTCTTCTCACAGTTTGCATCTCTGCTTATAGGGTACTCTTTATTTTGATATTGTGTTTCATGCGTTGATTCAATGCTGCTATAGAGATAGTGCTGTAATTTGGAAATGTATTTTCTGTCTGCATTATCCCTCTCCCTCTGCCTGCACCTCCTGCCTGCACCCTCTCATGTTTATCTGCAGAGGGATATTATGATATGGTTGCTGGTGTGTATTAGATAGTGCTATCATGTAAAATCATTTCTTTCTCTGACTGTAGTTTTGCACCGTCTGCTTGTACCATTTTATCTTTGTTTTCACTATCTCCCCCTCTGTGTACTCCAATTTGCCTCTGTATGTAGCATTTGTGTCACTGTTTCCAGTATTTCTTCTCTGTTGTACCATTTTATCCTCTGTGTGTACCATGTCTATGTCTGCTTGTACTATCTGTGTTTCTGCTTGAACCATATCACCCTCTCTCTGCATCATATGTCCCTCTACCTGCAGCCCTGCACCATTTATCTTCTGCTAGTACCAGTTTAGTCTCTGCCTGCATTATCTCATTTTGTGGCTGCACCACCCCTTTCCCTCTGCCTGTGCCCTCTGCCTGCAGTCTCTCATGTACATCTGCAGAGGCCTATTATGATATGGCTGCTGGTGTGTATTACACAGCAGTACCATGTAAAATCTTTTACTTCTCTGCCTGTAATCTCGCACCCTCTGCGTGTACCATTTTATCTCTGTCTTCACTATCTCCCTCTCTGTGTACTCCAATTTGCCTCTGCATGTAGCATTTGTGTCACTGTTTCGGGTATTTCTTCTCTGTTGTAGCATTTTAACCTCTGTGTGTACCATGTGTGTGTCCGCTTGCACTATCTGTGTCTCTGCTTTAAACAACTCACCCTTTCTCTGCATCATCTTTTCTCTGACTGCACCATCTGGCCCTCTGCCTGCAGCCCTGCACCATCTATCCTCTGCCTGTCCAAGTTTACTCTCTGTCTGCATTATATGATTTTGTGTCTGCACCACGCCTTTCCCTCTGCCTGTACCCTCTGCCTACAGTCTCTCATGTGCATCTGCAGAGGCCTATTATGATATGGCTGCTGGTGTGTATTACACAGCAGTACCATGTAAAATCTTTTCCTTCCCTGCCTGTAGTCTCGCACCCTCTGCTTGTATCATTTTATCTCTGTCTTCACTGTGTCCCTCTCTGTGTACTTCAATTTGCCTCTGCATGTAGTATTTGTCTCACTATTTCCAGCATATCCTCTGAGTGTACCATGTCTGTGTCTGCTTGCACTATCTGTGTCTCTGCTTGAAACATCTCACCCTCTCTCTGCACCATCTTTTTTCAGACTGCACCATTTGGCCCTCTGCCTGCAGCCCTGCACCATCTATCCCCTGCCTGTACAAGTTTAGTCTCTGCCTGCATTATCTCATTTTGTGTGTGCACCAACCCTCTCCATCGGCCTGCACCCTCTGCCTGCAGTCTCTCATGTGCATCTGCAGAGGCCTATTATGATATGGCTGCTTGTGTGTATTACACAGCAGTATTATGTTAAATCTTGTATTTCTTTGCCTGTAGTCTGTCAAACTCTGTGTGTACCATTGTATCTCTGTCTTCACTATCTCCCCCTCTGTGTGCTCCAATTTGCCTCTGCATGTAGCATTTGTGTCACTGTTTCCAGCATTTTTTCTGTGTTGTACCATTTTATCCTCTGTGTGTACCATGTCTGTGTCTGCTTGCACTATCTGTGTCTCTGCTTGTACCATCTCACCGTCTCTCTGTACCATTTTTTCTCTGACTGCACCAACAGTTCCTCTGCATGCAGCCCTGCACCATCTATCCTCTGCCTCTACCAGTTTAGTCTCTGCCTGCATTATCTCATTTTCTGTCTATAGCATCCCTCTCCCTCTGCCTGCACCCTCTGCCTGCACCCTTTCATGTACATTTTCAGAGCCCTATTATGATATGGCTGTGAGTGTGTATTTGACAACACTATCATGTTAAATCTTTCCTCTCTCTGCCTGTAGTCTTGCACCCTCTGTCTGTATCATGTTGTCTCTGTTTGTACTTTCTCTCACTCTGTGTGCTAAATCACCTAAATCATGAAGTGAGTCATGAATTAGGCGATGTAGTTGTAGAAAGTCCTATGTAGTATGTGTGTCAGGCCTCTTAATTCCCAAATTATGTTTATGCTGTGCAATTTATAAACTGGTTGTAATGTTGGAATGCAAAAGCAACTGTCTCTGTAGCATGTAGTAATCATTTCAGTGAATTTTCATTAGTACATTCTCAGTCCCACCTTGACTCTGTACACTGCATGAACACCACTTCCTTGTCCAATATCCTGAAACTCCATCCCTAGAAAAATATTCTAAACTCTTTCCACACTACTGCAGTGCTGTAAACTCTAAAATAATACTCCCAGAAAGACCCCATTTTACTGTAGTAATCATTTTACTGAATTTGAAGGGATAGTGTTATGTGTTTAAGATCACAGTGTCAGTCAGTTTTCATTTCAGAAGAATGTGGCAGAATAATTTGCTTAGTTGATGTGTTTAAAAATATGGGAATACATGTACTTATGAAGTTGATAAGCTAGTTTTGTATTATCTATTAGTGAAAATGATATAATTTAGTCTATATATTTTTTTGCAACATTAAACTTGATATAATGGATCAAAATCAGGAGAACATTCAAGTCAATTTTGAAATTTCCATTGATGCCATAGAAGACTTAAATGTACCTTTTGAGGATGACATTGATCAACAAGATAATGGAGAAGGAGATTTAAGCAGTGATTTTTTTGAATAAAGTTTGAACATTGAGTTGATGGAAGCAGTAGAAGAGATTGAGTTTCAAGTTGCAAATGTTGAAGTTGAGGACAATGGAAACGAAATCTCAGATGAAATCATGTTGGATATTTTGCTGCAGTATGAAATGTTTGAAGAATAAATTTGAGATTTTGAATAAAAATGAGAGTCTTTTTATACAATTGTAATAATTTGCTTAGTTGATGTATTCAAAAATATGGGAATACATATGCTGATGAAGTGAGTCAGGCTTTAGGATGTGTAGTGCTAGAAACTGCTATGCAGTACATTGTCATGCTTCTTAATTCGGAAATAGTCTCCATGCTAAAAGGGAGAGATTCAAAGCCTGCTCTACGGTACCCAAACCCTCCTGGAAGTCATATTGCAGGTCTGTCATGATGTTATTATCTGTGGACCAAACCTGCAATCTCTCCAGAATCAGGCGATCAGCCACTTTTCCAAGTGAATCCAGGAGGGAAATGGGCCTATAACATGTTGGATTATTACGGTCTCCCTTCTTGAAGATAGGGAGCAGGATGGAAGTAGACCAGGTTTCTATAAGTCCTCCTTTTAAGGCGGCCTCGATTACTCTAGTTAATACCGGTGACCAAAGCTCCTTGGTGTGCGTGTAAAAGTCCAAAGGGACACCGTCCGGCCCAGGTGCTTTGCCGGACTTTGAAGAAGACAAAGCCATAATTACTTCCTCATGGCTGAAGGAAAGTTCAATGGGGTAAGGCGTAGGGTAAGGATTTAAACAGTATTGTGAATTTTCACCCTCAAATATCTGAGAAAAGTGGGAGACCCATTCCTCTGCTGGAATCGCTACTTCCACACTGGGGCCATTTCTAATTGTATTAAGAAAGGGAGAATTAACCACTTTCCAAAACTGTAAGCTATCTTTCCTATTACAGCTCTCATGGAGCTTCTCCCAAAGCTCTTTTTTCCTTTCTTTTTTACATTCTTTTTTCACCTTATTATAGAGGTTCCTCAGCCTACTAATCTCTGATGGATCCCTCTTTGTTTTATGTAAAGCTAATTTTAGGGCAGATAGAGTTTACGACAGTCTGAATTAAACCATCCTTTTTCTTGTTGGGCAATCTGTTTTTGTTTACGGAAGAGCTCCTTACTGATCACATTAGTTATGTCTGTAAAATTATTCAAAATTTCCTCAGCTGTAAAGAAGGGATTTAGACATACTTCCAACATAGGGAGGGATTTAGTGATAACGTTTTGTGTAATAATGTCTGGATCAACTTTTGCCCAGTTTACCGAGTACCCATTACTTTTATTCAAGTTTAGAGGTTTTTGGTTCAACAAGCCTAGGTTGTCGGTTGGGGGGATCCGAACGATGCTCTAATACTCAGGCTGTTTGGGAAGTGATCACTACTCGCATCATCTCCTGTACAAAATGATTGCAGATCTTCCCTCATGTGGATCGAAGTTAGAATGAAATCAATTATTGTGCTACAACCCCTACCATGAAAGGTAGATGAGAAATTGATAGATGGTAGAACCAACTCATTTGCAAAGCCCAATCCTAACATAAAAAGTTTCTCGTTTAAAGCATTCCCGACATTTGAGTGAGCAAAATGGGTTAGGGGACTCCCCTCCTCATCCACAATACCACATTTAGAGTTTGAGTGTTCGCTACATAGCGGAGTTTTAGAAATCCCCTCCCCAGATTAACTTAATTGTATGAGAAAGACTATGCTCCCGCTGCTGCTCTACAATGGCAGTTATCTTATTGACAGTTTTTGCCAATTCAGGGGGTAACATGTTATTGTAAAAGTTTATCACTAAGTATTTAGATCCTCGCTCCCCTGACAATTCAACTACTTGGTAGTTCTCTTCAGATGCTATTACAGTAATTTTCTTAAATAAAAGGGTGTTAGCTATGTAAATTGATAAACCAACCTTCGGTCTGCCTGAAGACGAGGGACGACCGCTCGAGAAATACAGTCTGTAACCCTGTAATTGAATTTCGGATTCAGACCATGTTTCCTGACAGCATACTACAGTATGGTTTCTGACTATTTCTAGCCAATTTGGTTGCTCAATCTTGGTCCGCAGACCTGCGACATTCCAATATATAATTGAAAGAGTCAGGGGGCTCGGTTCTAAAACCTTAGTGGAATGTTGCCACTTTGTTGTCTGGAGTTCAACTGGCTTTTTAGGCAGTGGAAGTGTGTTATGTTGTAAAGTAAAAAGCCCTTCTGAATAAGAGCCAGCATAATTGATGTTATTTTGGATAACTTTTTTATATAGAATATTAGCATTAGGATCCACAGAGGGAAGGACCGTCACCGCGGTCTGACTTTCGGTCGGTATAAGGGGGACCTGGACTTGACTGCTGGGCTCGGCTCTCAAGCGCGAGTGTTCTGCTTAATTCAGATGCTCTGTCCATCACCACCCCCTTTTATGAATCGTTTTGGCCACTACAGGAGTGGAAGGGTATGCTCAGACATGAGTCCCTTGCTCACTGCACATCAGGATTCAAGCAAGCCGGGCCGAAGACGGCTGCAATGCCAGAAACCGGTCCGCGGAAGCTTGTTTCCTTTCCAGTAAAGAATTGGCTTGGTAGTTTGGTCTGCCCTGTTCCCATGATGCACTGGGCCAGGGACAGACTAATTTGCATGTAGCCAGGTTCTGAACTGGGATGGTGCAGTGAGCTAAAAAACGGTGATGGATCAAGCCCTGATCTTTTGACTGGGTAGGAGTGTTCTGCTTAATTCAGATGCTCTGCCCATCACCACTCCCTTTTATGAATCGTTTTGGCCACTATAGGAGTGGAAGGGTATGCTCAGACATGAGTTCCTTGCACACTTCACCATCAGGATTCAAGCAAGCCGGGCCGAAGACGGCTGCAATGCCAGAAACCGGTCCCCGGAAGCTTGTTTCCTTTCCAGTAAAGAATTGACTTGGTAGTTTGGTCTGCCCTATTCCCATGATGCACTGGGCCAGGGACAGACTAATTTGCATGTAGCCAGGTTCTGAACTGGGATGGTGCAGTGAGCTAAAAAACGGTGATGGATCAAGCCCTGATCTTTTGACTGGGTAGGAGTGTTCTGCTTAATTCAGATGCTCTGTCCATCACCACCCCCTTTTATGAATTGGGCTCGGCTCTCAAGGCACAATTATCCGGAGCTCTGTTTAAGGAGTCCATTTCAACAATGGGCACGTTGCAGTGTGCCTCCTTCAAATCACGCTTTACCGCCATGGTCACCTTACCCTGAAAATGAGAATTATAACAATTTGATGAAATTGGAGTAAATAGTCACTCGTTATCATCTAGGCCTGAAAGGGTGTTATAGCGATTCTGGGTGGGAATCATAAAGGGTCTCACAGATGAGGGGTGATTATATCTCCATCCCCATGTGTGAGTGCCTGTCCATGGCGAGGGACAAAGATCCCGACAAGGCCTGACCGGATCAGCAAAATGTTGAGGCATAAGTCAATGCCAGTTCGCCTGATATGATAGAGAAGGCCTAGATGGAACTGCCTGCTGATATGGTGGGAATCTGGGGTACTCCATAAATAGATCAGAATATGATCTATTCGGCGGTTTTATCTCGTCAAATATAGATCTTATTTCGTCTGACTGCAAATTAGTCAGGGGCTTAGTATTAGTCGGGAAGACCAGGTTTTTAGGGTAGAAAAACATAAGGTCCCGGGCTATAATTTCATTTGCACCGTTTGGGGAAGGCCACTCAAGAATATGTGTAACTGGGAGGAGCTACGCTCGGAAACAAGATGGCCGCATAAGCTCCCGGCTCCGTCGACCGCCGCCAGAAGCTCATAAATCCTGCCCTTTATCCTGAAATCCCGCCGGACCCCCGTGCTGGTGAATAGCATCTGATTTGAAAGGTGCAACCCCGACATCTCTGGCGGCCCGGACGGCGAAGTTATGCCTTGCGCCATTCTTGGCCTGCTTCCGCTCTGACGCCGGGGCCTCGAGTGTCAACTTGGCCGGGTTGGAGTCGAACAACAACGGCTGCGAAAAGTGGGTGGATCCGGTCTCTCGTAGTGGCTTTTTTTGTTTCTCCCTATTGGATGATGCCCCAGGGATGGCCTTCCCCTGCAACTACAGCGGCCTGTAAATATTGTCTGCTTGCTCGAGGTTCCGCTTCCCGGAGACCCCCGTTGGGCTCCCGGTGGTCCTCTGGGCTCGGTTCCTCATTAGCGGCGACGGTGCACCCACTGTGCTGTGTGCGTGCTTAATTGTGGTTTTACATCGATTCTGCCCTGAACCCCGGAGAAGTCGACCTCCGGGGTTCGGTTAGCCGCCCGGTTGCTCATTGAGGGGCGATGGGGCGGACTGAAACTACACCGTCACTGCGCACTGTGCAGGCCGCCATCTTGCAGCTCCACGAACGGTTCACCGCCGCCTTCCAAGGGATGGTCGTAACTGCAGACCGTATTTGCTCAAGACCGGATTCTGACCCATTGCTGTTAGAAAGCCTAGATCTTGCCACCGAGGTCCCCGTGCAGGCTATTGACCTGGACCCTCCCAGCAACCCTAAGATGGCGGCTATCGAGGCCAAGAAGACTGGATGTGAGTTACGCCCTACATTGAAGCCGCTCGAACTGGATGTTACTGCCATTATGGGACAATGTTTCTTCTGCAACGTTTGCCAATTTTGACCTTCGCCTCTTTCTGTACTCGATCGTCACCGCCTTGCTACTTTCTCTCAGATGGACCATGGACTTGCTTTGACTTTTGAACTTTGTGTACGTTTATCCTGCTTCTCCTCTCCTTGCATTGCCTTTAACGTTCTACGATTTTCTGGCACTCCTGTTATGATGGCGGTTCGAATGGAACTACTCAACGTGCATAATCATGGCGATCTCTGTGTGCAGGAGGGACTTTTCGTGATGGACCGCGAGGGTCTGGGCTGAGCTTGGCTACGCTTCATTGCACTGTCGCTGTTTCTGCTGGGTGGTATCTGTGGGAGCGGGACCGCTTGTACATTTGATGGGCCTGGGTACTGTTTTTCTGATGTGTCTTGATGGGATTTGCTCTTTCTTCTGAGCCGGGGTTGGATGGGATGTTCTTTCTGTTACGGCTCCCCTACGAACTATTTCTTGATTTTCCGCGATTTGCTGTTTTGCCGGTAGGGGGTGTCTGCTTTTGGCGGGGGGCCAGAATCTGGGAGCTCGTATCGTACTTTACTATTCTCCTCCTCCACCTTTTTCCCTACCCTTGGGGTGTAGTTTAGGGGGCGACAGACACACTGCGAGTGGGGTTGGGTCGTAGCCATAAGCAGGGGTGTAGGGTGGTGGGTTGCGGGTTTTTTTTTTATTTTTCCTTTGTTAATTTCTATGACCTTCCTATTTCCCCTTTTCCTCTCCGCAAGAGCTGTGGCTTATTCTCCTGTTCTTCTGCATATCTGAGTGTCACATATGCCTATTGTATATCCTGTCATTTTGGTGGTGAATGATGTGGGGGATGCCGGCGGTCATTGACGTTTAACTGTACGCTCCAGCCTCGCTGGTATTTATTTTTCTCTTGCTCATGACTGTATGGTGTTTCATATCTTCGTTCCCACGTACACGGCTGTGCTGTGTTTCGCTTGGTGGCGCCTGATATGTGTATTATTTCTCTTGCGGTATAATAATAAAAATATATATAAAAAAAAAAAAAGAATATGTGTAACTGCCCTAGGGTCCCTAAAATGTATTATCACAATATCCCCCGTAATGTTTTTTGTGCTGGGACCTAACCAGGGAAGACGCCTCACAAATAAGATTTCTCCATTTATGTGTGGGGGAAGTGGTCGATTTTTTCTTAGCCAAAAAATGACCTTATTCTTTAGTTGGTTATAGTTTTCATTAATGTTCTTTTTACCGTCTAACCATTCCTCCAAGGGCGGGACTCCAGTAAGCACCACCACTAATGGTAGTGCTTCTGGAGGCAGGTCTACATTTGGCCTCTTGGGGATGGTCGACCTTACAGGGGCTTCACGGACGGTGGCTTTGTCAGCACTCATTTGCGAGTTTTGTTTACCCTTTTGTACTCCTGCGCTAGCGCTATTTATGTCTGATGTCAATGGTGCTTTGCTTAATGTTGAATTTTGAGCTACCAAAATAGGGGTCTTAACAGTCATGGTAGCTGATAAGTCTATACTGTTAGACGGAGCTTCCTTAGCAACCAGTACTCCGGGACTGGGGTCGAGAGTCTATGTTTCTCCTTTAATGTCGGCTAATGATTGCTCCAGGTTACCCAGTTGTTGGCCTATTTTTTGTAGCCTCTCTGAAAAAGGTAATATAAATGATCTGATTATTTTTTAATGTTTCCCATTAAAAGGGCGCCTAATTGGTCAAGTGTTGATGGGGATATTTCGGAAAACAGAACTGGTGGCACTGATTTAGGGAGAGCAGGATTTTTTGATTTAGTACAATCTATATAGTTTGATTTGCTATTTTGGGGTCTATTTTCTCCTTTCTTTCTTTTTTTGGATGGGGGTCCTTTGTGCCTGGGATGTGGCAGGGCTTGTGTGTCACTATTGGCAGTGTTGACCTCCGGGGGTGGTGGTACTGACAAACCCCCGGCCGCTTGAGTCATGGGTTCTGGGGAGAACAAAAGATCTATAAGAAGGTCATTGGTTGTAGCTGTCGGTGAAGGAGAATTTTGTAGAAGAAGTGGAATACCATTACTGTTAGTGGGAGAAAATTCATTACCAACACTTGTACAATCAGTCGGGGGTAGTGGGGACAGGGCCTGTTGTAAGGGGCCCAATGAGGACCGCTTATTCTTTAATAATTCAATTGAACGACGTCTATCAGCCCGTCGTTCAGCTAGGGTAATATTTCTCTCTGTCGCCACTAAGGTATTTTGAAATACTTATCCAGGGTTGCCTGTTTTTCACTACCACCTTCCATACTAAGATTTGATTGGACCGGAGAAATCATTTCAGCCACCTAATACACAAGATGCACTTACGCAAACACAATATATTTATGAAATTGGTCAGAATAGTCGTTACCTGAGGTTGAATTTATCAATTAGGTGCAAAAGAATACCATCTAAGCGTGCATCACCGGGAAAGCTTAGTTCAACTTTTGGCCACACCAGTGAAAGTTCCCAGCACACACGGGAAAGAGGGGGGACCCGGGCCCGGCTCTCCGGCCTCTGAGGACCTCAGAGGACCCGCCCTTTGCCCGGGCTTCGCCCCGAGCTGCGACCCACGCGCGTCCCGCGTGCGCGCGACCCTGTCGTCTCAAATATGTCAGAGAAGTGGGGGCGGGAAGAGGACCAGCTCTGGCGAGTTGGGATCCGCACAGCCCGCTGGTCCTCGCAGTCCCGCAGGGTCAGGTAGGGATCTTAAGCACCGCTACAAAGTTATTTCCATGAGCGGCACCCGCGGAGCGGGTGCCACGAGAAGTAGCCTCACGAACCCAGGAACAATTTAGACAGATTGTACAGTCCAGCAGCAACCCGCACAGAGATCAGGAGCTCGACGCGCTCTCTCAATGCAGGGGAATCCAAGGAAAGAAGTTCAGCTCAATCTTTTCAGTACGATGTGAGGTGGGGGTGGGAAGAGGACCAGCTGTGGCGAGTTGGGATCCGCACAGCCCGCTGGTCTGCGCAGTCCCGCAGGGTCAAGGAGGGATCTTAAGCACCGCTACAAAGTTCTTTCCACGAGCGGCACCCGCGGAGCGGGTGCCACGAGAAGTAGCCTCACGAACCCAGGAACAATTTAGACAGATTGCACAGTCCAGCAGCAACCCGCACAGAGATCAGGAACTCGACGCGCTCTCTCAATGCAGGGGAATCCCTGTGTATAAATGAATGACTGAAATGACTGAATAAAGGGGAGGAAGAGACTGAGGGAATGAGTGAGGAAATGGGAGTATGGTGAGTGAGGTAAGGAGAGTGAAAGAGTAAAGGAATGAAAGTAAGGAAAGGATAGTGTGGGAGGGGGTGTGAGAGAAAGGAAGAGGGGGATGGAGATACAGAAGGAGAGTAAGGGACAGAGAGGGGAAAGTAGAGCAGGGTAAGGAGAGGGAATGAAATTGAAGTGGAGTGACGGTGAGGGAAGGGTTATGATGATGAGAAAAGGGTGGTAAGGAAAAGTGAGAGAATGGGAGTGAAGGAGAAAGAATGGGAATGAGGGGATGGAGGGAGTTAGGGAAGGGGAGTGTGGGAAGGGGAGTAAGGAATGGAGTGAGAAAAGGAGAGCGAGTAGAAGTGAGGAAAATGGAGCGGGAAAGTGAAGGGGTGAGAGATTAATATAGGAGGAAGTGGGGAGGGGGGCTGGGAGTGACGGTGAGTAAAGGGCAGTGACAGTTAGGGAAGGGGTATGAGGGTGAGGGAAGGTGAATGAGGGAGAAGGAAGAAAATTAAGATAGAGGGAAAGTGAGTGAGGAAGAGAGGAGGAGTGATAGAAAGAGAGAGGAAAGGAGATTAAGGGTAAGGAAGAGAGAGGTAGAGAGTGAGAGAGAGGGAGAGCAAGGAACTGAGAAGGAGTGAGGCAGTTAGAGGGAGTGAGACAGAGGGAGACAAGTAGTGAAAATGGATGAAAAAAAAGTGAGGGAGGGAGTGAACAAAGGGGAGTAGGTGAGATGGAGTGAAGGAGTGAGGAAAGAGGAGTGAAGGAAGGGGAGTGAGGGAAGGTGAGTGAGGGAAAAGTACTGAGGGTGAGTGAAAGGCAGTGAGAGAAGGGGTATGAGGGTGACGAAACGGGAATGTGAGAGAAGGAAGGAGATTAAGAGAGAGGAAAGGGGACTGAGGGATAAAGTAGGAGTGAAGGAAATAGAAAGGGAAATACAGGAAGGGTGAGGGAGAGAGAGAGAGGGAGAGAGTGAGAGAGATAGAGAGGGAGAGTGAGTGACTGAGAGGGAGTGAGGCAGTTAGACTGAGTGAGACAGAGGGAGAGAGGGAGAGAGAAATGTAGTGAAGGGGATTGAGGGACTAAAGGAATGGGAGTGAGCAAAAGTGAATGAGAAAAGGGGAGTAGGGGAAGGGGACTGACGGATGGAGTGAGGGAAAAAGAGTGAGGGGGAGTGAGGGAATGGGAGCAGGAGAAAGGGAATGGGAGTGATGCACAGAGAGGAGAATATGAAGTAGGGGAAGAGGAGTGAGATTGAGTGAAGGGCAGTGACAGTGAGGGAAGGGAAGGGATATGATGGTAAGGGAAAGGGAGGGAGGGAAAAAGAAGCATATTAAGATAGAGGAAAAAGTAGTTGTGAATGGTTACAAAGAAATTAGCTTCAACTTGGGCACCTGCTGTAACCCTGTAAGTGCTTCATGTACTTCAAATTTTAAAAATCCGTCCTGCATGCGATTTCGTGTATTTTTCTGCAATTTCGCGGACCGCAAAATTGCAGAAAATCCGCAAATTCTGCGAACGGATTTCACGCCCATGCGTAGCATGTAGTAATCATTTCAGTGAATTGCAAGGGGAGTAAGATGAGTAAAGGAAGGGGACTAAGGGACAGAGTGAAGAAAATGGAAAAGGGAAAGAGAATTAAGAGAGTGATGTGAAAGTATTTTTTGTGTGTCATACCTACCTTATAAGTAATGAAAAGTTAATAATACATTTTTTATAAATATAGTATCTGTGGAAGAGAAGAACAAATTGAGTTATAGTATATATTTCACAATACAAAATAATGTGTTCAATATGTTATGTATCTTATTTTGCTGTTCTCAGAATATATTGAATTTCACTGAAATTGGTCAGTTCAATAGTACTCATCATATAACAGCCGGCAAAAAAAAGACAATCAATAAGAGGCCTGACACACACTTTGTAGCACTACATGTCGTAAAGCCTGACTCATTTCATGAGAACATGTATTCCCATATTTGTAAACACATCAAATAAGCAAATTATTCTGCCACAATTTTCTGAAATGATCTTAGACACATGACTTTATGCCTTGCAATTCAGTAAAATGATTAATACTGGGAGTTCTGTTTCAGGGTTTAGAGCAGTGCAGTAGTGTTGAAAGAGTTTAGCAGGTTTTGCTAGGGATGGTGTTTCAGGGTTAAGGACAGTGCAGTGGTGTTCAGGCAGTGTAGAGGGTCAAGGTGGGACTGAGAATGTACAAATGAAAATTCACTGACATGATTTCTACATGCTACAGAGAGAGTTGCTATGGCATTTCTACAGCACACCCAGGATCTTTATTACATAGCATGGAGACTTTTTGGGAATTAAGATGCCTGACACACATGCTGCATAGGACTTTGTAGCGCTACATGTCCTAAAGCCTGACTCACTTCATGAGTACATGTATTTCCATATTTTTAAACACATGAGCAAAGCAAATTAGTATGTCACATTTTTGGGAAATGAATACTGACTCACAGTGTGATCTTACACAAAAGACAGTATCCCTTGCAATTCAATAAACTAAACTAAAGGAGTGCAAGAGGAGTGACATGATGTTTGCTGGAGTTTTTTAGATACTGACTGGGGAATTAAAACTGTGAAACACAAGTGTAGGTGGTTAAAGGACCGCATGCGAATTCGAGAGTGGTTTGTAGCAGTCTATGTGTTAAGGCCTGGGTCACTGCATGAGTACTTAGGTACTAACTGATTGATTAAAGTACTGCAAGGAGAGTACCTACTGAATTTTAAATAGCTATTTTTTTTACCACAGTGCATACAAACAGACATTCTGTTGAATAGCTCTGTACAATACAAAATCAACAATCACAGAGACTTTGCTAAAAGTCAAAGGATATAAACCTTGAAATAAAAACTATCCTGTAAGAAGTTTATACCACAATAACTTGGCTACTAGCTCAAAGATTACAATTGTACAAGAAGACTCTCTCAAATCATTTTTAATTTTTAATCATGAATTTATTCTTGTAACATTTGATATTATAATAGAACATCTAGCATGATTTCATCAGGAATTTCATTAGCTTCTTCATCAACTTCAAAACATGTGACATTAAACTCAATATCATCTAATGCTTTAATGAAGTCATTGTCCAAACTTTCATCCAAAAAATCACAGGTTATATCTTCTGCACCAATATGTTGTTCTTCATTGCTGCTGTCCACAAAAGGTACATTTAAGTCCTCTATCAGAGTGTTAAAAATTTCAAAAGTGACTTCAATGTTGTTCTGATTTTGATCCATAATACATTTTATTATGTTGCTGTACCTTGCAGAAAAATATAAACACTTCAATTTATCATTTTCACTAATAGATAATACAAAACTAGCTTTATCAACTTCATGAGTACATGTATTCCCATATTTTTAAACACATCAACTAAGCAAATTATTCTGCCACATTTTACTGATATGAATACTGACTCGCACTATGATCTTAGACACATAACAGTATCTCTTGCAATTCAGTAAAATTATTACTACAGTGAAAGGGGTCTTGCTGGGAGTGCTGTTTCAGGTTTTAGAAAACTACACTAGTATTCACCCAGTGTAGGGGGTATGGCAGGAGGTGTTCTTTCAGACTTTAAGTCACAGCAGCAGTGTCCGGGCACTGTAGGAGATCATGCAGGTAGTGCTGTTTCAGGGTTTAGGGCAGTGCAGTGGTGTTTCAACATTATAGGGGCATTCGCTGAGGATGGTAATTCTGGATTTAAAGCAGTGCAGTAGTATTGAAAGAGTTTAGCAGGTTTTGCTAGGGATGGTGTATCAGGGTTTAGGACAGTGCTGTGCTGTTCAGGCAGTGTAGGGGGTCAAGGTGGGACTGAGAATGTAGAAATGAAAATTCACTGAAATGATTAATACATGCTACAGAGAGAGTTGCTATGGCATTTCTACAGCACACCCAGGATCTCTATTACACAGCAAGGAGACTATTTGGCAGTTAAGGGGCCTGACACACATGCTGCATAGAACTTTCTAGCACTACTTGTCCTAAAGCCTGACTCATTCCATGAGTACATGTATTCCCATATTTTTCAACACATCAACAAAGCAAATTATCTGCCACAATTTTCTGAAATGAATACTAAAAAGACAGTTTGATCTTATACACATGACAGAATCCCTTGCAATTCAGTAAAATGATTACTACAGTGAAAGGGGGTCTTGCTGTGAGTGCTGTTTCAGGGTTTAGAAAACTATACCAGTATTAAACCAGTGTAGGGGGTATAGCAGGAGGTGCTCTTTCAGACTTCAAGGCACAGCAGCAGTGTTCAGGCACTGCAGGAGATAATGCAGGGAGTGCTGTTTCAGGGTTTAAGGCAGTGCAGTGATGTTTCAACATTATAGGGGCATTCGCTGAGTTTGGTGATTCTGGATTTAAAGCAGTGCAGTAGTGTTGAAAGAGTTTAGGAGGTTTTGCTAGGGATGGCGTTTCAGGGTTTAAGACAGTGCAGTGCTGTTCAGGCAGTGTAGGGGGTCAAGGTTGGACTAAAAATGTAGAAATGAAAATTCAGTGAAATGATTACTACATGCTACAGAGAGAGTTGCTATGGCATTTCTACAGCACACCCAGGATCTCTATTACACAGCATGGAGACTATTTGGAAATTAAGAGGCCTGACACACATGCTGCATAGGACTTTGTAACACTACATGTCCTAAAGCCTGACTACCTTCATGAGTACATGTATTCCCATATCTTTAAACACATCAACTAAGCAAATTATTCTGCCACAATTTTCTGATATGAATACTGACTCATACTATGATCTTAGACACATGACAGTATCCCTTGCAATTCAGTAAAATGACTACTACAGTGAAAGGGGGTCTTGCTGGGAGTGCCGATTAACGGTTTAGAAAACTACTCTAGTATTCACTCAGTGTAGGGGGTATAGCAGGAGGTGTTCTTTCAGACTTCAAGTCACAGCAGCAGTGTCCGGGCACTGTAGGAGATCATGCAGGGTGTGCTGTTTCAGGGTTTAGGGCAGTGCAGTTTTTTTTAAACATTATAGGGGCATTCGCTGAGGATGGTGATTCTGGGTTTAAAGCAGTGCAGTAGTTATGAATGAGTTGAGCAGGTTTTGCTAGGGATGGTGTATCAGGGTTTAGGACAGTGCAGTGCTGTTCAGGCAGTGTAGGGGGTCAAGGTGGAGCTAAAAATGTAGAAATGAAAATTCACTGAAATGATTACTACATGCTACAGAGAGAGTTGCTATGGCATTTCTACAGCACACCCAGGATCTCTATTACACAGCATGGGGACTATTTGGAAATTAAGAGGCCTGACACACATGCTGCATAGGACTAGGTAACACTACATGTACTAAAGCCTGACTACCTACATGAGTACATGTATTCCCATATTTTTCACCACATCAACTAGGCAAATTATTCTGCCACAATTTTCTGAAATGAATACTAACTGACAGTTTGATCTGAGACACATGACAGTATCCCTTGCAATTTATTAAAACGATTACTACAGTGAAAGGGGGTCTTGCTGTGAGTGCTGTTTCAGGGTTTAGAAAACTATACCAGTATTCAACCAGTGTAGGGGCTATAGCAGGAGGTGTTCTTTCAGACTTTAAGTCACAGCAGCAGTGTCCGGGCACTGTAGGAGATCATGCAGGGAGTGCTGTTTCAGGGTTTTGGGCAGTGCAGTGGTGTTTCAACATGATAGGGGCATTCGCTGAGGATGGTAATTCTAGATTTAAAGCAGTGCAGTAGTTTTGAATGAGTTTAGCAGGTTTTGCTAGGGATGGTGTATCAGGGTTTAGGACAGTGCAGTGCTGTTCGGGCACTGTAGGGGGTCAAGGTGGGACTGAGAATGTAGAAATGAAAATTCACTGAAATGATTACTACATGCTACAGAGAGAGTTGCTATGGCATTTCTACAGCACACCCAGGATCTCTATTACACAGCAAGGAGACTATTTGGCAGTTAAGGGGCCTGACACACATGCTGCATAGAACTTTCAAGTACTACATGTCCTAAAGCCTGACTCACTCCATGAGTATATGTATTCCCATATTTTTCAATACATCAACTAGGCAAATTATTCTGCCACAACTTTCTGGAATGAATACTAACTGACAGTTTGATCTGAGACACATGGCAGTATCCCTTGCAATTCAGTAAAATGATTACTACAGTGAAAGGGGGTCTTGCTGTGAGTGCTGTTTCAGGGTTTAGAAAACTATACCAGTATTCAACCAGTGTAGGGGGTATAGCAGGAGGTATTCTTTCAGACTTTAAGGCACAGCAGCAGTGTTCAGGCACTGTAGGAGATCATGCAGGGAGTGCTGTTTCAGGGTTTAGGGCAGTGCCGTGGTGTTTCAACATTATAGGGGCATTCGCTGAGTTTGGTGATTCTGAATTTAAAGCAGTGCAGTAGTGTTGAAAGATTTTAGCAGGTTTTGCTAGGGATGGTGTTTCAGGGGTTAAGACAGTGCAGTGCTGTTCAGGCAGTGTAGAGGGGTCAAGGTGGAACTAAAAATGTAGAAATTAAAATTCACTGAAATGATTACCACATGCTACAGAAAGAGTTGCTATAGCATTTCTACAGCACACCCAGGATCTTTATTACACAGCATGGGGTCTATTTGGAAATTAAGAGGCCTGACACACATGCTGCATAGGCCTTTCTAACACTACATGTCCTAAAGCCTGACTCACTTCATGAGTACATGTATTCCCATATTTTTAAACACATCAACTGAGCAAATTATTCTGCCACAATTTTCTGATATGAATACTGACTCACAGTGTGATCTTAGACACATGACAGTATCCCTTGCAATTTATTAAAACGATTACTACAGTGAAAGGGGGACTTGCTGGGAGTGCTGTTTCAGGGTTTAGAAAACTACACTAGTATTCACCCAGTGTAGGGGGTATAAAAAGAGGTGCTCTTTCAGACTTTAAGGCACATCAGCAGTGTTCGGGCACTATAGGCGATCACGCAGGGAGTGCTGTTTCAGGGTTTAGGGCAGTGCAGTGGTGTTTCAACATTATAGGGGCATATACTGAGGATGGTGATTCTGGATTTAAAACAGTGCAGTAGTGTTGAAAGAGTTTAGCAGGTTTTGCTAGGGATGGTGTATCAGGGTTTAGGACAGTGCAGTGCTGTTCAGGTAGTGTAGGGGTCAAGGTGGGACTGAGAATGTAGAAATGAAAATTCACTGAAATGATTACTACATGCTACAGAGAGAGTTGCTATGGCATTTCTACAGCACACCCAGGATCTCTATTACACAGCATGGAGACTATTTGGGAATTAAGAGGCCTGACACTCATGCTACATAGAACTTTCTTGTACTACATGTCCTAAAGAGTGACTCACTTCATGAGCACATGTATTCCCATATTTTTAAACACATCAACTAAGCAAATTATTCTGCCACAATTTTCTGATATGAATACTGACTCACAGTGTGATCTTAGACACATGACAGTATCCCTTGCAATTTAGTAAAACGATTACTACCGTGAAAGGGGGTCTTGCTGGAGTGCTGTTTAAGGGTTTAGAAAACCACACTAGTATTCACCCAGTGTAGGGGGTATAGCAGGAGGTGTTCTTTCAGACTTTAAGGCACATAGGATGTTGGCAGTGCATCATACTGAAGTGAGGAAATTAGTGAGAAGGTTGTATTATGCAAAAAGTCCAGCATTTAAGCTAAAACAGTGCTCTTTTGCATGGATCTGTATTAGATGTAAAGAACATTTGTGAAGAAATTGAGGACAGTGCAGAATCTGATACAGTAATAGAAGGAAATGTGGAAGAAATGTACAGAATTTTAGTACAGAACATTTTGACCAAGAAATTACAAGGTTTAAGGTCATTTCAGGTGAAAGGCCAAACTTTTCTTGTGTGTGTTGTCGATGAACTGATTATAAGAATCAGACTACGTCAGTTGATTTATATGTAAAAAGTGAAAAGGAAAAACATAATGAGTGGAAGGATTTTGCAACTTATTTGTTGGTAGAGAATTGTTTTGATTTGGGTTCTGATCAACTTATTTGTAAATATTGTTATAATAAATTAAATGAAAACAAAATGCGTGCTAGAGCTGTACATAATAATCTTGAGTTGGTAAATATTCCTTCTGAACTGATGGATTTAAACACCTATCAGTATATAATGAATGAAGACAGGGAAATTGCCTCCTTCAGATTTACAGAGAGGATTAAAGGGAAGAGTTGTCTATTTGCCTCTAGATTTAAAGAAAAATATTGAAACAATTGGTGTAGAAAATGTGGAAGAGTAACCTCTAGTTATTCTAGTTAATAGCGTTCCTACAAAGAGAAAATCTGGCAAGAATTAGTGGATGTTAGGAAATTGAAAAAGGCAACGTTGTATTTGGTAAAAAACAATTAATACTACAAACATGTATATGTAAGAGAAGAGGTAACAACTGTAGAAGAGGACAGTGATTTGTCAGCTGGACAAATTGAAAAAGTGGATGTGTCCAGAAGTGAACAAATTTAGGAACATTATAGTGTTCATCCACTGCATTCCAAAGAAGTAATGGGGAATGCTATTGAGTTATTCCAAATGAAAGAAGCAAAAGGAAGTCCCATTAGTGTATGGGAAGAAAGCTTGGAAGCTCTTTGTTTTCCAAAAGGTCAAGGTGGATGATATGATGACCGACCTGTGCAGATTCCTGCATCTGATATCGGACATCAAGATTATATGCAGAAGATCCAAGGTTTTGCCAATGTATTCCATATTTGTTTCATCTTCTGTTTGAGAGTGACTTGTCTGGACTTTCTTTTGCAGTGAACCGTATACTAAAAAGTGAAGTACATCTGCAAAATGTTTCGGCAAGGGACTTTATGGATAAAGTCCAACAGAAAGACACTGTTTTGGAATCTCGGCTAATTCATCTCATGGCATGTCAGCGTGGTACTAACGAGTATTGTATGCTAAACTGTGCTGAGTATACTTGGGAAGATTTACTTCAATGTCTTCGAGACGCAAATGCAAACATAGAAAATATAGAATACAAGACACCTGGCGAACTGTGCTCTTTGGATCCAGTTAATTTATGCAGTTATTTCAATCATAGATTTGAAGCTATGATGTCTTTTATCAGAAACAAAACAAATACTCCTCTTGGAGAGGTTCTGGATTTCTTTTGGAGTAAGGAGTATCAAGCAAGAGGTGCTCCTCACATACATATGATGTTATGGATCAAAAATGCCCCCAAATTTGGAACTTATTCGGATGACAGAGTGATGAGTTTTATTGAACAGTATTTTACATGTGCTGTTCCTAAAAGTACAGAACAAAAGAATTTAAAATATTAAGTCTTACAGTCGTTGTAGAAAATACTGTCTTCGAAAGTACAAATCAAAGGACAAGTTCTACACAAAATGTCGTTTTGGATTTCCACGACCAGTAATATCAAAAGGAAGAGTGAACAATTTTATGTCATCTTTGCGACATACTGTCACAAGAAAATCACCGAAAAATACCTACAACTTAAGAAGAAATGAAGAGTCAAAATACATAAATAACTATAACCCAGTCATTTTGTCCATGTGGAATGCTAACATGGATATTCAATATGTTGCAGACAACTCCATTACTGTGGCTCGATATGTAACATCTTACATTACGAAATTTGAAAAGACAGAACTAATGGAAATGTGGGAGGAAATTTCTCATGAAAAGAGCCTAAGTAAGAAATTGTGCAGCTACAGTTTGAAGATGTTGTCTCATTGAGAAATTGGAGCATATGAATGTTCAGATCGCTTATCATCTGCAAGTCTGTATGCCAAATCTAGAACAATCATTTGGGTGAGTTTAGGTCTTGCAAGAACACGAAACCGAGTTTTGAAATCTGTACAAGAAATTGAGTATTTAGCAGAGAGAGAACCAAACAGTACAGATATTTTGAAGACAACTATGTTGGATACATACTATCCAAATAGAAGTAATCATCTTGAAAATGTTTGTCTCCATGAAGTACTGCAAAGCTATACTTTTAAGAGGAATATTACAGAAGATATCAATAAAGGTATATATGCTGTGATTGGATCTGAAGAAACAAAGTAAAGGAAATTTGATTAATCATCGAAAACTGAGTTGCGAAACTCCTGACAAAAGGGAATTTTACTATTTAGCTCTTTTGCAACTCTTTAAGCCATGTCGTACAGAAGAGGAACTACTTGGAGATTTTCTCAGTTATGTAGATTCATTCAACGCAACCAAAAATACTATAGAATGTCCTGTTTTTACTAATTATCTACAAATGTTGAACGAGGAAATACAGCAAGAAGCTACAATTGCAGCAGAGATTGCTGGAGTAAGTTCTCAAGACAGTCAAAGTTCTGCTTCATTGAGTCAGGATCCACTAGGAGGATCAATTATCCAACATGAAGCAGCCACTGCAATGGATGAGGTGGAAAGAACAATGGAACAAGCTCAGGAGTATGTAATAAACTAAGAAGAATTGGAAAAACAACTAAATGTTGAGCAAAAAGTAATATTTTATGAAGTAACAGAGCAGATTGAGCATGGTTTATGTCATGATAAAAAAGAGTGCTCATTTACGTCATTTAAACCTGTCCGACGGTACAAGAGTGGAGAAGCAGGAACTGCTCTACAGGAAAAGTTTTCTAATTAAAGGAATTGCAACTTATCTACAGAAAAGAACTGAGTCATCACTCTCTTGTGTTGTTACCGCTCCAACTGGGTTGGCAGCACATAACATTAAAGGGATTACTTTACATTGTTTATTGATGCTGCCAGTAGAGCACGAAAATAAACTATCTGGAGAAGCGTGTTGTGAACTTTCCAGAGTCCTGAAAAAAATGAAACTTCTCAATATTGATGAAAGTGCCTGGGAAGCATTGGAAATTTTAATATATGGTTATATATTCCAAATATGCAGAACTGCTTCAAAATATGCGACAGGCAAAGGATGCTGATTATAAAAGTATTCCTCAAGATATAAGAATTGGAAAAGTGAGTGAACATGGCAAAGAAGCTTTACAGGCACGATTACTTTCAAATTTGCTTCCAAATGAAAATGTTAGTGCAGAGAATATATATATATATATATATTCACTGAAAAAACCATAGGTTATAGACCATATATAGTTAGGAATTAGCATTTACAAAACCTTGAAAATTCACTGAAAAAACCATAGGTTATAGACCATATATAGTTAGGAATTAGCATTTAAAAAACCTTATTTTACTCACACAAAACCATTGAAATTCCATATATAGTTAGTTGCACTAACTATATATCGCGCACCTGCAATCCACTGCTGATGATGTCACATATTACATCATTCATGACATGGTCAGTGACATCACTGATGACATCACTGATGACATCTCAAATGACATCACTGATGACATCACTGATGACATCTCATTTGACATCAATGACCACATCACTGATGATATCATTCATGTGACAATACAATGCATCTCCTCACATTTTAATATAACCTCTGTTTCACCCAGTGTTAAATACAGAATATAATTTTTGAAACCATTGACACACCAATACTAGTTACTACATACGCACTCACTGATTCCTACGTCTACACACACCTTCACTCATTCACCCATACTATCATTCATACATACAATCACTCATCTTTACAACACTATCATATGCACTCATACACCTATACAGACACTCACAGTCTGCCACTCATCCATGGAGTTACTCACACACCTAGTCAGTCCTGTAAAGAATCAATGACACTTCCATTTTCTTGTCTATACAGTTAAACATAGAGCACCTTACATTTTCAAACATATACTAACACATACTTACCTTGTTATACAATCATTGATACAAGTACACATTGATCTGCACAGAGTCACACACCTCCCAGCCAGCCACACACACACTCAGTCTCCCATACAAATACTTGGACAATCAATCAGTAACCCATATAGTTAATCATATAGCTACTGATCAAAACATGCAGCAGTTTACAGAACAACAGACATAATGATGCACAAATTAAGACACTTTAGTCACTAACCCATGCACTCAGTGAGACACATTTAATCACTCACTCATGCATTCAGTCATGCACCTACTAAATCCTTTGTCCAGACACTTATACTTCCACTCATTCTTCAATATGTAAGACACATTTTAACTTTACAGAAACATACAGTCACTGGATGTTGTCATCAGTGATGTCATCAGTGATGTCATTTGAGATGTCATCAGTGATGTCATCAGTGATGTCACTGACCATGTCATGAATGATGTAATATGTGACATCATCAGCAGTGGATTGCAGGTGCGCGATATATAGTTAGTGCAACTAACTATATATGGAATTTCAATGGTTTTGTGTGAGTAAAATAAGGTTTTTTAAATGCTAATTCCTAACTATATATGGTCTATAACCTATGGTTTTTTCAGTGAATTTTCAAGGTTTTGTAAATGCTAATTCCTAACTATATATGGTCTATAACCTATGGTTTTTTCAGTGAATTTCAATGGTTTTTTAATAGCAAATATCATAAGCTGTCGAATGTCAAGTACGTGGTAAGTGAAAACATTTTCGTGTTTATGCACACTGATCTGCTTTGAATGGTGCCCCCCCCCCTCATTTCTATTAGGAGTACTCTCTCTTTGCAGATAGTGAAAGGTAGTTAACTCAGGTCTTTGCCCCCATTGTAATCCGTCGTGCCTGCTTCTCTCTCCATTTGATTCATTGTTATCCAAGTATTTACTGTTTTAGAATTAGTTCTCTTTGGTTCATTCTCTATTTACAAACAAACACAGAGTCGCAATACTCTGTTTAGTCTTTGCAGATAACGAAAAATCGTGTAAAAAAAAAGAAAAGGAATCGAGCAAAATCAGTAGGCCACTAATGGGATCTCTTTTTGACCTCGCTAAAATAGAAACATTAGGAACAACCCCTCATGACAAATACAAAACTAGTGAGATGAACTGAACTCCACACAATGATGGCTGCAAAACAGCTCGGCTCCGCCACCCACCCCGCCCAAAATAACGATAAAGAACGGCTGCCATGATTGGTTGCGGAATAACCACGACGGAGCTACGAAATGGTGCTGCTCTCATGCTAACCCCAGCTTCAGTCTGAAACATCCAGAAACACTGTAGACTACCAATTCGATCAGTTCCGGTAGCGCCCCAATGTAACCCGGTAGAGAAGAACTAGCCCTCCCCTCTTTGACTGATGGTTCTTGTTGCCTGTCCCTTCTGTTGTCATTTAACAGAACTATTTAGCCTGCTGAAAGGGGTTGTGTTCCGACCGCTGGTTGGTGGAGACATTTTGACTATATTCTGTACCTGCGTTGTCGCGTAATGCGTCATATGACGCGCCGCGTTAGCGCATCCGGAAGTCATCCGGGGCGCGCAGCGCGTAACGTAAGCATAACAAGTCATGTGACTTGTTAATAAAACTTTTCATTGGTTCATTTTACTTTTCTTATTGTAATGATGAAAGGCTTGGTCATATGACCTAAAAATTACGCTTTTCATTACTTCCGAACATTATTTTTTCTTAAATATATGTTATAATGTTCCAGGCTAATGTACTTTCCCGGAAATTTTACAACTGTCCTGCAAGTAAAATATATTCTTTTTTCGAGAAAAAGAGCGTTTCTTCGTCCCATGACGGAGCCGTTGAGCAAAAGAGGGTCGACCTGCTGTCTTAGTCGCCGATACGCCTGAATATGAGATTCTTATCGATCACTTTATGTTGCAGGAATAGAAAACACAACAGCCCTTGACCATTTATCTTTACTGCGTTCCTTCGTATTATACCTTTTACCCTTCATGTAATTGGTCTGCTTTATTTCACTTGCCTTTTAATGATTCTAAAACAGTGACTATTATTAAAAACTTTACCAATGTATATACTACTACCATGTTTTCTTTTAAAAACCTTTATTGTGAAAATTTCATTATACAAATACGAGCCTATAACCACGTGGGCCGGCCACGGAGCAAACTGTAATCGTATATGATGAATAGACATTTACACTGTAGAGGAACGTAACGGGCGGGCCATTACGTTGCAAGAACTAAGGTGTCTAACAGTTACGGAATCGGTGGACGTACATTTTATAATTAAAATACGACAGGGCCAGTTACAATAAAATTATCTAGATATACATTTGCGGGCAAGTACCATGGGTGACGTTAATTCGAACTTTCAACAGTACAGTAATCAATAACACATCAGAACTTAATATCAATAGGGATGTCGAAATATTCAATCAATTCTCGTCCCCGCCCGCCATTTGCTTCAAAACTGCATACGTATCTCGTGATTTCAAGGTTCTGCAACCAGTACACAACAAGGAGTTACGAGTCCCATTTATTCTGGCGCCATTTTGGGCGAGGACGGGCAGGTCCAGGATATAGTCAAAATGTCTCTACCAACCATCGACTATGATGATGTTCATATGCTGTATTTATTAGAGTAACACTCATCTGTCCACATGAAATTAATTTGCCACAATCTAAACATGTCATTTTAATCTTTCCAAAGTTCTTCTAAATATTTGGGACCGTTTCCCTTGCCTCTGAAGCTCTCAGTGCCACTTCTTTGATGAATGTACTAGCAGGTCAGGGGTTCTCCTCCAAATCTCTCTTTTATGCAGCACTATAATTAATTGGTGCCACCTCTCCATATGACGATGCATGGTATAGTTACCACAACTATATTTTTTTTCGGTTCCTCTGGAGAGTTCATCGTGGCAGATGAAGCGTGTAACGTACCGGGCATTTACCTTTTTTTGCATGTACAGGAAAGGAAAAAAAAATCGAGCGTCCGAGTTCTAAGGTGTCCCAGGGCCATTTTAGTGGACCAGGCCCAAATCCAAAGAACAGGCCGCCATTTTGAGAGTCCTGTTGCAGCCGCCTGTCGCTGTAGCATCAAGAGCAGCCGAAACTCAGCTGAATGGCAACTGAAACGGTAAAGGGGCGCCCCACTACAGCAGACGAGCCAGGCCCAAATCCAAAGAACAGCTATCTCACAGGCTAATGGGGCGACCCACGCCGAGTTTCAGCATTGTAGGATGACCACACAAGTACAGCAACTTGCTAGACATCACCTCGGTGCCATCCGGATCTCGGCGCCCCACTGCAGATGAAGTGCCTCTCAACTATGAAACCACCACGGTGAAATCCGGATCTTGGCGCGTTGTGCTGCCTTCGGCCTATTCGCACATCGGTCCGCTACTGACGCCATCTCACAGGCTAATGGGGCGACCCACGCCGAGTTTCAGCATTGTAGGATGACCACACAAGTACAGCAACTTGCTAGACATCACCTCGGTGCCATCCGGATCTCGGCGCCCCACTGCAGATGAAGTGCCTCTCAACTATGAAACCACCACGGTGACATCCGGATCTTGGCGCGTTGTGCTGCCTTCGGCCTATTCGCACATCGGTCCGCTACTGACGCCATCTCACAGGCTAATGGGGCGACCCACGCCGAGTTTCAGCATTGTAGGATGACCACACAAGTACAGCAACTTGCTAGACATCACCTCGGTGCCATCCGGATCTCGGCGCCCCACTGCAGATGAAGTGCCTCTCAACTATGAAACCACCACGGTGACATCCGGATCTTGGCGCGTTGTGCTGCCTTCGGCCTATTCGCACATCGGTCCGCTACTGACGCCATCTCACAGGCTAATGGGGCGACCCACGCCGAGTTTCAGCATTGTAGGATGACCACACCAGTACAGCAACTTGCTAGACATCACCTCGGTGCCATCCGGATCTCGGCGCCCCACTGCAGATGAAGTGCCTCTCAACTATGAAACTACCACGGTGACATCCGGATCTTGGCGCGTTGTGCTGCCTTCGGCCTATTCGCACATCGGTCCGCTACTGACGCCATCTCACAGGCTAATGGGGTGACCCACGCCGAGTTTCAGCATTGTAGGATGACCACACCAACTTGCTAGACATCACCTCAGTGCCATCCGAATCTTGGCATCTCAACGCCTAGTGGTATCTTCCATACAAAAAATATTGTTACGCTGCCTTTGGCCCCATTCGCACATCAGTCCGCAACTTAGACATCACCTCGGTGCCATCCGGATCTTGGCATCTCAGCGCCTTGTGGTGTCAGTCAGAAAATATTGTTGTGCTGCCTTCGGCCTATTCGCACATCGGTCCGCTACTGACGCCATCTCACAGGCCAACGGGGCGCCCCACGCCGACTTTCAGCATTGTAGGATGGCCACACCAGTGCGGCAACTTGCTACACACCACCTCGGTGCCATCCGGATCTTGGCATCTCAGCGCCTTGTGGTCTCTTCTACACCGGAAATATAGTAGAAAATATTGTTGCGCTGCCTTTGGCCCCATTCACACATCAGTCCGCTACTGACACCATCTCACAGGCCAACGGGGCGCCCCACGCCGACTTTCAACATTGTAGGATGGCCACAGAAGTGCGACAACTTACTAGACACCACCTCGGTGCCATCCGGATCTTGGCGCGTTGTGCTGCCTTCGGCCTATTCGCACATCGGTCCGCTACTGACGCAAACTCACAGGCCAACGGGGCGCCCCACGCCGACTTTCAGCATTGTAGGATGGCCACACCAGTGCGGCAACTTCCTACACACCACCTCGGTGCCATCCGGATCTTGGCGCGTAGTGAAGCTGCAGCAGCTGCAAATAAGCTTCAGACAGTGTTACAACCGCTGCTCAGAACTCTCAACTATGACACCACCTCGATGCCATCCGGATCTTGGCGCGTTGTGTTGCCTTCGGCCTATTCGCACATCGGTCCGCTACTGACGCCGCCTCACGTGCCAACGTATTTTCTCCGCATTTTATACCCTATGCCGCATAACAGGTCATGTGACTTGTTTATAAAACTTTTCATTGGTTCATTTTACTTTTGGTTTCCTAATGATGGAAGGCTTCATCATATGACCTAAAAACAACACTTTTCATTGGATGAAAACTTTTTTTTTCCCCCAAACGATGAAAGCCCCACCTTGTTTCTGGATGTTTCAGACTGAAGCTGGCGTCACCATGAGAGCACCACCATCTCGTAGCTCCGTCGTGGTCATTCCGCGAGCAATCATGGCAGCCGCTCCCCACCAGAAGCCTGCAGGAGTCGGGGCCCCCAAAACTTTTGATGAATTCTCAAGGCGGAGGGGACGCTTTCGAGAATGGGGTCCAAGACCTAGCAGACAAGCGTCCGATTTCCAAGGTGTCCCAGGGCCATTTCAGTGGACCAGGCCCAAAAAGGAAACAGCCTGCCGCCATTTTGAGAGTCCTGTGACAGCCGCCTATCGCTGCACCGCAAGAGTGGGCGCAACTCAGCTGAATTGCGGCTTTTGACACAGTGGACCAAAAACGGCAACTGAAACGGTAAAGGGGCGCCCCACTACAACAGATGACACTCCACCTGGAGAGGCCCGTTCACGCCGCCTCCCCCGGGGCGCCCCACGCCGTTATTCGGAGCAGCATTGTAGGATACCAAAACCAGTGCGGCAACTTACTGGACATCACCTTGGTGCCATCGTTCTGCTGCCTTGGAACTATTCGCGCAACAGTTTGCTACTGATGACCCACCCCCCGCGACGCCCCATGCCGTTATTTGCTGGGTGGCAACTTACTAGACATCACTTTCGTGTCATCTAGATTTCAGCGCGTTCTGCTGCCTTGGAACTATTCGCACAACAGTTTGCTACTGATGACCCACCCCCCGCGACGCCCCACGCCGGAAATCTGGACGTTGTGCTGCGTTGGGACTATTCGCACAGCCGACCGCTACTTCGTTGTTTTTCTCTAAAAATGTTTATATGTTATTACTATTTTTGTTTTCTTGTATATATTTATAAATTATTAAAGTTTTATAATCTTACTACTTTGTCGGAGTGCTATATATTTTTAATGTGACACATAATTGTAAAAACTTTGATGTACAAAGAGTCATCCCTGGAATCTTCCGCTTCACGCTCGGTCCCCTCCCCAATCACAATACAGGATGGTTTTCAGATAATAGCAACGCTTCTGCTGTGACGGATCTCATCGAGTGTGGGCCTTGATCTACTATAACTCCTTTGAAGACGGGTGATTCTTTACAGCTGTGGCCATAAACTACATCTGCAGGGCTAGCTGATAGCCTAGGACCGGCCTGGACAATCGGACACAGAGGAAAAGGAGTGTCAGAGGGTGCGGTAGTGAATAGGGCGAAAGGGAGGTGTCGGGCGGGCACAGGGTGTGATTCTCAGGGAAGAACAGCGCAGATGGGGGGAGGTTTATTACCCATGCATAAAACAGAGAGCGGGGGTGACCACTGCCTGGGGGAGATGCTTGCGAGAGTGGGGAGCCATGCTAAGGATCGACAGCGTGCACAGAGTGGATCTGGTCAAGGCATCTAAAATGGCTGCCGTGCACGACAAAAGTGTGGCATTTGAAAAAAGACAAGATGGCGCACACAATGTTTTTCAACAATTCCTGATTTCCTTCGAATCGAACGTTAACAGACGTTGGGGCATATTACCAAAGTTAAGCGATATTTATCCCTAACGATGCATTGCAAAGATTTTTTTACCGTCAGAAATTATCGCAGATAAACCTTGCTATTATCAAGGTTTATCGCAAATACGATAAAAAACGAGCGCAATGCATTAATATCGCTGAAAACTCCGCGATATTCATGCATTACCGAGCTAATGCTCTTAGCCATGTTATCCACCTCCCATTGGATAACATGGCTAAGAACTGCTCAGGGCAGCTGTTACTTTTTGGAGATATTCGCGCTTATCTCGAATATTTCCAAAAGTTGATAATAGGAGATAGCGATGTTAGCGACTGTTTCCAGTCGCTAACATCTTGGCATGCCCACTTTGCATGTCATTAGTGATAAATATCACTCACATGCAAAGTGGGGCCCAAGATGGTCGCTATCTCCTACTAGCCGTCGCTAGCTGGTGTTAGCAACAGCTACGTAATACAGATATAATTTTATCTCCGCGAAGCGGAGCGCTGTTACAGATATATATCTTGTTTTTGAACGTTAATTTCTCAAAATGCACTGAAGCACATATATTGAGACCTAGCAAAGGCACATCGGGCTACCAGTCCCTAATATTTTACCAAGTTTCGTGCAAATCCATTCAGCCGTTCGATTATTATTATTATTTATTTTTTTTGCCCCGCGGGGCCCTTTTAAAACCTCCACATCAAACCTAGGGGATCAGCGAGGATCTACTATGCCCCCTTATGGTCATTTGCCCCTTCGCTTTGGCCTCCTCTTGTCTCTCGATCCTACCGAGAGACAAGATGGCGGCCGCTACGGACTGTTTGGAATGTTTACAGACACCGGAGAGCCAATCAGCTTCGCTTCGCAAAGCTCCGTAACGCGAAAAGTACGCGAAGCGGTCCGCTGTTACAGATATATATCTTTTTTTGAACGTTAATTTCTCAAAATCCACTGAAGCACATATATTGAGACCTAGCAAAGGGACATCGGGCTACCAGTCCCTACAATTTTGCCAAGTTTCGTGCAAATCCATTCAGCCGTAAGATTATTATTATAATTTTTTTTTTTTGCCCCGCGGGGCCCTTTTAAAACCTCCACATCAAACCTAGGGGGTCAGCGAGGATCTACTATTCCCCCTTATGGTCATTTGCCCCTTCGCTTTGGCCTCCTCTTGTCTCTCGATCCTACCGAGAGACAAGATGGCGGCCGCTACGGACTTTTTGGAATGTTGACAGACGCCAGAGAACCAATCAGCTTCGCTTCACAAAGCTCCGTTGCGCGAAAAGTCCGCGAACCAGTGCGCTAACTGGTCCGCTGTTACAGATATATATCTTTTTTTAAACGTTAATTTCTCAAAATCCACTGGAGCACATATATTGAGACCTACAAAAGGCACATCGGGCTACCAGTCCCTACAATTTTGCCAAGTTTCGTGCAAATCCATTCAGCCGTTCGGGCTAAAAGTGAGGCCAACCGCCCTATGGAAAACTCAATGTTAAAAACACGTTTTGGGACCCCCCTTTTTTCTCGGCCCCCACTGGACGAACCCCCCCCAAATTTTCAAGGGCTGCTCAGAAACAAAATGTGCCATTTTCCTGAAAATTTCAGCCAATTCCGTCCACAAACGCCAAAGTTATTAGACATAGAATTTTCAAAAAACCCATAGAGAAAAAATCCTAACTATATATACCTACTGGCGACCGCCAGTAGGTAATATATAGAAAAATTGCAGAGAATATATCAGTGATATGCTTGATGCCAACTCTACAAAAATGTTCAATCTTTAATGAAAAAATGTTAAAGTTAGAAAATCAAGAAATTATAAAACTGGAAGATATTGACACAATAGAGCATGAAGGAGCTACTATTATTTTGTCAGAAACGTTGAAGTCAAAATTGGATTCTTTAGACAAATCAATATCTAGAACGGCTGGTTTAGAAAAGAATCTACATGCATGTTTAAATTGTCAGATAATTTTACGACGTAATTTACATGTGGAAAGAGGTTTAGTAAATGGGTCATGTTGTTGATTTTGTGAATTACCCAAATAGAGATGACATTGAATTTTTGAAAATCGAATTTGATGAAATTGAAGAAGTAAAACAATTGAGTCGTTGTTCGACTCAATTTTTGCTTGCAAAAGATTTATATGTCCGCCGAAAACAGTTTCCTGTTTGTTTGGCATATGCGGTGACTATTCATAAATCTCAAGGTTTAAGTGTAGATAGTGCTTTGGTGAATATTGGAAGTACTGTGTTCAAGGAGGGTATGGCATATGTTGCTTTTTCTCGAGTCAGAACTTTATCTGGATTATACTTGATTGACTTTGATGAGACAAAGATTAGTGCAGTTTTAAATTGTGTGAAAGAGTATAATAGGTTAAGAAGAGAATATGCTACAAATTTACCTCAATATCCTTTATTTGAAAAGCTTGTGGTAGGTCGAAAAAGAAGATATGAGAAAAACTTTAGCGAGGTTGTAGAGAAAAGAAAATACTAGATGAACCAGTAATTGTAAGCAAAAAGAAAAAGGATAGTATTGAAGAGGTTGTTGGATTTCAGTTTGAAAACAGTTCTGGTGTCAACTGCTATGCTAATGTAGTGGTGAATGTTGTTTTTTTTCTTCAAACTTTACATCAACAGATTGTTGAAAATCAGGGTCAAACATTTTGTTGTTTGTTGAATTCTGTCTTTGAGAAATGTAGCAGTGATAAAACAAAAATAGAAAGTGTTTCTGATATTCAAAATGTTTTAGACATATGTTCTGGTCTAAATCAATTTTCACAGAATATTCAGCAAGCTTGTCAGGAATTTCTTATGTATATGCTTGTTGTATTGCAAGATGAAGGTAAAGATAATGAAAATCTTCTTGGCCTTTCTTATAAATGGCAACATGACTGTGACAATTGTTTGTTTTCAAGTAGTACTGACACAGACACTGTAAGATTTATATATTTGACGTTACCACACTGCAAATCAGTGACTTTTAATAATCTAGTTAGAGAAGCAAATCAAAACATGGTCTGTTCCCAATGTAACTCACAAATTTATCAACATTATTTATACAAAGATATGGACAGTATGTAATTTTAATGCTTCAACGATGCAGACCTGATGGAACCAAATTGACAACTTTAATTAAAAATGTTGTGGCTTCTCAACTATCAATTTCAGGAAAAACTTTTGTAACTGTGGCAATTATTTTCCCTGATGGTCCTTCTACAACATCAGGACATTACACAGCTTATTTAAAATGTCCAAAAGGCTGGACCCATTGTAATGATACTCAATTGACTTTTAAACAACGTTTGCCTTTTGACTTTCCAAATTCTTAACAAGTGTTTTTACAACCCAAATTTTAGGGAAAATAATTGGCCTAGAAAGATTAGTGCTGTTAAAAAAGGTTAGTCTGCTGTTGAGAATTACTTTGTAAGTGAGGGTGATCAAGATAAAAAAAACTAGTACTTGTCATAGAGACAGTGTAAGTGTATCACATAGTGAGTGATATGAGTATTATAGGAAATGTTGATCATGAGTGAGGCAGAGGTGTTTTAGATTAGTTATAGTTGTTGTAGATGTTGTTGGCATTTTTGATTCTCTTAAAGAAGTTTATTTTAATGGTATACAGCTCCTTGCTAAGATAAAGGATAAGCAGAGTGTAATCAGCATACCACATGATGTTGAGATTCTTATAGCTTACTGGTTGTTTAAGGTTCTATGTACATGATAAATAGCATCGGGTGGAGATATAACTTTTGTTAGATGATAGAAAAGACGTTGAGCTTTTGATTCAGAAGGTCGGGAAAAGGAAGTTTAAGAGTACTATTAAGTAACTTATAAACAAAGGACTTTCCATATACTATTTGGCCATGACGAAAAGTATGTCAATCAAAAATGAGTATTTCGGGTAAATGTTGTTAATATATGTTTGTACATATCTTTATTTAGAGAGTATAAAAAAGATAAGTAAGATATTACTGTTTGGAATAAAACATTTAAGATATGTTTTTTTCTAATTTTTACATTATTTATTGAAACGTTGTATGGGTTTTTTAAACACAATCTTTTTGATTGTGTTTTTTTTTGCCCGCTGTCATATGATGAGTAGTATTGAACTCACTGTTTTTAGTGAACTTCAATATATTCTAAGAACAGCAAAGTAAAATATATAACATATTGTACAAAATATTTTTTATTTTGTATTGTGAAATTTATATTATAACTCAATTGTTTCTTCTCTTCCACAGATATTATATTTATAAGGTAGGTACAACAAACAAAAAATATTTTGTCATCACTTTCTTACTTCTCTTTCTCTCTATCCTTTCTTCACTCTCTCTCTAACTCCTTTACCTTTCCTCATCTAACTCCTCTTCCCTCTTTCTACTTACTCCCCTTCGTTCACCTTCACACTCCTTCTTTCACCATCAGTACTCTTCCTTCACCCTCACTCATCTTGTCCAACTCCCTCTTTCCCCTGTCTGTCCCTCACTTGTCTTTCCTATCTTCCTCCATCACTACCCTTGTCTTGCTGCATCGATCAGTCTCTTCTCACTGCCACCTTACTCTCTTTCCTTCACATCATCCCTCAGTGACCTTCACTCACTCCACTTCTTTCACTTCCTCACTCCCTTTCACTCACTCCCCTTTCCTCCATCCGTCTCTAAGTCTATTCCTCTGTGTCCGTCACTATAACTGATTTACTCCCTCACAGTCCGTCACTCTCCTCTGTTTGTCTCTTTTACTGTCTCCCTCTGTCTTTTACTATATGCTTCTTTTTCCATCACTCCCCTTCCCTCACCCTTATATCCCTTCCCTCACTGTATCTGCCCTTCATTCAATCTGAGTCCTCTTCCTCCACTTCATGTTCTCTTCTCTCTGCATCACTCTCATTCCATTTCTCCTACACCCATTCCCTCACTCTCCCTCACACGCTCACTCGATCCGTCAATCCCCTTCCCTTATTCCCCTTTCCTCAATCCCTTTTGGTAACTCTCATTCCTTTAGTCTCTCGCTCCTTTCACTCCATTTCTCTCTCTCTCTCTCCCTCTGTCTCACTCAGTCTAACCACTTCATTTCCTGTCACTCACTCGCTCTCCCTCTCTTTCTCTCTCACTCTCTCCCTCTTTGTTTCTCCCTCACCCTTCCTTTTTTTCCCTTTCTGTTTTTTTCACTTCTACTTTCTTTTGTACTACAAAATATATATTATAACTTAATTTTTTCTTGGCTTCAACAGATACTATATTTATACAAAAATATTCTATTAAGTTGTCATTATTTATAAGGTTAGTATGACAAACAGATTACTCTCTTACTTCTCTTTCTCTCTTTCCCATTATTTATTCTATCTCTTACGTCCTTTCCTCTACTCATCTTACTCTCCTTTTCTCATTCTCATTACTGCCCTTCATTCACTTTTACAGTCTTTCTGTCACTATCAGTACTCTCTCTTCACCCTCACTCACCTTGTCCAAAACCCTCTGTCTCTCACATATCTTTCCTATCTTCCTCCATCACTACCCTTGGGTTGCTGTATCGCTTAGTCTCTTCTCACTCCCCCTTACTCTCTTTCCATAACATCATCCCTCACTCACCTTCACTCCTTCTCAGCTCCTTACTCTCCCTCGCTCTCATTCTGTCCTTCTCTCTCCCTTACCATTAAACACCTTTCCTCTCTCTTTATATCACACCTTCTCTCTTCCTTACTCATTTTCCCTCTCTTAATTGTGTTCCTTCTTTCTCATTTATCTTCCCTCACCCTTATACTCCTTCCTTAACTGTCACTACCGTTCACTCACCATCACTCCCTTTCCCCCTCTCCACTTCCTCCTGTCTGTATTTCTTACCCTTTCACTTTCCGTTTCCCTTTTCCTCACTCTCCCTCGCTCTCTTTCTCACACTCTAATCCTTACTCCCCTTCTCTCACTTCCCTTTACTAACCCCCTCCATCTCCTCACCTCACTTCTCTGTCCCTCACTCCCCATCTCTCACTTTCCCTTACTCCCCTTTTGTCAGCCTCATACCCCTTCCCTTGCCTTCACTCCACTTCTCTTACCTTCACTCCCTTTACTCGGCTCAACTTCTCCCTTTCCATCTCATACTTCCCTTCCTTGTCTCTGTTCCATGCTCCCCTTTTCTCAGTCTTCCACCCTCACTTTCCTTTCGTTACTGCCCTTTCTTTACTCTTTCTCTCCACTACCGTCACTCCTCTACCCTTAGTTCCCTTGTTTCAGTCACTCTTTGACTCCCCTTTCCTCACTAACCTTACTACCCTTTCCTCACTCATTCATCAGTCCCTTCCTCCCCTACACAGTCATTTTAGTCATACTCTACACATTCATTCCAAAAAAGTATGACATAGTATATATGAGATATAGCTCTTCGTGGAGAAGTGAAGTGAGTTCTGAAAATAACTGTTTTTTTTTCTTTTTTTTTCCTTTTTTTGTAGTTTTTTAACAATTTTATATTTTGGGGGGATTTTTTAGAACAAAAATAAAAATCAGGTAACAAAAAACTGCTCAACAGGAACAAACAATAATTAAATGAAAAAAAATATTTGCGGGAGCATTGGTGCTGGATGATTCTCAGCTCTATTAAATTTAGACTTTGCTCACCATAGCAAAGAATTTCATTGCACATGTTGCAACGGAGGTGGACCTTGCTGAAAATTGGCCTGATATTAATAGATGACGTAGAAGGATGTGCTCCTCCAGATGAAGTGCTGGGGACAGCAGGTGGTAGTTGTGTCGCCAGGGCTCTTGTAGAATCATGTGCATATTGGTGAGGATACACATTCCTCACATGCCGCAACATGGTGTGTATGCTGAATGAGTATTTCTTCTGAGGGTTTCCCCTCGACAGCACACTCCCACAGATGGTGCAGGATACTTTTAGCGCATTCACCTTTTTCTGCCCCTCAGGAAAAGAGAAAAATTTCCATATGAAGGATTCCTTTGATTTATTTGCAGTTGGCTGTCGTTGCTCCACATCTGAGTCAGAAGAAGAGGAATCCTGTGGCTGCTGTCTCTCTGCCATCTTTTCAATCCTGGAATGAACTCCAAAGCTGTAACAAAGCAGCAAAGGTCCTTCTCCCAAGAACGTGAAAGAGATAGTGAGGGAAGTGGGTGGTGTTTTTGAAAATTCTGGAACAGAAACTTCTATAAACCAATCAAAAGTGTTGTTTTCAAATCACATGACTTTACGTGCGCGCACGGGTGCGCGCATGGTGCGCGACCGTAGCATATAAATGACGGTTATCTGATTTTCGTAAAAGCTTAAAAACATGAAAAGGAGGTAGGGAAGAGACTCCATGACTCCCTAGGCCTTCTCATGGGGTACCTGAAGGACCCCGAAGGGCCCCAAAAAACATTAAAACATTTTTTTTTTAAATTGCGAGGTGACCGGACGGTGCGCGCACGTTGGAAAAAAAATAAAATTAAATTAATTGACAAATTTGACTGTTTATATTTTGATTGAAGATGTAGACTATACAATTCAACTTTATGCAAATCATAAAAACTAGCTGTTCCATTGCATATTATAGGATACAGTCAATGTATTACAATATACAAGGGCAGTTTGTTGAAAAATAAATATATAACAAATTCCAAAATTGATACAGAAATTAGCATTTTTAAAAACCTTTAAAATTCACTGAAAAAAACATAGGTATAACACAGGTTATAGTTAGGAATTAGCATTGAAAAACCATTAGAAATTCACAGAAAAAACCATAGGTTTGACACACGTTATAGTTAGGAATTAGCATTTAAAAAACCTTAGAAATTCACTGAAAAAAACATTTTTGTAAGATTTTATAAATGATAATTTATAAATGTATTAATTATTATGTATTTCTTTTTATACTAATTTCTTATATTTTGTAATATAAATATTTATATGTACTGAATTTTTTAGATTATATTTCATATTCTTACTATAAAATAATAACAAAACTAAATAGCAAAGTCATTTTTGGATTAATTATTTCTTGACTTCGGATGCAAGTATAACACAGCTCCAGCAATGCTCTGGGGCCCTATGCTCACAAAGCTGTATCAATCCTTAAACCTGCTTCAAGCAGGTGCAAGGCTTTGACGCAGCATAAGCTCAAAAGTGACTGAATGAAATGTTATACATTTCACTCAGTGACTTTTAAGAGGCGTTGCTGCACCCCCATCTGCACAGGAAAGCCTCTTCTGGCGCAGGACTTTACAATGTAATGCACCCTCCAGATGCGTCACATTGTTAATAGCACCCACCATGGCACATCTTTTGCACCACCGCTGTCTCACAAAAGTGACGCAACGGCTATGTAAAAGAGGCACAAGGGGATTGTAAATCTGCCCCCAACACATACAAATTCACCCAGGCAGTTTCACCAGCAGTGTAAATTGAAGCATAGACTTCTAACATATTTATGTACATATTTTACATTCAAGTGCTTCGGACATACTGCAGTATACTATAGGTAAACACCTTATAGATTTATGCTGTAGCACTTCCTTATACTTCTGCACTTTCATATTCTCCATAAACTAGTAATCAGTATTCATTCATTGATCAACTACACATTCATTCTGACAAACTTTTACACACTAACATAGAAATATAGTTCTTTCTTTGACCATTGAAGGTAGTTCTAAAAAGAACTGTTTTTATTGTTTTTTTAGTTGTGTATTTTTTTTGTGTTTACTGAACAAATTCCAAGTGGAATAAAAGAATTTAAAAAAACTAATGTCGAGGACAGCGATGCTCCTGCATCCTGCATTTCATCGGGTCCATAGACTGTTCCCCATAACACAAGAGTTTATCTCAATATTTGCATAGAATGTTAACTTGAGCAAAGTCAGAATCAATTTGTGGGTGTGGACTGCTTGCTGAAAATGCTGCTGCAGCAGTTGATGTGCTTGGTGTAGCAGCAGGTGGGTTCTCGTGCAACGTGCGCCTTGCAGCTGGAGCAAAGATGTTGGGGTGCAAGTTCTTCACGTGTCGCACCATATGTAATGTCCCAAAGGAGTATTTTTTACATGGATCACCCCTTGAATGAGTTGTTTCGCAAATTTTACAGGTTACTTTTGGAGCATTAACCTTTTTTTGTCCTTCTGGAAAAGTAAAAAAACTTCCAAATTAGAGCTTCTTTCCTCTTCTTTGGAGGATCTTAAGGAATGAAATCTCCATCTGTAGAACTACTGGAACATGAGTCCATTGCTCTTATTATTGTGATATTCCTTCTATTTGTGAAGATTCTCAGAAGAAATGCTTCTTCTTAGTAACTCAAAGTAGAATATTTATAATGGCACAGAACTTTAAACAGTCGCAATAGGAAAAGTTACGAACCAATCAAATCTCTACTTTTAAAGTCACATGGCTTTGCGTATGCTTATGATGCACTTGCGCAGCTCTTTCAATACGAGTACGCATCATGTTCTAAGGCAATTTGTGTAATTGTTTTTAAAGTAATATATGATTGTTACAAGTATAAAAAAAATCATAGTTATCTCAAATGTCTGCCCTTAGTATGTACATTAAATACATGAATAAATGTTTTAAAGCAAGTAGAAACATTGCCGCCTTTCGCGTACAGAACGCCGTACATGACGTCACACCGAAGCTTTAATGTGACGCGTAACATCAAAGCATATTTGTACCATGTGAGCGGGTACACGCTGAGTATGATAAGCAGTACAAACTATGGTGCGATCACCCTCTCAGTGACAAATCAGAGCTCATGATTAGAAGTGCTGACTCATTGCAGATCCGATCCTGGGCCTTCCTCTGCGTACATTATAACACTGCCCCTATCTCTCTCTTTTGTTAATTGTTAGTGTAGGAAGGTGGATATCTGACTATGGTTACCCCCAAACTTTTTGCCTGATGTTTAGCTGGTTTTTGACATAGTTGGCCTGGGATCCTGCTATTCAGGGCCCCAGGCTAATTGCTCTCTCCTTAAAATGGACTCCATGTACCTTAGGTACATACACAATTGGAACTGGTTCACCTTATTGGCCCCTGTAACAGTGTACTCAGGTACCCAGGGCATAGGTGCTTCCAAGGCCTACCAGGGGCTGCAGCATGTATTGTGCCACCCCTGGCCTGGCCTCCATATTTGACACAACTGGCTGATCACTCAGCTGGGGTAAGTCGGTGTAACCACCCCTTACTTAGGTGTAGTATGCCTATACCTAACCTAAAATGGACACATATGTTCCTATCAGCCACTCCTATGGAAGGCCTCATCAATCCTGGAGGCAGAGTGCTTGGAAATATGTGAGATGGTGCTCTGGCATGAGCTGAGCCTGTCTGCAGCTTTCGGAACCATGTCCTTTAGCTGTTTCATGATACTGCCATACCATATACTCTTAAGTGCATTATAATCCTCGCGGTTAAATGCTGTCTTAGGTTTGGCTTTATCAAATCATGTCGAGTAAGGTGTCATACGAATTGGAATACTACCCCCTCCCCAGTTCTGGCGACGGGGGTAGCATTCCACCCTTCTAGAGGGACACGACATGTACCTAACCTGAACCCCGGTTAAAGTTAAACAGAGCCTTAGCATCACAAAATGGATGCTGCCACCACAGACACAAGTCTGACCTCCTGCTGCTGGGAGTCCTTCCAGCGAGGGCAGCTTGGACAAAGGGTTTCCTGCCTTGGGAGGTGCTAGCACCACCCCAGACAGGATTTTGTGTATTGGGTAGGACTGGGCTGAATAGAATCAGACATGCCTGGGGCACACAAGGTGTCCCCGTGCATAGGCCAGTTCAAACCGGTGCTGGGGCTTTCCTGCCCCAGTCCTGGCGTGAACCTGGACAAAGGAAAGGGGGTGTAACCACTCCCCTTCCTGGTTCCACCCAGAGGAGGGACCTAGTAGGTGATCCGGCCCCCCAGATTCGAATAAGAGTGGGAGCTGTGTCCTGAGACTTCAGATCATCCTGAATCAACTTGAAATAAAGAAGAAGACTGGACTTCGACATTCTGCTGCTCAGAAGACGGAAGAGAATCTCCCTTGTGGCCAAGGAGTGACCACCCTGTGAACACAGGCACCAACCAGCAACTCGACATCTGCTTTGCCGCTGCCTCCCGCCGGAGCCCGAGCCCAGAGCCTGACAAGACCCAGACTCCCAGACTTCTCACTGCCCGATCCACAGTCCCTGCAAAGAAGGGACCCGTGGAGGCACCGAGAGACGTGGGACCGGACATCTTGAAAGACCCCCGAAACGCTGACTGCGCAGCACCAGAGGCACCCTCGATGCTGTGCTTTGGGGTTTGGGAAGCCCCAACCTCGAGCAGCCCTTGCACCGAAGATCAGCCCCCCAGCATCTCCACGATCTGCGTGGGGCCCTTTTGCACTGTGCCACTCGACGCCCAATCCCATCCATTTGCCACACGGCTAGTGGCCATCTTGGCAACGAAATCTACAACTTTCACTGCAGGTCTGGTTGCTCCAGACTTGCCCTTGCTCCTGTGAAAAGGAGCACCCGCTCTGACCTTGCTGGTCTGAGTGACAAGCCTTTCTTGATTCCTGCGTGGCTTGCATTAGCCAAGGCCTGTTTGCTTCCATCTGGTTGCCGACACCGCCAACAGCGAAAAGACTGCGGGGGACAGCTCGTGACCGACTTCTGGACGTCTTCGACCCCTTGTGTCCACGTGGCTGCAGAGAGAAGCTACACCTCAACGCCTGTTTGCACCCGACATCGCCTGGTTCCACTCTGGTTCCACGGTAGTCACTGGCTAGTGACTTTGAACATTGTCCCCTCTGCTTTCAGGTCTTCACGACTTCAGATCCACCCTTGGATCCACCGGAACTCTTCACCTCGAGTCGCCTGCAGCATCTTCAGCTCCAAGCACCATCGACCAGCGTGACGAAACCCGACACTACTTCGACCCTGTGCACCCGCTTCCTGTGGGTGAGGTAACTCAGCTCCGCCGGTGTTCCCACACTGGTACACACCTCTAGGGCCTGTGTCTTAAGTTTCATTCTTCTAGGTCACTCGGAAGGTTCCTCTTTAACTAACTTTGTACTTTTTACGCACCATTGACACTGCATTGGTATTGCGTGCACTTTCCGCACTGCACCCGAGTCCTGCGGGCCTTTCCCGACTTCATCACTGTTAGTCCTGAACAGCTCCAGCGATTCCCCAGGCCCTAGGCCTCTTCACTTTCCCCATAGTGGTTCTTATACCACTATTTTAGTATATGGTTTAGGTGGCCCCTAGGGCTCATCCATATTGTGCAACTTTTGTGTATTTTTAACTGTGTTTTGTTTTAACGCTTGTGCTTCTGTGCTCATAAAGAGTATAGGGTATCTTTTGAGAAATACATCTATATATATTTTCAATATATATCTGTGTGGTGTCCTTTCATTTGGTATTCAAGGGATTGTATATGGTAAAACAGCTTGCTTCACATGCCTTTACAGAGTTTAGCCTAAGACTGCTTAGTCCATGCTACCCCTAGGATAGCTTGTCTATAAGGTTGACTTTACAACCTGCACCATAAGGGTTGCTTGGCATGGTACAAGGTGATCACTAGAACTAGTGAGCAGCATATACCAGGCCAACTTCTCACAGTTAGTGCACACACTCACACTTGCACGTGCGCGATGCATGCCCGCCCATCTACCCACATGCCACCTCCTAACCCTGGAAACTAATACATTAGCCAATGGGATGTCCCCCAGGACCGTCATTCTTGCAGACCGCAAAAATGCTACCAATCACGGCCCTCCGCTGGATTTGGTCAGCCCCCGCGGCTCCCATATAATGCGGGCACTGACGTGAGCATTCTCTCTTTTGCCTGCCTGTGCTGCGATGACAAACAGTGTCGTCATCAACTTTACTAAGAACTGATTTCTCAAGCGAAGGAGGACTCCTGACACTCGACGTGGTGTCACTGCTTCTGCCGCCCAGCCACAATACCATAGGTGCGGAGGCGGTGCCGCCCACATGCAAAACACCCCAGACACAGCGAAACCGCAGCCTTTGAAGACACGACAAAAGGCGACAGAAGCAAAGGTCAGAGAAAACGTCACAACATCAGCCTCCACAGTAAATTGTATATCCATAATGCTATTTTTTTCTCCTTCATATGGCTTTCCTAACGTTTAAATTATATGCACATAGTTTAAAAGTTTCTTTCTGCGTCACGACTTGCTCAACACCTCTATTTTTTGTATAAATTGTTTGTTCATACATTTTTGTGTTGTATTTCTGTAGTACACCACGTGCTCAGGCCTCTATTATTGATTGTGCGTGCATGATGGTATTTTTTTTTCGGCGTCACAAGGCCGTCCCAAACCTCTTTTTATATAAATTCAGCACACATGAATTTCTTTTTCGTATTTCTCTACTAGGCCGCGTGCTCAGGCCTCCATTATTAATTGTGCGTCCATGATGGTATTTTTTTTTCCTCACGAGGCCCTCCCCGGCCTATATTCTTATTGATCTTCCTTTGTTGATCCTAATATTTCCTTCTCTGTCACGGAGCACTCCCAGGCCTCTTTTTTTTTATAAACTGAGCGCGCGTGAATTTCTGTGTCGTATTTTTGAAGAGTCTCACGTGCTTTGGAATCTATTCTTTTTATTGTATGTACATGATGGTATTCTTTTCTACATCTACATTTCTGACCCTCCTACCCCTCAATGGTTTCAAAGTGTGCTTACATAATTGAAATGTTTCTTTATAAGTCACAAGGTCCTATACACCTCTAATTTTTATAAATTGTGTTTGCATACATGTCTGTGTCGTATTTCTGTACTACACCATGTTCTTAGGCCTCTATTATTAATTGTGCTTGCATAATATTATATATTTCTGTTTCATGAGCCCCTACCATGACTCTATTTATATTCATCTTCTGTTCATGATTGTAATATTTTTACTTCGGTGTCACAGAACACTCCCAAGCCTCTTTTTATATAAATTGAGCGTGCATGAATTTGTGTCCTGTTTTAGAAGTGTGTCACGTGCTTTCGGCTCTTTTATAGAATAAACATGCATGATGATATTTTTTACTACATGACGTGCCCTCCCACCCCTCAATGTTTTTAAATTGTGCATACATAATGGAAATTTTTCTTTCTACGTCACGAAGTTCTCCAGGCCTCTTTTTTTTATAAATTCAGCATACATTATTTAATTTTTCGTATTTCTCTACTACGCCACGTGCTCAGACCTCCATTATTAATAGTGTGTGCATGATGGTATTTTTTTTCTGCATCACGAGGCCCCTCCCAGGCCTCTATTCTTATTGATCTTCCTTTGTTGATCCTAATATTTCTGTCTGTGTCACGGAGCACTCCCAGGCCTCTTTTTTTAATAAACTGTGCATGCATGAATTTCTGTGTCGTATTTTTGAAGAGTCTCACGTGCTTTAGAATATATTCTTTTTATTGTATGTACATGATGTATTCTTTTCTACATCACGTGACCCTCCTACCCCTCAATGGTTTCCAAGTGGGCTTACATAATTGAAATGTTTCTTTATAAGTCACAAGGTCCTCTACACCTCTAATTTTGATAAATTGTGCGTGCATACATTTCTGTGTCGTATGTCTGTACTACGCCATGTGCTTAGGCCTTTATTATTAATTGTGCATCCATGATATTATATATTTCTGCATCACGAGGCCCTCCCATGCCTCTATGCATAGGCATCTTCCGATCATGATCGTAATATTTTTACTTCGGTGTCACAGAGCGCTCCCAAGCCTCTTTTTATATAATTTGAGCGTGTATGAATTTGTGTCCTGTTTTAGAATTGTGTCACGTGCTTTCCGCTCTGTTATAGATTAAACATGCATGATGGTATTTTTTTCTGGATGACGTGCCCTCCCACCCCTCAATGGTTTTAAATTGTGCATACATAATGTAAGATATTTTCAAAAGTTTTTCAAAGAAACGATGTTCCTTTTGAAAATATATTTATCAATATTCACTTTTTCTAATACTTATAACTCTAAACAAATGTAATTCGGTTGTAATGTAAACCTATTAATGATTGCATTTTAACTCTACAGGTACCTTTTCTGAAAATGGACATTCTTCTTACTCCGACAAATACTGCCTGTCATTGGATACTTCTGGTAAGTGCAAGTTTTTCAACATTTATTAGTCCGTCTTCATAGTTATTCTTTGAAAATATAGCTGGTTGTAATAGTTTAAACTATTTACATCTTTATATCAAATAAGGGTAATCTTTTTATAATGTATCTAATGTAGACATCTGTACTGTAAAATGTATACTCTCCACACTAAAATCATATTCCTACAATATTTTCTATACACTTCCAAACCTTTAACAAAGACAATGTGTCATGATTCACGGAGTAACGAAATTCAGACCTATCAAGAGTTTTCATTCAATTTTAGGTAACCTTTCCCTACAAAAAAATGTTCCTTATCTCTTTATTATTGATTATATTGCACAAATATAAAATTGCCAATATAATTTCTTTTTATGAAATTAAAAAACAGCAAACGATTAAACATAACCATTCGTATCTCTCTAAAGGCTTTCCCTACAACAATTGAATTGTCGTGACTATAACCAATGGCAGTAACTCATCTTAATTGTTTACTTCTTTAAAATACTCGTAAATAGCAAAGAGGGTTTTCAAGGATAACATTTATGAACGTCTACCAAACGAATCTATAGTGCCCGTCAGAACCATATTGCTATTTGCACATCATTTTGTCTCACCACTACTATGGTCCTAACACAGTTGCTATCAAACCTACGATTGGTTTTCAACCCCAATACGAATAATTATTGTTCTTTTGAATAGTTGCCACAGTCCCATTGTGATGATTTCAAAACACTTGCAACATGTACAATACTGTACAAATTAACTTATCAATGGTTAGCATTCCTATTATAATGCACTTAAATACATCTTTTTTACATTTACAGTCTGTTGAAAAGTCTTGTGCTATCTCAAGCAAAAAGTTTCAGCAATTTCTACAGAAAACTTTATGGTAAGAATATTTTCTGAGTTGCCTCAACTATGTTCGATAGCTGCCTATACACCATCAGGGATGTGGAATTCCTATAGCCCAGGTGTCTCCAACCAGTAGCTCAGGAGCTACTGGTAGCTCACCAGCAACCTCAAAGTAGCTCTCAGAGGTGAAGCAAGCCAAGCCAATCTGGGAGATTCTCTTTATATTGTAAAAGGCAACACTGCTCATTCCACTACCCTTAAGAGTTACAGACAGCCAAACCAATAGCAGGGCCATTTGATAACACTCAAACACATACTTTGGTGGCCTATCAATCAATCAATTCCTGAATGCTTTCAGTGTGGTGCTTCATCTGATGCTGAGGGGTAGTTTGTTCCAGGTCTTGGCCATGATGTAGGAGAAGGGTATGCTTCCTGTACTGGTTCTGTGGATGCAGGGGATCTCGACCAAGACCTGGTCAGCAGAGCGGAGGTTTCTTTTGTGGGTGTAAAAGGACATTAATTTATTGAGGTATTTGGGGTCCAGTGTTGTGGAGACCTTTATAGGCATGTGTGAGCAGCTTTAAATTCACTCTGTTTTTTGACGGGGAGGCAATGGAGGTCTCGTATATGCTGGGTAATGTGGCCTTGTCATGGGATGCTGAGCATGAGTCTAGCTGCGGCCTTCTGGACAGTCTAAAGTTTGTACAGTAGAGATTTGTTGATTCCGGCATAGAGGGTGTTCCCACAGTCCAGCCTGCTGATGATGGGTGCATAGGTGACGGTCTTTCTGGATTCGGGGGGGTGAGTCCATTTGAAGGTCTTGCTGAGTAAGCGGAGGGTGTTGAAGCATGTGGAAGATGCAGTATTGGCCTATGGGTCTGCCACATGAACCATCTTTATCCACTTTAAATCTATATAAGAAAGAGATTGGCCATATTATCCACCCGGCTCCATCAGTCGCACGGAATGTGACATCAAAGAATAGTAGCAACAGTAACCAGGGATGACCCACCAAAGAGCATGACTTCAAGAACTAAAGAGAAAATATGTTAGTTGGGAGCATGATCAACCAAAGAGCTGCAGAGAAGAGAGTATGCATCCAGGGCAGGGAAAATTAAAAACATCACATTCATTTTTTTGTGGGTGTGTGAAATTGTGTCCTTCCTAAATAAACAGTGCGGATTCCTTAAAACTACTCTTAGCGTCAACGACTACCAAATATGTATGCTGCTCTCCATCATAAGAGTATTATCTCTGATGCAATTATGCCCATTCATGTATAATTGTGCCATAGCTATAATATTTTCGTCCTTGACTATTTTGGGCACATAAGTAGAGTAATTACATACTTGCTGCCATCACTGACATATTAAGAGCATGACTGATCTGCGCTTAGCTATTCCAGACAGAGTGGTAGCATCTTCTCCCATAATAATGGCCATGACTGATATATGTTGGGCATCCAGCTGTGGAACAGTGGTAGCCCTGGTTTAATGGTGGACATTATTAGCATAACAGAGGCATTCATAGTGTTATGGTGAGGAACCATGGCCAATGATTCCAATACCTGTGTATTTGAAGCATAATTTGTCCATGACAGGCATTTTCACATGGCGGTATTGAATGAAAAGTAAAAGCTGATGTTTAGGGACTGTGTATTCACTAACAATGAAAACTGATTTGATTTTTAAAAGAATAAATTATGCTTTTTTTTAAAAGGTTTTTCTTCTGGAAAATTGAGTTTGATTGCTCAAAGCTGAAAGGGATTTTGATAGAAAACTATGTGTATTTTCAAAAACTAATATGCGAATGAAGACATAATATTGCAATTCTAAAACACATTTAAAGTTGTTACCTGAATGATAATACAATTTGGGTTGGAGAGACTTGCTGCTGTGGTACTACCCTTTGTGGCACACAGCATGTGATGAATTGAATTTTACTTCATAACAAGCATTTAATATTGATAAACGTTTTCCTAGCATTCTGCTGATAACTTCACCAGAACTTTTTGGGGGGGTTACTACTGATAACTGTCCTTAAGGTGGTCATAGTGTAATGTTAATACATATCATCGGCCTTTTACAGGGATAAAATATGCTAGTAGCTCAGCAGGACTTTCCTTCATCAGAATTAGCTCTTACTACAGAAAAGGTTGGAGACCCCTGCTATAGCCCGACGCACAGGACATATTGGTTGGGATTAAGGACAACAACTTTTCATGTGTTTTATATCCTTGGAACAAGTAGGCCCAACTCCCAGCAGCACATACCCTTTCCTACCACTTAGCTGTACCACATAATAGGTCAGGGAAGGGCACTGTCTGCAGTTAAGGTAATATGTTTGACCATATGTTAATACTGTATTTATGCTTCAATAATTTAATGCCTTTATTATTCAGCCGGACACTCTAAGTAAATGTTGTAAGCTCTCACTGCACTACTATCAGTGCCTGCAGTATACAAAAGCATACAGCTCTGAAACACGTCTGACCCACATACTCTTCCTCCTCTCAATGATCACCATGATATATTTATTGGGGCCAGGGCTATAAAAAATTCACATTTACTTTGTCTTTGGAACAAGTAGTCCCATCCCCTGCAGCACAAATCCTTCAGCTGCTAATTTTCAAGAAAACGTTCCGGAGCAGGAATGGGAACTGTCTGCTGCCGAGGTAATATTTGTGTCCATATGTTAATGACCTTCCACCTTCAACAACAGTGATGCAAAGTCATTATTATTAGAGTGAGTGTTCAAAATAAATGTTGTAAGCTGAGACTACACAACTGACAGCTTTTATAGTAAAAAGAAGGGTACACACATTTGCAAAGTTTACTACTATGAGGCTGTTTCCTGCTCCCAGAATGCTCTGCAATTTGATAGAAATAATTGCAGAAGCTTAAAAGCAAGATTGATAATTCTTTCCTTTCAAACTAAAATGTTCATAAAAAACAGAAAGCAGGAAAAAAAACATTTTGCTAAACTGCTGTAAAATTTCACTTACCATTTTTTTGCAGAATCTTTTAGTAACATGTTGATCCATACTATTCTCAAAAATGTCATTATCGAAAATCTCTGTAACTAGTTTCAAAAAGAGTAAGGAAAACAATATTAAACAAACATTGGCAAAGGCAGTAAATCTAAAATTGATGTTCAGCTTTTTAGTTTTGTTATTCCATGACTTCTTTTGCCAATCGTGTTTCTAAAACGTTCTTTCAGTGGAAGCTGTTGTGCCCTCACCATTATAACAAACTTTGTCAAAACTAAAAAAAAATGTTGGTTTTAAAAAGCACAATTGTCCACAGTAGTTACTGGCACTGAACAAAACTACTTTGTGTGCCGATATCCAGGATATGAAACCGCATATTCTCACCCTGAAACTATGTTTACCATATAAATACTTATAACGTTTTTATTTCAACAACCTATTCACCTTTAAACCATGCAATATTAATTACAACTTACTTTTCACTTTCTTTTCAACAGGCCCAATGTTTTGAATGCAGCAGATGACGACCTTCGATCCATAAAAGGAAATGTAAATCATACTTACCTGTTACTGCCTATATATGTAAAAGAAAAAAAATGTTGTTGAGTCTAAACACCTTTTCCATTAGGACTATGAAATAGTTGTCTAAAAAAACAACTAACTCATTCGATTGTCAGATATCTACCTTGGTGACAGTGGAATTACCACTACTTTTTAGACTAGCATTGAACAATATTGTGTAGAGGACCGGTGTAGCTTCTTGACTTTCAATGAGGAACATTTAAATTTATATTTCAACAGGAAAAGAAAATAACTGCTGAATTTCAAAAAGAAAATTAACCATGAATGTTACAGGAACTCTGCTCCAACTTTACAAAGATTACTATGTCAAGCTTTTACAATCCTCAATGCTACGTTTTCTGTGAGACGATTCCCATGCATAACCATGCTAAGTTTTCTTTACCTCCATGCACACATAAAGTGTAACCTACCAAACACTTTAAAATGCTACCCTCCCACTAGTTCTAAAGACGGATGTAGAATTCAACAGTTCTTCACAAAATAGAATTGGACGTCACTAAGTACAAAGTGTTTCTGTATTATGAACGCTCTAATGTGTCCTTTAAAGATTCCAGCAAAGTCCAGACACATTCTAACTGAAACACACCAACCATTAGTAACCTGTTAAATTTATCAAACAACTCTTTCAAAATGTGATCAACCCAAAAAATCCTCCTTTGGCATAGCAAATATAGTGCAACACTTAACCAACTTGCACCCCAACAACTTTGCTTCACTGCAACACAGAGATTGCAGAACAACCCACTTCCTGCTGCATCAAGCACATCAACTACAGCATATTCAGCAAACAGTCCATACTCACATATTGATCTTCAATTTGGTAAACTTACATTTCTATGCATTTATTGCGAATAACCTTTGTGTTACGCAAAACAGTCTATGCACCTCATCAAAAACAACAAACAGAAGCGTCACTGTCCTTAACATTAGTTATTAGACATTTATCAAACTTTTTTTGTTGTAAAACTTTGCACACTTGCTGCCTTTCTTGGCTGGAGTTATGAATTATTCTAAAATGTATTCAAATTCAAAATGCAGACCCTTTATTCAGCCTTCATGCTAACTAGAAACTGTGAATGCCAGTGAGTAATTTGCACACTTGTGTCCTTTCTTCCATACTTTTCTACCGCGCAGGGACTGTACTTTCTGCACTTGGACTGTTTGCTTACATGTGATAACCATTTCTCAGGCTCCCACTACACAATCTGACGCACAGTCTTTGCAATGGACTAGGAAACCAAACACCCACTTTCTTTACAAAGCTGTCAGTAGTTTCCACGTCTGCTGTCTTTCTTAATTTTCACCTTATTCGGCATCCACTAGCACAAACACACATACCTCCTGCCTTTCTTCACTGTCTTTGCCAACTAATATTTTAATTCAAAGTAGAGAACCTAAAAAGGGCCAAGTGTTGTTATTTTTAAACACTACGGCTCACAGTGGGAACTTAGAACACTTCCTTTGCTTTCTTAGAAGTGGTAGTCATTTCTCAGCCTCCCACTGCGGAATCCGACACCCTCTATGTATAATAAAAAGGATATCCAAACATCCACTTCCCTGACAAGGCAGAGAGTAGTTTGCATATCTGCAGCCTTTCTTATTTTTCACCTAATTCATCTTCTACTCGATCTAGACACCATCCACACGTACACACACTTACTTGCTGCCTTTTTTAGCTGGGGTTATCAATTATTCTTCAATTTCATATTCTAATTCAAAGACAAGGCCCTTTATCGAGTCTTTTTGTTGTAACTACTTCCCCAACTAAACACACTAGGTAATTTGCACACTTTTGCAGCCAATAAAAATATTGGAAATTTTAACAAAAAATGTTGTAGCTGGTCAAGTTTCAATATCAGGAAGAACTTTTGTAGCTGTTACAATTATTTTTCAGAATGGACCTTCTACAACATCTGGACATTACACTGTTTATTTAAAATCACTGAAAGCTTGGATACATGGTAATGATAGTCAAATAGTTTATGAGCAACGTTTGCCTAAAGAGTTACCAAAATCTTACCTAATATTTTTAAACTCAAAATGTTAAGATCAAAATTTGGCCTTTCAGGATTACTACTGTTAATGTACATTACTCTTCTAGCTACTACCTCGACCGAGGGCAGTGGGAAATTTGCACACTTGCAGCCTTCTTTGGCTGGGTTTATCCATTATTCTTCAAGTAATTCAAAGTTCAGGCCCTTTATTGAACATTCTTGGTACCTGGATAATTTGCACACTAGCGCACTTCCTTGCGTCCTTTCTACCGCACAGTGGGTGTACTTTCTGCTCTTCCTATACTCCTTAGATGAGATACCTGTTTCTTAGGATCCCACTGCAGAATCCGACTAATACTCTGTTATGGACTGGAAAACAAAACACCCATTTCCTTCCTTCCTAACTGAATGACTGCCTCAAAAGTGTCTTCATGAGTAAGTACATATGTTTTCAATTAGTTTATGTGAGTATTATTGTATATAAGTAAGGATATATGACAGTGACAGATTGAAAGGGTTCCTGTATAAATAAGTATGTGTTCAATTAACTGATTGTTTAAGAGAGTAAGTAAGTGTACGTTTCTGTAGAAATAAGTGTAGTGGTGTGTATAGACCTGTATATGCAAGTAAATGGAAGTTTATTTCCATGTGTGAGAACGTGTGTGAATAACTCTATGTATAAGTATAGGTGTGTAACAGGATGTATACGTGTATGAGTACATATGATGAGTGAGTAAATGTATGAGTGACTATATAGACTACTGGTAAATGAGTGAATGTGTATGCAGATGTTGGAATTGCTAAATAAGTTGTAGTAACTGGTATTGGTATCTCCATTTTTTGAAAATGTTAGTTCCTATTTTTGAATGTGTGTATCAAAGGTAATATTAGGGTGAGAGGAGGTCTGCCACTCTTTCACAAAGATGATTTCATCAGTGATGTCATTTGAGATGTCATCAGTGATGTCATGAGTGATGTCACTGACCATGTCATGAGTGATGTAATATGTGATGTCATCAGCAGTGCATTGCGGGTGCGCGAGTTATAGTTAGCTGAACCAACTATAACGGGGGAATTTCAAAGGTTTTGTATGAGTGAAATGTCCAGCAGACTATAACATGGTTGAAACCTATGTTTTTTTCAGTGAATTTCTAAAGTTGTTTAAATGCTAATTCCTAACTATAACGTGGCTGAAACCTATGCAAAGTGATGCAACGGTGGTGTAAAACAGTGACAGAGTGTTTGGTGGAAGTGTAAGGATACAAACTGGTAAATTGAACGTATAAAAGACAAATTTGCAAGTACATAGTAGACTTCATACATAGTCTATAAGTGTTTGAAACAGTCTATACCCTGATGCCTATTTTAATGCATGAGTACTTAGGTAGTGAGTGGATCATTACAGTTCTGAAAGGAAAGAGCTTGATTGAATTTATAACAGCCTCGGTTTTACCACAGTATACAGATAAATACATACTGCTGAATGGCTCACTACAATATTGAAACAGTAGTGTGAAAATGTTTGCTGGAAGTGTAAGGATACACATTTAGAAATTGAACAATAAAACATAAGTTTACTGGTGAAAAAACAGTGAATGCACAGTCTAAAGGGGTTTGAAACAGTATTTGGACTAAGGCCTGTACCAATCTATGAGTATCTATATAGTGACTGGATCATTACAGTTCTGCAAAGAAAGTTCCTCACTAAATTTATTACAGCTTCAGTTTTACCACGGTACAATAGAAAAGAACATACTGCTGACTGACTCACAACAATACTAAAACAGCAGTGTCAGAGTGTTTGGAGGAAGTCTAAGGATACAGACTGGGGAATTGAAGGCATAAAACACAAGTTTGCCGGTGCACACAAGACTGCATGAACACTCCATACGGATTTTAAGCAACCCATACCCTCAGATCCACTTTGCATATTTTAAATCAATACAAACATTTAAAGAATATATAACTGAATCTATAAGTGCTTTACTTTTAGTACAATAAATACATGTGTAGATAGTGCTCAAACCTTTTTTATTTTTAAACAATACATTTATTCTTGTAACATCTCATAATTTAACAGACATTCCAACACAAGTTCATCAGATATTTCATTCAGATCAATTCCCTCGTTAGCAGTTTCTGAATTAATTTGTTCTAAAATTTCAACAGAATTTAATACTTCCAGAAAATCTCCATCAAAGCTTTTCTTTTCGAAATCACAGCTCATGTCTGCGGCACTAATTTCCCCTTCTTCACTCTCATTGCCTGTGACAGCTACGATTAGTTCTTCAATTATACTCAAGGTAATATCCAAAATCCCCTCAGTATGAGGCTGTTGTCTTTCCATAATTTTTCCTTTATGTTCTTGCTCCTTCTATAAAAATATAAACAGTTAATTGTATCACTTTTAGTTATATATAATACAAAACTACCATTTTTACCAATTTTGGCCTACAAAAAATACTATAAAAATACTATTATCTAATAACATTCCATTAGTAGAGTTGTAGTCCTTTGCAAAGTTACATAAATATAATTACTTATAAGGATATCCTGTTCTTATCTTTTCTTAAATTTTGAAACCAGTCACTCCTTATGACTATAGGAAACAACTCAGGCTATTATAGTAAAATACACTACTAAAAAATGTAGAATAGGTATATTCACCTTACCCATTCCAAAATATTAAATGTGTTTTAGTAAAATGCAAAAGATACTATTCATTGTCCAGAATAACACTGTGTATCTGTGTATATTTAGACATCATTATCACACCACTTTTTGAATACTTCATGTGGTTACTCTATCTCTATTCCTCATCTATAACTTAGTCTAACCCTACTAATTACCTACCCCTTCAACTTCCGAACTAGCCTCTCCTCTAGTATTTATCTGCAACCTTGTAGCTTGCGGTTCTTATTTTTCTCACAGCTTATAACCTATAATTATGTAACATTCATTAACCTAGGCCTCTACTTCCTTGTGTTCTTCTACTAACCTTTCTTTATGCAGTTGCTTGTTATCTATTCTGTCAATCCTTGAATATCTTGTGTTTTTCACTAACGTTTCTTCCTAATTCAACAGTGTTTCTGGAATTCCTTACTCAATGTGTTCTTTTCCCTTAAGACCTTACTCATCACAAACTTTATAGTTTCTCATTTTAGGTTACAGAAAATACATTGAGTGAATATCTTCAATATTCTCTATAATGTCAGGTAAGTTTAGGCACTCAGTAATTTGTCATACAATTATTTTCCAAGAATATACCTTTGTCAACTATAAGGTATCACTTAGGTTTCTTGTATGGTTTCTTGTTCTCTCTGCTCTTCAGGTGCTGAACACGACTGAGTCTGTCTGCCCCGAAGGAGCAGCGACGGGAAAATGAACCGCTGTGCAATGTGCTCGGAAGCTGAATTCTAGTTGCGGGCACGATAACTAAGGTAAGTTTAACCGGGAACCTTCTTTAACTCTCCCACAAATATTTGACTATTCTCTTCAGGATTATCTATGGAGCAATTGAAAATGGTTTACATAAAAGGAGTGACCCTGTGTCCCTCAGAACCTGGGTAAGCGTGATTGAGTACAAAGTGGTTCCTTCGGGTAGCGAGAAATTGCTTTAAGGCGTAGTTAATTCAGTTCAATCTATACATAAAGTAAACCCTCTCAGAACAATGTAATCCAAAAATATATTGTCTTTATATTAACAAAAATTCACGATATACAGGAATTACTTCATTCCGCAATAACACAAATTTCAATAAATGATAAAAACAATGCAAATTACATGTGGTGCATGTGACTATCAGTGAGCAAAGTGATCAGTACTTGATGGATGAAGATTTTGGTTCCATTTACCAACAATGACGGGATTTCTCTAACAGCTTTTCGAATAAGAACCAAATGATGATGACGCAACACCTTAAATATCATTTGCCTTGGCTTGGTATGACGAGGGTTCCGGTGTGATGGGACTCTATGGGCTTTGTCAATCTCAAATTTTTCAGTGAATTTAATATTCAAGAGACCAGGCAGAAGAGATTCAAGATAGAGCCGACAATTCGTCCCTTCAACTTCTTCAGGCAAATTAAAAATGGGAAGATTATATTGCCTATTGCGATTTTCCAAGTCCAGCAGCTGAGTGTGCATAGGAATAATTTTGGCCATTAAAGGTGTAAAAGCGTCCAACTTATTTTTGTTATCTTGAATTTTAATTACATTATCTGATACCTTCATTGAAATCAAAGCCATATCCTTACGAACATTTTTGACTTCTGAGGCAATGGTGTCAGTATTCAGACGTAAGGCTTTAATTTCCTCCAAAATTAGAGCAAGAGAAGGTTCTGAGGATTCCACCACCTTAGATTTGGCTGGAGGAGGAGAAATCTGCTGCTTCCTTTTATTAGTGGATGAATTGTGTAGAATAAATATAATGAGGAAAAATAACCTCAAAATGTGAGAGAAATGTAGTAAATAAGGACCAAAACACCAAAAAACTCTGTAGAATCACAGGTGCAGCAGCTAAATAGGACAGTAGGTGGAGCTAGGCCCAAACCAGCCTCTGTCATAAATATTACTCCGCCCCCAGGCACTCAATTCCGGCAATACCTGGAAGAGCAGCTGGGAGCAGGTACCATGGAGGCTGGAGAAACACTTCCGATTCAGAAACTCAACAGAAAGGACTCCACAGGTAGGAGGTCGCATCAGGAGGCAAGTGCCGGTATTTTCGCCGACTTTATGACAGGAATTCGTCGTTAAATGATGTTATAGGCTCCGAGGATCACGGAGCTCCGGTGGCGGCGGCCATCTTGGTTGCCGCGCTCGCGCATCTCCCAGTTAACCCTTCTAACTGAAAGTATTTCCTCCGAATATGCAATTGGGAATCCACAGTTAGTATTCAACCATGCTACTGTTTTATTTTTTAATGAATCATGGGATTCCCCATGTGACTGGACAAGATGATCTTCTATGGTTGGAACATTAGTCAAAACAGCCACATAGGGTGCGCAGTCCGGTGGGAGATTAATATACCGACTTCTTCTTATGTGTCTAGAATCTGATCTGCCATCCTGAACTACTGATGTCTGTGCAGTCAGATACATTTTTGGTGGGGGTTCAGATGGAGTGTTATCTGCTGCGGCGACTTGCCGACTAGTCTGCGATGCAGACCCCCTCATAGATCCCTGCCCTGTTCCCGTAACCTTAGGTCTGACAGGCGAGGCCGCTAACTGGTGTGCTGTTAACAGTCCACCTAGTCTATCTACCTCTAGAGACAGGTTGTCCAGCTTGCTTGACAGTGGTCTAATTAGCTCCTCCATTTTTCTCACAATTTTCCCTTCTAAGGCGCCAATCAGTAGGGTAAGTTGGTCAATTAGTAATTTAGTACCACCCTCATTATGTCCCTCAGAAGGACAAGAGCCTATGATCGGGCCATTATCAACTGGTGCAACTATGTCTGCTCTTTTTTTATTATGCTTGCCCCCCCCGTTTAGGCTTTGATGTTCTACAGTTTCTCACCGGTCTTGGTGCTAACTGTACCTGTTCTGTTTCAGCCTCCTCAAAAGAGGTATCTGGCAGATATTCCTGTGTCTCTGCATGTACCTGCGCTACAGTTATTAATATATCCCTATTGTTAATATCAAAGTTGTCAGGCATGGGTATTTCCACTGTTGGGAGAGGCGCCACATCCTGTAGCAGTGAAGCACTTCCCCGACCTAAAGAGGCCCTTCTGTCATTGGTAATTTGATGAACTTTTTTGACTAGATAATTATCCATAGTGCCCAACCCTGAAGTAGGTTTATCAGCTTGACATCTAGACATCACGTCAGCTTACTATAACTCTCAATGTAAGGACCAATGCAATGGAGTGGAACAATCAACAAGAATACAAGGCACTTTGCACAAACACCCAAGTATCACGAATAAAAATAAAGTCTCACTTCAGTAGTTGTAGTCCTTATCTACAGAATCAATGTCTGTGGCCCAGCCCAGTCTCCTCAGGCCTCTGAGGGCCACAGAGGGCCCGCACTTTGCCCGGGCTTAGCCCGGCGCAGATCCACGCGCGGTCCCGCACTGCGGGAGGCGAAAGACGTTAAATAGTGCCGGTAGGTGTGGGGGCGGACCTCCGCTCCGGTCTTCAACGCACGGACTCCTGGACAATGGAGTCCAGTGCAATAGCCAGCAAGCAAGTTCCCTCAGGCTATGAACCCCTCCAGGGGCAGCAGGCAGCTCGGGTGACAACAAGCTCTCACGAGCGATGCGGGACCCGCGCCAGCCGGTTCCGCAAGCAGTTAAGTGCTGCCGGTAGGTGTGGGGGCGGACCTCCGCTCCAGTCTTCAACGCACGGACTCCTGGACAATGGAGTCCCGTGCAATAGCCAGCAAGCAAGTTCCCTCGGGCTATGAACCCCTCCAGGGGCAGCAGGCAGCTCGGGTGACAACGAGCTCTCACGAGCGATGCGGGACCCGCGCCAGCGGGTTCCGCAAGCAGTTAAGTGCTGCCGGTAGGTGTGGGGGCGGACCTCCGCTCCGGTCTTCAACGCACGGACTCCTGTACAATGGAGTCCCGTGCAATAGCCAGCAAGCAAGTTCCCTCGGGCTATGAACCCCTCCAGGGGCAGCAGGCAGCTCGGGTGACTACATTTCTCATAAACAGAATACAACAATGAACAGAATATTTCGTCCCGATTTTCAACAATTTGCTGTTGCAAACTTTCAAGAACAAAAACAACATTAACAACTACATTTGCATAGCAGTTGACACCACAACTATTTTCAAACCGATAACCAACATTCTCTTCAACACTGTCTTTTTTCTTTTTGCTTGCAGGCACAACTTCGTCTTGTTTTTTTTCTTTCTCTACAGTTTCACTACAGATATTCTCAAATCTTCTTTTTCTACCTACCACACACTTTTCAAATACTGGATATTGACCTAAATTGGGTGCATATTCTCTTCTTAACCTATTATACTCTTTCACACAATTTGCATCTGCACTAGCCTTTGCTCATCAAAATCAATCAAGTACAATCCAGATAAAGTTCTGACTCGAGACAAAGCAACATATGCCATATGCTCTTTAAACACGGTACTTCCAATATTCACTAAAGCACTATCTACACTTAAACCTTGAGATTTATGAATGGTCACCGCATATGCCAAACAAACAGGAAACTGTTTTTTGTGTACATATCTTTTACAAGCAATAACCGATATGAACAACAACTAAATTGTTGTACTTCTGCAATTTCATCAAATTTGATTTTCAAAAACTCAATACCATCTCTATTTACATAATTAACAAAATCAACAATTTTACCCATTGCTCCATTTACTAAACCTTTTTCCACATTCAAATTGTGTCGTAAAATTACCCCACAGTTTACACATGCATACAAATTCTTTTCTAAACCAGCAGTTTTACTTATCGATTTCTCTAAAGGATCCAATTAACTCTTCAACCTTTCAGTAAAAAAAAAAGTGATTTCTTCATGTTCTATTTTATTAATAGCTTTCAATTTTATAATTTCTTCATTTTCCAACTTTAACATTTCTTCACTAAATATAGAACATTCATGTAGTGTTGGCATTAAGTAGATTACAGATTTGTTTTCTGCAATTCTCATGTATATTTTCTTTGGGACATTATTTTAATTTGGATACAAATTCGAAAGTAATTGTCTCTGTAAAGCGTGTTTGCCATGTTCAATAATTTTTTCAATTCTTATATCTTGAAGAATAGTTCCATAATCAGCATTATTTGCCTGTTGATATTTGTAATAAGTTCCTTATACTCAAAATATGACCAAATGTTTACATTTCCAATGCTCCCCAAAGACTTCCTAGTATCTTTATGCACCAGTGTTTTAAACACTGGTTGTCCTTTTACAGGAGTAAGGTGTAGAATATCTCCTAAAACTATGATGTGTTTTCCTCTGAATAATACATCATACTCTGTTTTAAGAAGTTGCTGCATTCTTAAATGCACAAAAGCAAGCATTAAGTTTGATACCATCCTTACCTCATCAATAATGAGAAGTTTCATTTTCCTAAAGACTCTTGAAACTTCACAAGAAGCTTCTACAGATAGCTTATGGTATTCTAATTTATTTTCATGCACTACTAGTAGCATTAATAAATGATGTAAAGTAATTCCTTTAATATTGTGGGCTGCTAATCCAGTTGGAGCAGTGACAACACAAGACAAATGCGACTCAGTTGTTTTCTGTAGAAAAGTTGTGATTACTTTAACTGAAAAACTTTTGCCTGTTACAGTTTTTCCACTCACGTACATTCTGATAGGTTCAAATGATGAGCAATAGCACTCTTTCTTCTCATGAAGTAATCCCTGGTCAATCTGTTCTCTCACTTGCTCATATATTTCTTTCTGCTCCCGATTTAGTTGTTCTTCCAAGTTCCCTATGTTTGTTACATCTTCTTGACCTTGATAAATTGCTGTTTCCACCTCTTCCATAGCAGTTGCTGCTTCATTTTGAACAATTGGTTCTCCTAGTGGGTCCTGAATCAATGGAATCGAAGTTTGACTGTCTTGAGAACTGTCTCTAGCAATCTCAGCTGCAATTCTAGCTTCTTGCTCAATTTCGTCATTCAACATTTTCACATAATTAGCAAAAACAGGACATTCTATAGTATCTTTAGTTGCATTGAAGGAATCTTCATGGGTATCGAAATCTCCTAGTAATTCCAATTCTGAACCTCATGGTTTGAAAAGTTGCAAAAGAGCTATATATACCATTATTAATGTTTTCGGTAATATTCCGTTTAAAAATATAGTTTTGCAGTACTTCATAGAGACAAATGTTCTCTAGATGATGACTTCTATTTGGATAATATGTATCCAACATATTTGTTTTCAAATATCTGTACTTTCTGGCTCTTTTTCAGCTAAATATTCAATTTCTTGTACAGATTTAAGAACTCGGTTTTGTGTTGCAGCAAGACCTAGACTCACCCAAATGATTCTTCTAGATTTGGAATGTAGACTTACAGATGATAACCGATCCGAGCATTCATACGCTCCGGTTTCTCGATGAAATAACATCTTCAAACTGTAATTATATAACTTCTTACTTTGACTCTTCTCATGGGAAATCTCTTCCCACATTTCCTTCAATTCTGTCTTTTCTGATTTTGTTATGTAGGATGTTACATGTTGAGCAACAGCAATGGAATTTTCAGCAGCATATTGTATTTCAATATTAGCATTCCACATGGACAAAATGTCTGGGTTATAGTCAAATTATATATTTTGACTCTACATTTCTTCTTAAGCTGTAGGTATTTTGTGGAGACTTTCTTGTGATAGTATGTCGCAAAGATTACATAAAACTGTACACTCTTCCTTTTGATATTACAGGTTGTGGAAATGCAAAACGGCATTTGGGGTAGAATTTGTCCTTAGATTTGTACTATCGATGACTGTCTTTCCCACAACGATGGCTTTGGAATCGTAATATTGTGTTTTTATCTAGGAACCTAAATCGATATTTCTATTCTATGCCCTTGTTCGGCTATAATCAATAATATCCCTATAAAGGCATAGGAATCATATCCATATTTTGTCGTAGCCCAGGCAGTCACATTAAGCAAGGCTACTTCCCCGGACTCCTAGAAAGCACAACGAGTACTCTAAACAAACCAAACCTCCAGCAACCTTGCTTTTGTTTTGATTTCATCCTAGAACTCCTGTAAAGCACTGTAAGAACGGCCAGTTCTTAGTGACATCTTTATTGACGTCTTATGTCCAACCTTACGTCAAACCCGGCACCTTTCAGGTATAATTATACCAACGTTGCCTTAGGCAAACACACGGTGGTGGTTTTGGAGCAGAGCAGCTATCTACTTGCCCGAAAGCCCAGCTGATGCGAGAGCCCACGGACGCTGCCCCTCCCTTTTGACGCACTGAGAGAGACGCCGTCTTTTCTCCTGCCGAGAAATCCAGCTCCGGTGTTTCCAGATACCTTCGCGGGTTACTGGGATATCGAGTCCTGAGAGAGAGATACAAGACCTCCTGCTTTCTATTACCCAGGTACGGAGCTGACTAAAACCATAGAGAAAATTCTTGAGTCAGATTCTTGGCAAAACCAACTTAACTTAAACTGCTACTTACTTACTCCTTCCCAAGTATTAGGCTTAGGTCAGGTACACCGTGGTAGGCGTATTTAGAAGCACCAGTTGAGTACGTTAGTCAATGTATATATGTATGTATATATTTTATCTATTTTAAAGTATCATATGGCTAAGAAACCATATCAATGCTTTTACAGTATTATTTTATAATCCTCCTTTTACTGTACACACTTTACTTTACTATAAGTATTGCAATTGTGGCAATTCATTTCTCTTGCATAAGAAAGAAGACTGCTCAATAAATAACACCTTTTATTGAAAACGCCCATCTCTCTTTTCTCTGTACTCTGGTGAAACTAAGTATGCACACTTGACTGAGTGAAATAGCTGTCTATTGTTTTCACACAACTCTAGAGATACACTCGTATTCTGAGGGAGCAAAGTTGTCATGTTTTATGGTTGTCAGAAGCTAATCCCTTCTTGTCTAATCAGGAAAGTTAATTCCTTCTTGAACATTCGAGAAAGTTTCTAGTGACCTCTGAGCTAGCTGGCAAACCTTAAGTCTAATATAGTCAGTAAAGACCTAGTCGACCTCAGTACTACGTCTACACTGCTGAATATATTATTCCAATGCGCAGAGTCTATTGGGAATATAGGAACTACACTACAGTAAGACTTGTTGTCTTAAGTCCTTATCTTGTTTACTTTTGGGTATATCACATGTAGCATATTCTTCAATAAAAGACAAAACAGTATCATCTGAGTCTGTTCCAAATTTGGGAGCATCTTTGATCCATATTAGCATGTGTATGTGAGGAGCACCTCTTGCTTGATACTCCTTTCTCCAAAAGAAGACCAGAACCTCTCCAAGAGGAGGATTTTTTTATTGGATATAAAAGACATCAAAGCTTCAAATGTATGATTGAAATACCTGCATACATTAACTAGATTCAAAGAGCACAATTCTCCAGGTGTCTTGTATTCAATATTTAGTATATTTGGATTTGCCTCTCTTAGAAATTGAAATAAATCATCCCAAGCATATTCAGCACAGCTTAGAGTAAGGAACCATGTAGGAGTTCCTAAGTTCCTTAGCATACATTTCAGTTCTCCATGACGACGGTACCAGTACTCATTAGTACCACGCTGACATGCCTTGAGATTAATTAGCTGAGATTCCAAAACATTATCTTTCTGCAGTACTTTATCCATTAATTCCTTTGCCGAAATATTTGGCAGATGTACACCTGTTTTCAATATATGGTTTACTGCATAAGAAAGTCCAGACAAATCACTCTCAAGCAAAAGATTAAACAAATACGGAATACATTGTCGAAATCTTGGATCTTCTGCATATAATCTTAATGTCCGGTATTCAGAAGCAGGAATCTGCACAGGCCGGTCATCATATCATCCTCCTTTTCCTGTGGGAAACAATTGAGGGAAACAACGAACTTCCAAGTTTTTTTCCCATACACTAATGAGACTTCCTTTTGCTTCTTTCATTTGGAATAACTCAATAGTATTCCCCATCACTTCTTTAGAATGCAGTGGATGAGCACTGTAATGTTCGTAGATTTCTTCAGTTCTGGACACATCCACTTTTTTAATTTGTCCAGGTGGCAAATCACTATCTTCTTCTACAGATATTTTTTCTTCTCTCACACACACATTTCTGTAACAATGATTATTTTTTACAAGATACAACGTTGCCTTTTTCACTTTCCTAACATCCACTAATTCTTGCCAGATTTTCTTACTCTTAGTAGGAACGCCATTAACAAGAATAACTAAAGGTTCATCCACTACATTTTCTACACTAATTGTTTCAATATCTTTCTTTAAATCTTGAGGCAAATATACAACTCTTCCCTTTAATCCTCTCTGTAAATCAGAAGGAGGCAATTTTCCGGTCCTAGGCTCATTACAAACAATATCCTGAAATGGATGCAAACATTGAATAAGAATACACATAGGTATTTAAATCCATCAGTTCTGAATGAATATTTACCAACTCAAGATTATTATGCACAACTCTAGCAGGCATTTTGTTCTCGTCTCATTTGTTATAACAATATTTACAAATACGCTGATCAGAACCCACATTAAAACAATTCTCTACAAACAAATAAGTTGCAAATTCCTTCCACTCATTATTATTTCCCTTTTCACTTTTTAAATACAAATCAATAGTCCTGGTCTTATTTTTATAATGAGTTTGTCGACAAAAAATACAAGGATAATTTGGTCTTTCAACTGAAATCACCTTAAACTTTGTAATTTCTTGCTCAGAATTTTCCTTACTACAATGTTGTACATTCTCTTCTACATTTCCTTTTATTAATATCTCAATTTCTGCACTGCCTCCCTCAGGACCAAAATAACTAACCTCAATTTCATCACAAATGTTCTTTACACTTGATACAGATCCATTCAAAAGCGCACTGTTCAACAGTAGAGCTGGACTTTTTGCATAATATAATCTTCTGACTAATTTCCTCATTTCAGAATGATATACTCCTCTCCTGCTGCTGCCTGGGACCCTCTCATGGTGCTGCCTGAAGAGCATGCTGCCTAGGACCCTCTCCTGCTGCTGCTTGAAGAGCCTGCTGCCTGGGACCCTCTCCTGCTGCTGCCTGAAGAGCCTGCTGCCTGAGACCCTCTCCCGCTGCTGCCTGAAGAGCCTGCTGCCTGGGAACCCTCACCACTCACTACCACCACAGGTGTTACATGTCAACAGGGATGGCAAGGACAGAGAAGATCCGTGCCAGTCCATTCACAAGTGAGGAGCTGGAAGTCCTTGTGGACGAGGTGCTGGCACAGTACCAAAGGCTGTTTGGTGGTTCCAAGGTAGTGGTAGGTCACCATGAAGGTAGCTGCAGGGCAGGGGGGTGTCAGACGTGTAGTTGCGCAGCTGCAGTATATGCCTGGTGGTGTGGTGTTGTGTGAAACACTGACAGACAAGCTGTCTCCAGGGCAAGGGAGTGTGTGTTTCACAATGTCAGTCTTTTATATGACTGGACGTGTATGTGTGTGTGTTACGTTGTCAGACATATAGAGCCAACGGTTGATAGCCGTGTAGGTGCCAGGACAGTATTTGCATGTGTGAATATTTCTGTGTGCACCTGTAATCTGAGTCAGTGTGACCCAGAGAGTAGATTCAATCAATCAATCAATCAATCAAAGACATTTATAGAGCGCACTACTCACCCGGAGGGTCTCAAGGCGCTAGGGGGGGGGTGCTGCTACTGCTCGAACAGCCAGGTCTTGAGCTTCTTCCTGAAGGAGAGGTGGTCCTGGGTCAGGCGGAGGTGGGCCGGAAGGGAGTGCCAGGTCTTGGCGGCCAGGTAGGAGAAGGACCTTCCTCCTGTTGTCGCTCTTCGGATGCGGGGGACGGCGGCGAGGGCGTGGTTGGTCGATCGGAGGTGGCGTTTGGGAACGTAGAAGTTGAGGCGGCTGTTGAGGTATCCTGGGCCTTGGTTGAGTAGGGCTTTGTGTGCGTGGGTGAGGAGCCGGAAGGTGATTCTTTTGTTGATCGGGAGCCAGTGCAGGTCTCTCAGGTGTCTGGAGATGTGGCTTCGTCTGGGGACGTCGAGGATGAGTCTCCCGAGGCGTTCTGGATACGCTGGAGTCTTTTCTGGAGCTTGGCGGTGGTTCCGGCGTAGAGGGCGTTGCCGTAGTCCAGACGGCTGGTGACGAGGGCCTGGGTGACCGTCTTCCTGGTTTCGGTGGGGATCCACCGGAAGATCTTATGTAGCATGTGCAGGATGTTGAAACAGGACGAGGAGACGGCGTTGACTTGTCTGGTCATGGAGAGGGAGGAGTCCAGGATGAAGCCCAGGTTGCGTGCTTGGTCTGTCGGTTTGGGTGCGGTGCCCAGGGCGGGGGGCCACCAGGAGTCGTCCCAGGCGGAGGGCGAGGAGCCCAGGATGAGGACTTCCGTCTTGTCTGAGTTCAGTTTTAGGCGGCTGGTTGTCATCCACTCGGCTACGTCTTTCATCCCTTCGTGAAGGTTGGCTCTGGCGGTGGCGGGGTCGTTGGTGAGGGAGAGAATCAGCTGGGTGTCATCGGCGTAGGAGATGATGTTGAGGTTGTGTTGGCGTGCGATGGCCGCGAGGGGGCTCATGTAGACGTTGAAGAGGGTGGGGCTCAGCGAGGATCCTTGAGGGACGCCGCAGATGACTCCGGTGGCCTCTGACTTGTACGGTGGTAGACGGACTCTCTGTGTTCTTCCGTCGAGGAAGGAGATGATCCATTCCAGGGCCTTCTCGTGGATTCCGACGTTGCTGAGGCGCTGCACTAGGGTGCGGTGGCAGACAGTGTCGAAAGCCGCGGAGAGGTCTAGGAGGATGAGGGCCGCTGTTTCTCCGTTGTCCATCAGGGCTCGGATGTCATCAGTGGCAGCGATGAGGGCGGTCTCGGTGCTGTGGTTGGCTCGGAAGCCAGACTGTGAGGGGTCGAGGGATCCATTCGTCTCGAGGAAGGTGGCCAGCTGTTTGTTGACGATCTTCTCGATGACTTTGGCTGGAAACGGGAGGAGCGAGATGGGGCGGTCATTCTTGAGTTCGGTGGGGTCCGCTGTAGGTTTCTTGAGTAGGGCGCTGAGTTCGGCGTGCTTCCAGCTCTCCGGGAAGGTGGCGGTGTCGAATGAGGTGTTGATGATGTCCCGCAGGTGGGGTGCGATGACAGCGTCGGCCTTGTTGAAGATGTGGTGAGGGCAGGGGTCGGTTGGAGATCCGGAGTGGATGGAGTTCATCATGCGGACGGTGTCTTCGGTGCTGATCGGCGTCCAGGCGCGGAGGGTGGTGGTGGGGGGCGGGGGTTCGGTCGTGGCGTGCGTCGGTTGAGTGCTGAAGCTGTTGTGTATGTCCGCGATCTTGTTGTGGAAGTAGGAGGCGAGGGAATTGCAGAGGTCTTGCGAAGGGGTGATGTCGTTGTTTCCGGCGTAGGGGTTGGAGAGCTCTTTCACGATGTTGAAGAGTTCCTTGCAGTTGTGTGCATTGTTGTCCAGTCGGTCCTTGAATGCAGTTTTCTTGGTGGCGCGGATCAGTTGGTGGTGCTTCCGGGTGGCAAGCTTGAGGGTGGTCATGTTGTCCGGAGTTGGTTCCCTTCTCCAGTCTTTCTCGAGGGCTCGGCAGTTCTTGTTGGAACTCATGAGTTCGTCGGTGAACCATGGGGCCTTCTTGCTGCCGGGTCTGTTGGGCGGGGTCCTCAGTGGGGCGAGTTTGTCCGCGCAGTTGCTAATCCACTTCGTGAGGTTGTCGGCGGCCTGGCTGGGGTTCACTGAGCTGGCGGGAGGGTGCTGGCTCAGGGAAGCGGCGAGCTGGTCGGCTGTGATCTTGTTCCAGCTTCTTCGAGCAACCTGTTGCTGGTGGTGGTGGATCGTCGTTCTTCTGAAGGTGAAGTGGACGCAGCTGTGGTCCGTCCAGTGGAGTCCGGTGGTGTGGCTGAAGGTGATGTCTTTGCTGGATGAGAAGACGGCGTCGAGTGTGTGTCCGGCGAGGTGGGTGGGGGTGGACACCAGCTGCTTGAGACCGAGGTTGGCGAGGTTGTCGAGCAGGGTGGTGGTGTTGCGGTCGTTGTTGTTCTCCAGGTGGAAGTTGATGTCCCCCAGGAGGATGTAGTCGGCGGAGGGGAGGGCGTGCGGGCTGATGAAGTCGGCGATGTCCTCGCTGAATTGTGTGCGTGGTCCCGGGGGTCGGTAGATCAGGGTGCCTCTGAGGGTGGTTTTGGGGTCCGTGTGGATCTGGAAGTGCAGGTGTTCGGCGGTTGTCAGGGTGTCGTCGGTGTTGGTCTTGATGCGGATGGTGTCCCTGTAGATGATGGCGAGGCCTCCTCCAGTCTGGTTGTCGCGGTCTCTTTGGGTGATCTTGTAACCCTCTGGGATGGCGATGGCGATGTCGGGCGCTGAGGAGTCGTTCATCCAGGTTTCCGTGAGGAAGGCGACGTCTGGGTCTGTGGTGTCGAGCAGGTTCCAGAGCTCGACGGCGTGTCTGTGGACGGAGCGGGTGTTGATCAGGATGCACTTCAGGTGGGTGGTGCTGGTGTTCGGCTTGGTGGGTGCTGGTGTGGCGTGGGTCCGGTTGCAGGTGAACTTACAGGAGTGGCAGCTGAAGGATCCGTGGGTGCGTCTTGGTGTGGCTCGGTAGCAGCCCGGGGTTCGGCCGGTGTTGAGTGCGTTGAGTTCGGTGGCGTCGTAGGTCCGGTGGGTCGGCTTCCGACGGTGGAGGCCAGGGGTCCTGGCACTGGGCGCGGTCCAGGCACGGACGGGCGCAGACGGGCTTACCTTTGGCGCACCTTCGGCGCTCATTCAGTGCTCCCGCGGCGCGCGTCCACTGCGCGGTCGCTCCGGGGGCGTCATAAGAAGGGAGCCGGTAGGGAGGGTCTGCGGGGAGGCGGGAGCGGGCCGAACAATCGGCTGGCGGGGGGGCGGGACCGCGGGCTCGCAGCTGTGGGAAAACGGGAGGCCGAGGCTCGGAGGGCGGCCCTGTGGCGGCTGGGGCAGCGTCAGCGGCGAGGATCATGAGCAGCGGGCAGCAGGTAAGCAGGTAGGCAGATTCAGTGCCTGCCCACGATTATACATCACCAAACTTACATGCTCCTTGCTCCAGTTCCTTCCCACTGAATAGTAGATATGCCCCATATATGCCCTGGATTACGGCAGACCTACACACTTCTGTCGATGCATATTGTGTTGTGGCATCATGCATTTGTGGGAATATCATGGAGCATATACGCCCTAATGTGTGCATGCAATCACAAATGTCTGGGCCATGCACAGTGCCCTTGTGAGGGGTCCCCCAGTTTTGGAGGGAGGGAGGTTACAATTAGTCATGAGTCTGTGTCTTGCTACTGTTCTGATAGATGTTGGTATCTGACATTGTGTAACTGGACATTTACCCTCTTCACCGCCCGGGCCACTCACGGCCCTGGAGCAGCCTCCAGGCCTCACCTCAAGGCTCCGCTGGTGTGTCACGCTGTTAGGACCTCGCCTCACTTCACTGGAAATATGCACTTTCGGATTCCACCACTACCCCGGTCTGATGGCTCGATAGTACCGCAAATGAACCAGCCCTGGTATGTGGGCCGGCAACAGCTAAAACGGCCAGAAAGCCGGTTCTGTAGAAGGCCATTGGTGGGAGCTTCGGAGCAGTATGTCTGCTCACGCCGCCATCTTGGCCATGCCCCTCTTGCAAATACATTTAAAGAACAAATCACCTATCCTGTTCCCGTAGGCCCCTGTTGGGAGTGCTGCTCTCAGACAGGAGTGTCTGATGCACCTTTCAATATTCGCTGGCTGCCTCGGTTTCCCTCAGCTCTGCACATTGTTCCAGGTTCTGGCCCGGCGGTTTCGTGAATGTCAGCATTACCTCTTTTTCAGATTCATCGCATTCTTTTCTCTTCTGCAGAAAAGAGGAGCAGAGAAGCAGGAGCCGGGGCCTGGAGCCCAGAACCCCAGAGACTCTGAGCGCTGTCTCCGGCACTCAAGCTTCAGACTCACCCCTCTCCTGCGCAGTGCACTCACCCTGCCTGGCCGGCATCAAGCTGCTTAGCAACATTGCGATTATTTAAGGTGCTGCGGCGGCACACTGCACCTGAAGGCAGACGCAAAGTGAAAAACGCACACATTTTTAAACACAAGTAGAGACCAAAGAGTATGAACATAACAAGCATTGGTCAATGCAGGAAAATGTGCTTCTTCCAATTGAAATGGAGGGAAAGTAAGTGGCCCGCACAGGAACCAAGAAAAGAGTGGGAAGGATGGAATCCTTTTGCAGGCCATAACTAAAAAACAAAAACAAGCCCAATCTCCCATGAAAGAAAGTCCAAACCAAGCAAATATCCTACTACAAAAAGCCCAATGACGGTGGAGATCAAAAACTGCAAAATGCAAAAAAAAAGCCTAAAATATGTCAACAGTGAAGAAGGCATGGCGAAATACATACCCCCACTAACACTGTATAATTAAGAGGAGGTGGGAGGAAGGAAAACTATATTGAAATGTAATCAGCTATGGTGCATAAACTACACACAGGCAAACAGAAACAGAGCAGTAAACCAAGAAGAAAAGTAGTAACCCAGAGAACAGACAAAGGACTGTAATGTGATGAGACAGTACTTAGTCCCTGCTACATGGGAGGAAAGAAAGGATGGAAAAAGAGGCAGGACTGACCACTGGCAAGCAAGGATTGTTGAAGCACACTCAGAGAAACAAATCAAAAGCTGAGGGATTGCTTTAACCCAACATAAAAAATTACTATAGGTCTCAAATGCTCAACCTAAAAAAACACTGATCAAAATGTGAATTGCAGTCCAAGGGCTGTAGAGGGCAGCAGAAGGCTGTTCTAAGCATGTGTTTATGATTTTTCTTGTTATACACACGTAGAGGGGTGGAGAGAAGTGAACACAAAAAATCCCAACACGTCACACAAAACAAAAAAATTATTGTTTTGAAAAAACTGCCCTCATTTACACACCGAAGTGTGTGACATGCTTCATCTGCTTACAATACGTCCAGGTGTAGCCACACCCTGGACGGAGCATAGGGGGGGGGTTAAACAAAAAATACCACAAAACAACAATACGCAACCAAACAACATATATGTAACAAAAACACAAAAAACACAAATAGTGATCAGTGAATGTCACCAAGTGACTTGAGTGGGTGCGCCACACGTGCAGTTAAAGGGCATAGTGCTTAAAACTGGTTTGTGGATACCAAACAACTAATTTATTATTAGGTTCCACAATCAGGATTAAAAAGAAAGAAAGGATGGAAGCTGTTTCCAAGAGATAAGTTAAAGTTCTCAAAACAGCCCTCCTAATACCGCCTTTGCCAACATGTTTCAACCGACTTACTGTGCCAAGAAGGTCACCCCGGTCGCCTTCAGGGCATGTGTCACCACCCGTCCCGCTATCGGGCATACCGTAATTCGGTTAAAGTACCGATATGCTGATTACATATGATTCCATATGAACCGATATGTTTGGAGGGGCTCCGAACAATCTGGAAACATATACGAGTTTATTGCGTGTGTAAACTTGACATGGCGTCTCGCAGGTCGGTGTCCCAAGAACACAATGGTTCTGAGGAACCCTGCACGTGTGTTAGCCTGCTATTCAGATCGCCGCGTGGATCTGATGGTAAAGTCCCGGAGCCCCTCTTCACCAAGCTTCCACTTGAGTGGGTGTCATTCACTGTGTCACTCGCCACACTCTAGGTACCTGGAGTAAGCGCTACAAGTCCCACCTTCAAGTCATTAGCTCCACCTGAAGGATAGCTGTTTACAAATATGATTACTACTGCAACTTAACACATGATCTTCGGCATCCTGGGTCCTACGGAAAAGCTGATGTAGAATTAGCTCTCATGGCGGGACCCGCTCTTGCTGGCATCCCTGAGGCCTTTGCCCCTTGGAGTGGTCAGATCCTCTTCTTTAGGACGTCCGTGCACTCTCGCCATCAAGTCTGCTGTTCGTGGTGATTGTCACAAATGACCCAGCTGGCTCACCTCTGCCATCACCACGTTTGCTTGGCTTTACTAAAACTCATTGCTAGCTAGTTTTCCAAGTGCCGCCAATGTTTTCAAGGTATGCTGCTCCATGCCAGATGTTCTCGCACTGAGTCATCAAGTTTGTGAGTTGTCAGATCACACATTCTTCTTTTCTCTTCATCTTGCAATTTCTTCTAAGGTGGCGTCATGCCACACAATTTCCTCCTTCTGGTTCTTTCACTTTGCAATGAGGTCTAGTCTCATCAGGTCTTGCACTTCTTTTCTGACCAGGCCTCACCATGTGACATGCACTTCACATGGGTCTCCCTGGTCATGTCCTACCCCTAGTACAATGCACACTCTTCTTTTGGTGATCAGACCTGTCATCACAACCTTCTTACTTTCACTACTTCTCGCAGGTTTTCATATCTTGACTTCTGGTCAATCTTGTCTGGCCTCTCAGTCACCTTCTCACTGACATTATGCAGGTCATCTTCTCTGTGACCTTTTGGCATGTCATCTTCTCTGTGACCTTTTGGGAGGTCGTCTTCTCTGTGACCTTCTGGCAGGCCATCTTCTCCATGACCTTCTGGCAGACAGTCTTCTCCGTGACATTCTGGCAGGTCATCTTCTCACCGACCTCCGGTAGGTCATCCACTCACCCACCTCTTGCAGGTCATCATCTTCTCGCTGACCTCTTTCTTGCAGGTCATCTTCGGACGATCTCTTGCTGGTTATCTTCTTGCCTAACTCTTGCCAGTCATCTTTGTCCTTTGCACTCTCATTTCTTCATCTGATTTTACTTTAGCTTTGGGCAGCCTCCCCACTTACTTCTTCTGCTCGCTGTTGCGTCCTTTTACCAATGGGCGTGCATGCAGCACACATTCTTCAGTCCTTCAGGGACTTGCTGCCTGGGGCTGTAGTTCTGTCCACCCCATGCTGTCCTGGTGCATTAACCGCCTGTGTCCATTGATCTTGAAGTTACCACCCATGGATAGTAGGCATCACCACAAACCTTTTACTGATGACGTAGTTCTCCCTGCACCCATAACCAGACAGTATTTTGTGGATATGCCACTTTAGTGGAGACAATAATCTCCCCTTCAATCAGCATACAACCACAGCAGCTGTGCTTGTGCTGTCCCTTTTAAAACCTTTAAATCTTACTTCATGACAGGCCATCTTCTCCATGTTTTGGGCAGTCTCCATGACCACTAAATGTCACAGCCACATTAGTCCTTGGCCTCAGCAGCTTACATACTGCTGCAGGCCTCTTTACTCTCACCTTCATTTGGTGCTCTCTTCCATTACCAGCCGACAGCGGAGCCCAACCAGTGCTGTTCCTCCTTCATTGCAGGTTGAGGCAGGCTGCAGCGCAGCTCCCTGAGGCTGACAACTCCATTCATGCCCTTGCACATGCGGTGGCCGACACCACCCCCACAGCAGTCCTGGCTGTCTCCCTCCACTCCAAAGGTAAACTGCTTCTCATGCTTCTGGGGGGGCAAGTAGTGCCTGGCTGCCATTGTAGAAGCAGCATGGCTCTCCTTATTTCAACTCTGTCCCACAGTTAGCAATCTGCAGTCTCCATTAATTGCAGGCCCCTTCGGGCCACATGCTGTGCTCTGATCGGTGTCAGCAACTTTACATACGCTGCAGGTTCTCGCTTTACTGGCGCGGGAAATGCAGCTGCGCCGGTGACATTAACTTCCTCAGCCGCGTGCCGGGCCTCTTCACCGTCGCATTCATATCGCAGCCGCTCCTACTTCTTTTGTGCTTGTTCAAACTTGTCCGGCTCATCAGCTCATCACTGTTCCCCTGCAGAGCAAACATCTGCCTAGAGCATGTGCTTCCCAGGCCTCTCTCTCGCCGGTCACATCCATTACTGCCCGAGAGTGGGGCCGTTGTAGGGGCACTTTCTCAGTCCTGCGCACCCTGTACTCTAGTGGCTGGAATCAGGACGCTCACAGTCGCCTCATATTTCCCTTCAGCTAATGGCCCCGCACTCAGGCTACAACAGCTTTTCCTGATGCTGTGGGCCACTGACTCCTTACCAGTTGCAGTCCCCTAATGCTGTGCAACACATCGGTGCAAGGATTCTGTAGGCACCACTTACTCACGCCACCAGAACTGCCTCAGGTACAGTATTCAGTTCTTTAGGACCATTGCTCTGGAGCCCTTCATTCAAACCAGCGGCAGCAATTTTACAGCACTCACTGGCCGTGTGGGGGTGAAACATCAAGATGTGATGCAGTCACTTTATCCCCTAGAGCCTCAACAGGTCCATCTCTTCACACAACCAGGGACATCCCTCGAGCAGGATACAGCAGCGACAATCTGTTTCCCTCTCACCTCTGGACATTACAGCGCTGCGGTGCTGTGTCATCCTTCTGCCCACGCCAGCAAGTATCTATGGCCCTTATGCTGATGAACGCTGCAGGGGGTCCTCAATATGTGCTACACTTCCTCATATCCTGGAAGGTCTCTCAGGGTCACTGTTAGACCTGGCACCATTGGCGTGGGTCTCCCTTCCATTTTCCGCTGTTGTCTCCTCTGTTTTTGCTGGTATTAGATGCTCTGGGCGCTGTGCCACTTCCATTCAGTGCCACAGCACAAATGCTCCCTGTGTAAATATGACTGTGAATTGGTATATCCCTGATTGGCTTATGTGGTTTACCTGTTAGTCCCTATTAGTGTCACCTGTGTGTGCCCAGGGCTGGTAACCCAAATGCCGCTTGTGGGCCTGTAGTGCTGGTTTGCGCCACCCACAGAAGCAGCTTGCATAGTGTCCTCAGACCTGCCACTGCAGTGTTTGTGTGCAGTCCAGAACTGCCATCTTGGCTGAGAAGTGCCCACACTTCCCAACCCCTGAACCTTCCCTTAGCATCATGTCAGTCACCCCTATGGTAGATACATTGTGTGTGTAAGGCAGGACATGGCTTGATATATGTAGCACGCCCTGGTAGTGAATTACCCTCCATTTTGTTTTTCACTGCGGCAAGGCTACCTGTTCTCCCTAGGCTAGAATGGGCAGACTGGCTATTACATCTTATAGCCCAATCTGACTCAGGTATCGTGGTAGAAATTCGAGTTTAGTGTCCCTGAACTCAGAATGATAAAATACATCTTTTAGTGAAGTTGGTTTTAATATTCTGTGTTTGAAAATGCCACTATTCGAAAGTAGATATTTTCTTGCCTAAGCCTTCCAGTGTGCTGCTCTGCTGTTATGTGTATTGACTGTCTGGGTGTAGAGGGGCAAGGCAGGCTGAGTCAGACCTGGGTTGAATAGAGAGATCTGTATTGAGTACTGGGGAGGGGTAGCTCCTTGACCTGAATAGGACTGTGCCTGGCAAGGTGAATGCTGGCTTCACCTCCTACTGTGTGTCTGATGGCAGACCCCCTCTTTCTGAAAGGACGGATGTAGCCTGGTAAACAAAGTGCTCCAGGCCTGAGCAGAAATGGTTCTGGCTGGGTTCAGTGACTAGAAACATTTGAGAACAAAGACTTTTAGGGTTTAAATAGCTGTGCCTTAACCCCTGATTTTTGTATTGCTCCTGCATGTCAAGAAGAACCTCTGTCCGTTTCACTGAAGGAATCTGCAGGAGAGGACTGCCTACTTGCGTGTGTGCTATTTCTTGGATTGGCCTGCAGTAGTTCCCCTTGGACATGGAAGAAGAGGGAAAAGGACTTTTGTGAGACTTTTTATTTTGCTAAGCAATCACCCAAGGGCTGGAAGAGAGCAAACCTCCTGCTGGAGTCATATACACATCTGACTCCCCCACCAGCCTTCTGATTCCTCCCAGCGAGGATTTCTATCAGGAGATGAGGGCCCTTTGAGTTCCATGGCCTCTAGTTCTACTAAAGAGAAGAGAGTGCTGAAATCATCGCTAACTCCCGTTTGTGAGCCAGCGCAGCTGAAGAGCAAAAGAAAAATCATTGCGAGGCTGCCGTCTAGCGCACGCAAAACAAAGATCATCGCATTGCACGGTTGATGGCCCAAAGTGCTCCCTAACCCCAAAGATCATTGCATCGCACGTTTGCAGGCTTTTCAAAGGCTCGCTAACACCGGATCATCGTATAGAGATCATCTCATCATGACATTGGAGAGCGGGCGCTGTGCGCCCGCCATTTTCCTCGCATCGCCTCAGATCATCGCTCTCTTTCGGGGCACCATGTTCTTGCATCGCAACAAGATCGCACACACAACAGGACCAGTGCATCACCCACCCTTGTGGAAAGGATCCAACGCATCGCTGGCCTAGTGTGAAGAAGTCTGTTGCGTTGTCCCTCATGCACTAGCAGATGGGCGCATCATCCTCCCTTGCGGCAAGGATTCAACTCACTGCCAGACTAGCACGGGGAAAATCACTGCTACAGCTCGTTTGCAACATTTTGCTTGTTTTGCTATATGAACTTTGTAGGTAAAAGGGCCGCAGAGACCCATGCATTGAACTGAATCCTTATTTGAACTCTTTTTCTAGCTTTTAAAGAGTACCCCCATCTTTCAGTATTGTGGCTTTTTACCGTTATTGGTCTTGTGTTCAGTTTAAATGTAAAGATACTTATTTTTATAACTACTTTTGTGGTGTCCCTTTGTATTGTCCTTCACTGTGTTACTGTGTATGATCATAAATGCTTTACACACTGCCTCTGAGATAAGCCTAGCTGCTCGTGCTACATTACCATAGGGTTGAGCAGGGGTTATCAAAGGGTGTAGCCCCCTTACTCTGACTTAGGAAGAAGGGTCCCTACTTGGACAGTGGTCAGTCACTGCCAAATAGAGACCCTCATTTCTAACATTGGTGGTCAGCGGTGAGGATCTGGGCTTGCATTTGTGATCACATACAGTGATTATACTGTACACTACTAGTGAGTGCAGACCATAACGCAACCACAGATATTTTTGAGGTTTTTGATTCTATTTTTGATTGATATTGTTAGTTATTTCTACAATGGGCAAGCCCAGATCCTATGCCTCGGAGGATCTCTCCTGGGAAGAAGAGAGATTAGATACCTACAATGCCAAACAGCTCAAATATTTTTGCAAAAGATTCACAGTCCCAATCAGAGGCCTCATTAAGAGGGAGGAGTTTTACAAAGGACTGAAGGCCTGGCTAGATGCCAGGGGTGCCCCTAAGAATGTGGGAGAGCCTGGGGAGGAGGGAGAGAATACAGGAGAGTAGCAATTGGAAGTAGTAGAATTGGTAAGTAGTAAAGCGCTCTCTGACCCGGGCACTAGTGTGTCCTCAAGGGGCCTGTCTCCAGAAGAGATGGAGGACAGGGAGAGAGATAGGCGGCATAATATGGAGCTGGCTAAGTTCAAGGTGGAGCGTCAGAGGGACCTAGAGAACAAGAAGTTAGAGATTGAGATAATGAAGATGAAATTTGAACATACAACAGAGTATTTAGGGAGGTGGAGATTAAGGCAACGAGTGTAAAGATCTCCTCCTCTGGTGGCAGCATAACTGTAGTGCATACTGAGAATACAGTGTTTATACCCAAATAAGTTATTAAGGATTTCCACAAAAGTGAAGATATTGGACAGTGGTTTCCAGCATACGAATTAGCCACGGTGTCCCACCGGGTCCCTGAGAAGGATTGGGGAGCGGGGCTGTGGGGGCGCTTTGTAAGTGAGGGGAGGGATACCTTGTTGGACCTGCCCCAGGAAAGTAGAATGGTTTATGTCCAAATGAAGGAAGCTTTGATGACCCACTGTGGTTTGACCCCTGAGATGTATATGTAGATGTTTAGGACCTGCAAGAGGTTAGAGGGTACCACATGGGTTGAATATGTGTCTTTTTTTTGCAGAGCAATGGAGTGCTGGGTAAAAGGTAGCAAAGTAGAAACTTTTGAGCATATGTTTTGATTTGATTGCATGGGAGCATTTATCTAGTATCTTTTTTATGAGCTACGCCGGCACCTGATTGATTGCAAACTAACTAACCCTAGGAAGTTTGCTGAGGAGGCTGACCGCTGGCTGAGCACCCGGGTTCGCAAGGGTCCGAAGGAAGACTTCGCCAAGGGTGGGTCCCCAGCAGAGAAGTGGGGGGGACAGGGGTAAACCAAGGTAGGTTCCAAGAGGGTCTCAAAGTAATTCCCAAGGTAACCAAGCAGTGGTATCCCAGCCTCCCCAAGAGCAGAGGTCAGTGCCCCCGACAGGTAGGCCTGTTCAGAGGGGGCCCCTTATTTGTTTTAAGTGTGGTCAAGTTGGACACTGGTATTTTGATCCCTAGTGTCCCCTGAGGGACCACCTGCACTAACCCTTGCACCACCCTGCCAGCATGCTAGTGTAGCCCTGGTAGACTTGACCCTCGTTTCATTAGGAGACTTTGAGATAGTCCCTAAACCTGCACTGCCTGAAAAAAACTAAGAAGTACAGGCAGTGGGTGACCATTAATAGCCATAGAGTGGAGGCTCTAAGGGACACAGGAGCCAGTGTCAGCTCCTGGTTGGTGTCCAAGGAGCAGGTTGTCTCCCATGCATTCTACCCTGTAGTGTCAGCAGACAACTCAGAGAGCAAATCTGAGGTGGATCAGTTTCCCTTTGAGTGGAGGAGGGTCTCAGGAACTCTTTAGGTAGCTCTGAGGCCAGCAATGCCTGTAGACTGTCTGTTGGGCAATGATTTAGATGACTTTCCATGAGTTCACTTACAAATGTGGGGTCTGCCTGAGTGGGCGTGTGCTACCACTAGGTCCATGGCAGCCAAGGAGGGTGTTGAGAAGGATCTGGGACCTGAGAGCATGGCCCAGATCCCTACCTTAGAGAGAGGGGGCATGGGGCACGGGAAGCCAGCATCCTTGGTTCCCACAGCCCAGGAGGAAGCAGACCCCGAGGGGCGGTGCCCTGCTAGCCTACCGGGGAGCAGAGTACCAACCAGGGGGACCTGCCTGAGCTGACCCATTGGCAGCAGGAAGGAGGTCCCACCAGGAAGGAGTTTTGTAAGCAGCAAAGCGTTTGCCCTTCTTTTGAGGGTATGCAGCAACAGGCTGCATCCCAGGCAGCAGGTGACCAGTCTGGTTCACATCTGATTTTCAGGTGGATCCCCACCGAGACCAGGAAGACGGTCACCCAGGCCCTCGTCACCAGCCGACTGGACTACGGCAACGCCCTCTACGCCGGAACCACCGCCAAGCTCCAGAAGAGACTCCAGCGGATCCAGAACGCCTCAGCCAGTCTCATCCTCGACATCCCACGACACAGCCACATCTCCGGACATCTGAGAGACCTGCACTGGCTCCCCGTCAACAAAAGAATCACCTTCCGCCTCCTCACCCACGCACACAAAGCCCTACACGATCAAGGCCCGAGCTACCTCAACAACCGCATCAACTTCTACGCTCCCAAACGACATCTCCGATCGGCCAGCCACGCCCTCGCCGCCGTCCCCCGCATCCGAAGAACGACAACAGGAGGAAGGTCCTTCTCCTACCTGGCCGCCAAGACCAGGAACTCCCTCCCTCCTGACCTGCGCCTGACCCAAGACCACCTCTCCTTCAGGAAGAAGCTCAAGACCTGGCTATTCGAGCAGTAGCAGCACTCCCCCCCCCCCCCCCCCCCCAAGCGCCTTGAGACCCTCCGGGTAAGTAGTGCGCTCTATAAATGTCTGTGATTGATTGATTGATTGATTTATTGTGAGAATGGTCTCCCGTATGGCAGGCCTAAGGGGTCAGCCCGTGTGCTGGTGGTGCCCGACTGAGGTTGGCTCATGACATTCCATTGGCAGGACATCTGGAGCAAACCAAGACCTTTGAAAGGCTGGTCACCCACTTTTGTTGGCCCCAGATGCTCAAGAGTTCAGACACTCATTGTAGGACATGTGAGACTTCCCAGGCAAGTGGGAAGAGTGGGGGGAGATCAAGGCCCACTCCAACCCTTTCCAGTTGTTAATACCCCATTTATGTGAGTGGACATTGACATTGTGGGGCCTCTGGATCCCAAGACAGCCATGGGCAACAAGTTTATCCTGGTCCTGGTGGACCATGCCACCTGGCACCCTGAAGCCATCCCACTCAGGACGGTGATGGCCCCGTGGACGTGCACTGATGGGAATTTTCTCCCACGTGGGGTTCCCCAGAGTGATGATGTCTGGCAGGGGGACCAATTTCATCTCCAGTCCCTGTGGAAGGAGTATAAGTTCACCACTCCTTACCACCTCCAAAGTAATTGTCTGGTTGAAAGGTTCAACCGATTATGGGTCCAGAAGAGCCCCTGAGGCGTAAGTTTCCATGCTTGTTGTTTGCCTACCGCGAGGTGCCACAGAAGTCCTGGGTTCATTCCCTTTGAACTGCTCTACGGCTATCCGATAAGAGTGCCTCTGAGTCCGGTCAAGGAAGGCTGGAAGCAATCTCCCAGGAAACCTCCCCAAGATGTATTCAACTACATCTTGGCCTTCAGGAACCAGACTTGGTATTTCAGAAAAATTGCAGAGGCAAATCTGGAAGCCATCCAGGAGGAAATGAAATGCTGGCACAACCAGAACACCACTATGGTCGAGTTTCAACCTGGTCAGAAGGTTTGGGTTCTGGCCCCAGTGGTGAGATCCAAGATAAGTGGACCGGTCCCTTTGAGGTGGTGCAGCTCAAAAGTCCACTTTCAGTCTCCCAGAAACCCTTGCGGGTCCTGCATGTGAATCGCCTGAAGCCTCACTTTGTGACGTCTGAAGTGGGTATGCTTCTTTCCACAGATGCTGGAATTAAGGAGGAGAGTGAGCCTCTTCCTGACCTACTGTGTGCCGGTGAAAAGGATGGGTCAGTGGAGGGTGTGGTTCTCTCCACCACACTGACCACTGAGCAGCAGAGAGACTGTCACCAGCTGTTGGGGCAATTTTCTAATTTGTTTTCCCTGGTGCCGGGTGTCACTGAGTGGTGGGTCCATGATGTGGAAACCAGAGACAGTACTCCTGTCAAGAACAAGGCTTACAGAGTGACTGACCGGTTCACGGCCTACATTAAGGAGGAGGTCTCCAAAATGTTTACCATGGGGTTATTGAGTTCTCTAGCAGCCCATGGTCCAGCCCCGTGGTCTTGGTACCAAAAGATGCCGTGCCTTGTGCCAAACCTGATTTCAGATTCTGTGTGGACTACCGAGGTCTCAATTCAGTCACAAAGACCAATACGCACCCCATTTCCAGAGCTGCTGAGGTCATAGATCAGTTGGGGGCTGCCCGGTAGCTCAGCACTTTTGATCTAACGACTGGGTACTGGCAGATCACCTTAACTGATGGGGCCAAGGAGAGGTTAGCATTCTCCATACCAGATGGGCACTACCAGTTCTGTGTGATGCCCTTTGGAATGAAGAATGCCCCTGCCCCCTTTCAGAGGTTGGTCAACCAGGTGACTTCCAAGAAGCAGCTAAAGATTGTGAATTGGACTTACACCTGTCAGAAAGCTTTTGATGCCCACAAGACTGCCATATGTACAACACCGGTCCTCCAGGCGCCCAACTTTGCTAAGGAATTTCTTGTCCAGACAGACGCTTCCGAGCATGGGGTGGGGGCTGTCTGTCACAGATCAATGAGGAGGGACTAGACCAACCTGTAGCCTTCATCAGTAGGAGGTTACTTCCCCAGGAACAGAGGTGGAGTGCATTTGACCATGAGGCATTTCCTGTAGTTTGGGCACTGAAGAAGCTGAGACAATGTGAGAAGGTAGCCTGGCATATGATGTCCATTAGTTCTAGTGGGCACCTTGCACCAGTCTAATCGACCCTTATTGATGGTGGTTGTAAAGTCATCCTTATAGAAAGCTATCCAGTGGTAGCATGGACCAGCAGTCATCAGGCTAAGACTTCATAGAGCGTATTAAGCAAGTTGTTGTACCAATTATAATCCCTTGAGTACCAAATGAAAGGACACCACACAAGGTATATATCAAATATATATGCATTTATTCTAAACACAACCCCTCTGCACTCTTTAGGAGGTCAGAGGTAAAAATACTATACAGGTCACTGAGTTAATATACGATAAGTTGCACAGTATACGTTATGCTCTAGGGCCCTCACAAACCATATACTAAAATAGTGGTATAAGAACCACAAGAGAATTAGAAAGCAGGCCTGGGGCCTGTGAAATCACTGGGGCTACTCTAAATACCCAAAGGATAGGAAGTAGGAGGCCCACGGGAGACACGTGCAGTGTCTAAACACAGGCAAGGGTTACCATCGACTTTCTATTGGAAACGTAGAAGTTACAAATATACAATTTAAGGACACTTCCGGATGGACTACAAGGGAACCCTTTTAAATTAGGACACTTCGAGAGTAAAAACCCACTGTAGCACCGTAGTACGCGTGTTACCTACCCCAGGAAAGCTGGGTGCATAGGTGTCTTTTCGTGTCGGGTTTCGTCGTCGTTTTCAGTTGAGAGCTGCATAGAAGTGCTTCAGGCGACCAGAGGAAAAGTGTCCGGGTGGATCCAAGGGTGGATCGAAGATCTGAAGACAACAGGTGCAAGGAATGGGGTACCCCTGAAACAAGTTCCTAAATCAGGGAAAATTACAATGGTGTAAGTATTGACATTCAGGAACAAAGTAAATAGAGTGGACCTAAACAAAATTATCAACTCACGATCAGTCATCAATTTCAATTTCAACGTGGTTCGATTCATGTATTCATATCCTCTTTCCGCGTATATGATGCATTGGACTTACTAATACAGTATCTGTACACTCCAATTTGGCGACTATTGTGAGCTCTCGCATAGTCCTGTTTTCATTTCCACCCTACCGCCCCAATCACGCTTTGCGTCATCACTAGAGACGCGTTTCAGCTGCCAGCGCGCGAACTTGCGGGTGGCTGTTTGTAAAGACACACATGAATACTCTACCTCAGTGTCAATCGCCTGGAAGCTCTTCTCTTTTGGAGCAGAGGGTAGCCGAGAATATTGCCGTTCGGACGCCGCATCTTGGCGCCGGCAATATACCAATGACGAATTAAGCACGCTTAGAGGTAAGACATCCCCTGCCATCGCTGGGCTTAACGTATGTTTATCCTTTATTTCTCTGATCAAGGCCCCAGCGCTGACCGCATTCTCTATGATTTTTATATCTTCCAGGCCATGCCCCCGATTACCTAGCAACTCGACTGCTCCTCATTTGACCTCTACCGCACTCCTGATTTCATACTATAGTATCGTTCACATTAGGCATTCAGGTAAGCTCTACCGCTTAGCATACTTGACGGGCAGCTCTTCCTCATCGAGATGTCAGGCAGCTACTACAGCCTCATGCGTTTACTTAATTACTCCCTTTTGATATACCTCATTGCAGGCATCCCAGAGCAGCCATACCCAGCATTGAACCCAGACTTTGGCATTTTTTATATACCTCCACAGACATCCCGGCTCACTTGGCGGTAAGCTTCATAGATTGTATCTTGAAGGGAGTAATGGCTAACTATCCATCACTCCTCATTAGACAGAAGGGATATTTCAGAAATCTAAAAATCATTCCCTTTCTCCATTTGGTGTAGAGAGTCACGGGACCCTGCCCAATGGCTGCGTACATCTCGCCCTGACTGACCGCTTCACGATATAGGTAACTAGATGCATATTCTGCCTTTTTCCTCCCTAGTTTTATGTAGATCCTTGGCAAAGTGGCCGATAGAGGCGTCAGATACCCAACCCCCTATAGTTTGGTAATCTTGACTACAAGCCGAGCTTATCGGTATGCCTTGACATGCCTTCTTACTCTGTGATAGTTTTTCATCTTTTCAGATTCTCTCTTTAAACCAAATAGGCAACGTCCTGTTTTATGATTGCCCGACTCTGTGGGACGACTGCTCAGTTATTACAGATATCTTACCATACGATGTGCTTCATTTGTCAACGCCATTTGGCACTCACAGACTCTTAACATTTTCCTCTCCCTTCCTCTGTTATGTCACTACTGATATATTCCATTCCTTGCCTCTCCACAAGGGTGTGATTTCCACTCTGCTTTGTTCATGTTTAGGAAACAATAAGGTGGTGGCCCTCTATTCATTTCACTGCACTATTTGCCTGTTTTTTCTATATTTCCTGATAATAGGCTTGCGACAAATGCTTTTATCCGGTGTACAGTCATAATATCGAGTCTTTTATTTCGACTGGACAGAATATCGAGTAAAAAATATAGAATGGACATAATATCGACTAGACATAATATAGACAACAAAAATATCGACTAGAGAAAATTAATATCGAATAGAATGGACATAATATCGAATCAAAAATATAGAATGGACATAATATCGACTAGACATAATATAGACAACAAAAATATCGAATTTAAGGTAAGTTAATAATAATTTTTATTTTTTGTGTAATATAAGTCTGTAGCGGGTTGTGGGTTTATAGGGGAATAGGGTGGGAAGTAATTTAATTCTAATTAATTAAATATGTTAATTTATTTATTAATATCTATTTAGAATTAATTGTTAATTAATTATTAATTGGTAATTAATTAAAATATAATTGGTAATTAATTATAATTGATTAATTGATAAATATTTTAATTTTAGTAATTTATTTTCTGTAGCGGGTTGTGGGTTTATAGGGGAATAGGGTGGGAAGTAATTTTATTATAATTAATTAAATATGTTAATTTATGTATTGATATTTATTTAGAATTAATTGTTAATTAATTATTAATTGGTAATTAATTAAAATATAATTGGTAATTAATTATAATTGATTAATTGATATATATTTTAATTTTAGTAATTTATTTTCTGTAGCGGGTTGTGGGTTTATAGGGGAATAGGGTGGGAAGTAATTTAATTATAATTAATTAAATATGTTAATTTATTTATTGATATTTACTTAGAATTAATTGTTAATTAATTATTAATTGGTAATTAATTAAAATATAATTGGTAATTAATTATAATTGATTAATTGATAAATATTTTAATTTTAGTAATTTATTTTCTGTAGCGGGTTGTGTGTTTATAGGGGAATAGGGTGGGAAGTAATTTAATTATAATTTATTAAATATGTTAATTTATTTATTGATATTTATTTTGAATTTATTGTTAATTAATTATTAATTGGTAATTAATTAAAATATAATTGGTAATTGAAAATAATTTATTAATTTTTAAATTGTAAATTAATTTATTGTTAATAGGTAATTAATTAGTATGAGTAGGCAATTTTTATAATTAAATATTTTTTTTTGTATTTATAAATAAATATTTAATATTTTTATACACTTTTTTAATATTTTAATTATTTGTAAGTGGTATTACTATTTATGTTATTTATATATATTTGTGAAGTATTTACTTTCCCTACTATTGCACTCTCTGAAGTTGGAATAGTAATTTTAACCCCTACGCTATCCAACACTTTCCCTACTGTTGCACCCACTGGAGTGGGTATGCAACGTTTACAACGCTACTTTTACTATGCACTACCATTACAACAAAACTTTTAAATTGCACAAACTTTTACAACGCATACATTTACAAAGCATGTTTTTAAAACGCAGATACCGTTACAACGCATACTATTACAATGTAAGTATTAGTAAGTATATAATCATTTTAAAAAGGTTATATGTTTGGGATTTTGGGTAAAGGGGTATTTTTAGGGTTCAGGGTCAGTTTTCAGTTTTTGGGTAAAGGGGTATTTTTAGGGTTCAGGGTCAGTTTTCAGTTTTTGGGTAAAGGGGTATTTTTAGGGATCAGGGTCAGTTTTCAGTTTTTGGGTAAAGGGGTATTTTTAGGGTTCAGGGTCACTTTTTAGTTTTTGGGTAAAGGGGTATTTTTAGGGTTCAGGGTCAGTTTTCAGTTTATGGGTAAAGGGGTATTTTTAGGGTTCAGGGTCAGTTTTCAGTTTTTGGGTAAAGGGGTATTTTTAGGGTTCAGGGTCAGTTTTCAGTTTTTGGGTAAAGGGGTATTTTTAGAGTTCAGGGTCAGTTTTCAGTTTTTGGGTAAAGGGGTATTTTTAGGGTTCAGGGTCAGTTTTCAGTTTTTGGGGTAAAGGGGTATTTTAAGGGTTCAGGGTCAGTTTTCAGTTTTTGGGTAATGGGGTATTTTTAGGGTTCAGGGTCAGTTTTCAGTTTTTGGGGTAAAGGGGTATTTTTAGGGTTCAGGGTCAGTTTTCAGTTTTTGGGGTAAAGGGGTATTTTTAGGGTTCAGGGTCAGTTTTCAGTTTTTGGGTAAAGGGGTATTTTTAGTGTTCAGGGTCAGTTTTCAGTTTTTGGGGTAAAGGGGTATTTTTAGGGTTCAGGGTCAGTTTTCGGGTAAAGGGGTATTTTTAGTGTTCAGGGTCAGTTTTCAGTTTATGAGTAAAGGGGTATTTTTAGGGTTCAGGGTCAGTTTTGGGTTTTTGGGGTACAGGGGTACTTTGTAAAAATAAAGTAAAATTACATTTAAATTAAATTTATTTAATAAAATTAAATTATATTAAATTATATTATAATATTTTTTATTAATTTATATTCAAAAAATTATTATATACTTACCAATACTTACGTTGTAATGGTATGCGTTGTAAAGGTATATGCGTTGTAAAATCTTGCGTTGTAAATGTATGCGTTGTAAAAGTTTTTGCGTTGTAAAAGTTTTGTTGTAATGGTAGGCGTTGTAAAAGTATGCGTTGTAACGTCATACATCCCTGGAGTGGGAATAGTAATTTTAACCTCTACGCTATCCAGCGCTTTCCCTACTGTTGCACCCACTGGAGTGGGAGTAGTAAATTTGACCTCTACGCTATCCAACACTTTTGCTAATGTTGAACTCACTATAGTTGTAACAATAAATTTAAAACATTTTCTAAAATGTTATATATGTTTATTTAATAATATGTTTATATATATATATATATTACCTACTGGCGGTCGCCAGTAGGTATATATAGTTAGGATTTTTTCTCTATGGGATTTTTGAAAATTCTATGTCTAATAACTTTGCCGTTTGTGGACGGAATTGGCTGAAATTTTCAGGAAAATGGCACATTTTGTTTCTGAGCAGCCTTTGAAAATTTGGGGGGGGTTCGTCAAGGGGGGGCCGAGAAAAAAGGGGGGTCCCAAAACGCGTTTTTCCCATGTTAATTTCCATAGGGCGGTTGGCCTCACTTTTAGCCCGAACGGCTGAATGGATTTGCACGAAACTTGGCAAAATTGTAGGGACTGGTAGCCCGATGTGCCTTTTGTAGGTCTCAATATATGTGCTCCAGTGGATTTTGAGAAATTAACGTTTAAAAAAAGATATATATCTGTAAGCGCGGACCAGGCAGCGGTCTGGTTCGCGGACTTTTCGCGCAACGGAGCTTTGTGAAGCGAAGCTGATTGGTTCTCCGGCGTCTGTCAACATTCCAAACAGTCCGTAGCGGCCGCCATCTTGTCTCTCGGTAGGATCGAGAGACAAGAGGAGGCGAAAGCGAAGGGGCAAATGACCATAAGGGGGAATAGTAGATCCTCGCTGACCCCCTAGGTTTGATGTGGAGGTTTTAAAAGGGCCCCGCGGGGCAAAAAAAAAAATAATAATAATAATCGAACGGCTGAATGGATTTGCACGAAACTTGGCAAAATTGTAGGGACTGGTAGCCCGATGTGCCTTTGCTAGGTCTCAATATATGTGCTCCAGTGGATTTTGAGAAATTAACGTTCAAAAAAAGATATATATCTGTAACAGCGCTCCGCTTCGCGTACTTTTCGCGTTACGGAGGTTTGCGAAGCTGATTGGTTTTTCGGCGTCTGTAAACATTCCAAACAGTCCGTAGCGGCCGCCATCTTGTCTCTCGGTAGGATCGAGAGACAAGAGGAGGCCAAAGCGAAGGGGCAAATGACCATAAGGGGGCATAGTAGATCGTCCCTGACCCCCTAGGTTTGATGTGGAGGCTTTGAAAGGTTCTCGCAGGGCAAAAAAATATATACCGTTTTTTTAGTTTTTTTGTGTGGAGTGCGCTCGGTTCGCGAACCGGGAAGCGTTCTGGGGAGCGTACTTTCTTGAAAATTAGTGAAAAAAGTTAGAGTACAATAATAATTGTGAGTGATCAGATGTAGGGTAGCTCTGAGAAGAGCTTTTGGGTTTATGGTACATTTAGGTACTTATAAGTAGGTACCAATGCACATTCTTAAATTCAGAGTGAAAACTCTGTTGCCCTCATCTGAGAAGTGAACTCCATCTCCTCTGTAGATATCTTGCATGTAGTAACGCAAGTTATTGTTGTACAGGGAGCCCATTCCATGGTCTCTCATGTAAGCTGAAACAGATTTGTTTACATGCTTCCTCGATTTCTCAATTTGTGGACAAAATTGGTTCGACCACCTCCATTTCTGTCTTTGGCATATATTTGAATATACCAAGGCAGTCTGAGGAAAAAGTGCCATCAATTGCTCAAAGGTGTCCTTTAAAAGCATTTCCAGACCTACCCCAGTCAAAGTGCCCAAATCATTACCTCCACAGTGCACAATTAACAGGTCAGGTTTTGGCAAATGCATAAAGGTTTTCACCAATGGTATCAATTGGTGACATTTTAATCCTCTGTGGCCAAACCACTTAATTTCCACATCTTGTAAATTGAGGTTAGGTAAATTCCTGTTTTCAGCGTACCTTTGAGCCCAATAGATGTAGCTATGTCCAACAATCCAGACAGAAAACATGGCGAGAGAAGGTTCTCCTGCAGTCAGATGAAGTGTGGCAATGAAATGGCAGTTGAAAAAATGAGAGTGTAAAATGAAAAAAACTGAGGAGTTTCTGTGTTAATGAAGCAGTAAGAGTGATTGGTGGATTTTGATTGCTGAAAACAGAAAGTTAGTGTGCATGGATGAGTTCGTTGAAAGATGTATTTTGAGTGGCGAAGAAAAAATCATTAAATGAAAGAATGCTTTGGATATGCAGGTGCACTGAGAGTTCAGAGTTCAATTGCAACATTGTTGTGTGAGAGGTCTTGCAAGAGGTGGTTGCTATGCAGAAAAAGCAGAGAGGGGGCAGAGGGGGGAAGGGTTTTGCTTTGAAAAAAAGTGAGGGAAGAGTTTTGATTGGGTGACATGAGAGATCTGTGTGAGGAATTACAGCATTTCTGTGCTTTTGATAGCTGCAGACTCTGGAGTGCATACCTTTTGCTCTGCTGAAGACAAATTGGTGTGTTTCTGAGACTGTTTTGAAACTCAAAGTATTTGCTAAGGTGAGAAAAAATTTCTTTAATTTAGATAGAAAATAGTGTGCTTTAAGGAGAAAATTATGAAGAAAGTTGTGATTTTCAAATGTTGCTTTGTCTCAAGTGTTTCACAAATAGATTTTGTTTGTTTGAGAAATTGTAATTGGAGAAAATGTGAAGTATTAGTACTGACAGGGCTTTTATGTGCATAGGAGCTGTGGAGTGTTTTCAAATTATGACTTGTAAATCGTTTTTGAGAAAAAGCAATGGTTTTAATATTGATGAGAAGGACATAATGGTGTCTGCTTCTTTATAAGGTAATTGAGAGTCTTTCCCATTTCAATGTAAGAAGTTTGTCTGTGGAGCAAATTGCTTGTAAATATGCTCCCACCTGTGCATGGCAAATTTAGATTTTGAATGTTTCCGTTACATAGGCATGTTAAAGGTGACTGAAACATGCTGCAAAGGCAATCAAAAAATGCTTTTATGTGTCTTAAGGACATTTTAAGTCATTTCCCCATGTGCAGTGTTTTCAAATTATGAGTTGAAAATCGTTTTTGAGGTAAAGGAATGTTTTCAAAATTTATGTGCGCCATATGACCCCAAATTTTTTTTTCAGGGGTGCAGCAGGGTGTTCTTGAGATACCCCTGCACCGTCGGAAAAATTCGTAATTTGCGATGAGGTAATTGCTAATCGCAAATTGCACCTTCATTCCTATGGGCCTCCTGCTGCATGGAAATGAATGGGTAATCTTGCTGAAATGCAAAGTCGAATCTGTATTTAAAAGGGTCTGCACCTCTGTACGGGTGTTCGCTATGTGAAGCACGAAAGTTTCACGGGCCGAACTCAAGGCCACCTCTCTCTGAGACAAAGGAGCTCTTATTCTTGCCATGCTGTTGAAATGTGCTCCCAAGGTTGGTATTTGTGGCCAGATTGAAAACTCCCTATGTTCATGTGTGGGAGGAAATAGAACATTTCTGCAGCAAATAACCCGTTCATTTACTGTTACGATAAAATGAATACTTTTAATTAACCCAGAACAATCTTCATTATTGAGCATCAAATAACTACCATTTTCCAAGAACTTGAACGTGGGGATGATAGCAGGAACTGGCGTGCCTTGCAACACGCAAGCCATATTTGGTCGGTGTTTGTTGCATGAACCGTGTAACTGTCTGTGCCTACACATTAGTGAATGATCTGGCGTCTCAGTGCATTCCTCTCCATTCAGATAAAGTTCTTGATCATCTTTGAAAATCTGTATGTGTATGGAAGCGACCAGACTTGATGAAGAAAACCACTACCTAAAGGTTAATAACGACCTATTGGTATATATTTCATACAATTTGAAAACTTATATAAAGCAAAAGGCAGCGTTATTAAACCGTGGATAAGGCACGTTGCCAAAGCAGTCAACCTTTTGGATTTATACTGGAAATGTTAAAGGAAGAATTACGGAGTAGGGCCTGTAAATCTTTAATAGACAACGAGTAAAATTACTCCAACCATCGTATTCCTCTAACTCCGGGATAGTAGGGGTGTTTAATTTTTTAGAAGTAGCCAATCCAAAGCATTTGGTCTGGGAAATTGTTTCATTCACAAACAACATATGTTTTGGGATGAGACATGCACGGTGGAAAGCCTCAGTGCCTTGTACCTGCCAGGTTCGTGAACCCCAAACTGATGTAGATCCTGGATATTTTTACTCTGTATTACGTTAGCATGGTCTCATTACTGGTTTAAACGCCATTTTTCCTTTTTTGTAACTTCTGCACACGACACTTAGTTGTTGCTTTAGCTTTCAGCCTACCTGCGTCAAGATCTATGCCTGCTTCAAGCAGGCGCAGGGTTTTGATGTAGCTTTGTCCTATCTGATTGTAAATGCGGCACACCGTGGGTGGCAGAGCAGCGGTGCACGTTAACTGGTGCATCCCTGGGGATGTGCTAGTTAATATAAATCTGCCCCTTTACATTTAATTATGTGCAGGGGACACAGAGTAGGTGAGGTTTATCCAAGGTTAAGAAGAGATGAGTCCTGTTCAGTGAAAAATTGGAGATAGGCTTCAGTATATTATATACTTAAGTAGTGTGTTAAGTTTTTGATGACTGTTATTAATTTACTGTTGGGTAATAGTGGTTAATAACATTTTTTATTATATTTTACCACAGATTCAACTGCAGATTATTTCAAGATTTTAGGATGCCTAGCAAAGAAAGAGTAAGAAAGGCTGGAAAACGTCAAAGACAGCAGGAGCATGGAATATTGCAGCAGTCCTCTAACAAAAAGATTTGTCAAGTCACCAAGAAAGCACCGGGTAAGAGTCGAAAAACAGTCATAAGAAATATGTGTAGTAAAAAAAATATTACTACAGAAAATGTTTCACTCCAGAAAAGGAGACAGAATTCAAATGGTAAGGAAAGGCCAATGAGAAATGTTACTGCTAGAGTAAGAGAGAACTCTATGCATGAAAGTAGAAGGAAACAACAGTTTAGGGATATTCGTAAACGAATGTTCCGCAACAGGATAATTGGGAATTTGTTAAAAAATATTAAGAAAGGTCAGCAGAAAGTGGTTTTTTATAAGAGAAAAAAAATAGTTGAGAAAGTTATTGATCAGGCATTTGAAATTAAACGTAAGTTATTTATTTTGACAATCAATAGAATTAGGAAGCTAAACAAGGTAATTTATGATTTCAAAAGAAATAGTAGATGGAAGAGAATAGTTAATCGTAGTAATTTTTGTGAAGTTTTTTCTGGAGAATGGATGCATAGTTCAAGCTCTGAGGCATTTTTTAATGAGGAGAGTTATTTCCAGAATAATGATTTGGTGCATGCAGTTGACACCAGTGGTCGAGCTTATGAAGTGAAAGATGGTTGTCCAGTTGAAAAAGAAAAACTTGTGAGAACAGAGATAGAAGAGGTGTTAGGTAATGAGGTTTTAGGGAGACGTCCTAAGGGTCCTGTGTACACCTGGAAGTGTAGTAGTATTTGCAGTGTACGACAGGATTCCATCAATTTGCTTTGTGATTTTATACGGTCATTTAGTAAGAAAAGTTTGAAGCAGAAAATGAAGTTGTTGCAAGAATTAGATCCTTGCAGAGTGAGAGAAGTGATAGGTTTGCATGGTCATTCACTGGCTTGTCTTTCCAGGAGAGTATGCCAGAGTGTTTTTCATCATTTCAGGATGCTAGCAGTGCATCATAATAAAGTGAGGAAATTAGTTAGAATGTTGTATTATGCTAAGAGTCCAGCAATTATGCTAAAACAATTATGCGCTGCTCTTTTGCATGGTTCTGAAATAGATGTGAAGAATATATGTGAAGAAATTGAGTTTTGTTACTTTGGAAGTAAAGAGGAGAATGTTGAAATTGACCAAGAAGAAGAGAGTAATGTGGAAGATAGTGTACAGGTTTCCAGTACAGATAATTTCCAGAGGGAAATTGCGACGTTTGAGGTGAAATCAAGTGAGAGGCCAAATTTCACTTGTGTGTGTTGTCGACGCACTTATTATAAGAATCAGACTAAGTTAGTGGATTTATATGGAAAAAGTGAAAGGGAAAATAATAGTGAATGGAAGGATTTTACAACATACTTGATGGTAGAAAATTGTTTTGATTTGGGATTGGATCAACGTGTGTGTACTTATTGTTGTAACAAATTAAATGAAAACCAGATGCCTGCTAGAGCAGTTCATAATAATCTGGAATTGGTTGAAATTCCTTCTGAATTGAAGGATTTAAATACTTATGAATCTATTTTGATTCAAAGTATCCATCCCTTTCAGGCTATTGTAAGAATGGAGCCAAAGACAGGGAAATTGCCTCCATCAGATTTACAGAGATGATTAAAGGGAAGAGTTGTTTATTTGCCTCTAGATTTGAAGAAAAACATTAACACAATTGGAGTAGAAAAAGTGGAAGAGGAACCTCTGGTTATCTTAGTTAATGGGGTTCCGACAAAGAATAAGAAAATATGGCAAGATTTAGTAGATGTTAGGAAAGTCAAAAGGGCAACATTGTATTTGAAAAAATATAATAAATACTATAAAAATGTATATGTTGCAGAAGAGGAAGTAAGTGAGGAAGAGGATAGCGATTTGTGTGCTGGTCAAATTGAGAAAGTAGAACCCTGTACTAGTGAAGAAATATATGAACATTATAGTGTTCATCCTTTGCATTCCAAGGAAGTCATGGGGAATGCTATTGAGTTGTTTCAAATGAAACAAGCGAAAGGGAGTCCCATTAGTGTTTGGGAGGAAAGTTTGGAAGCTCGGTGTTTCCCACAGCTTTTTCCAACAGGTCAGGGAGGAAGATATGATGAGCGACCTCATCAAATTCCTGCTTCTGAATACCGGACTTTGCGATTGTATGCAGGAGATCCTAGGTTTCGACAATGCATTCCTTATTTGTTTCATCTCCTGTTTGAAAGCGATCTGTCTGGACTGTCATATGCAGTGAACCACATCTTGAAAAGTGGTATACACATGCAAAACATCTCGGCAAGTGACTTTATGGATAAAGTCAATGTCCAAGACAGTATTTTGGATTCTCACCTGATTAATCTCATGGCGTGTCAGCGTGGTACTAATGAGTACTGGTACCGTCGTCATGGTGATTTAAAATGTATGCTGAGGAACTTAGGAACTCCCACATGGTTCCTCACTTTGAGCTGTGCTGAGTATGGCTGGGAAGACTTACTTGAATTTCTACGAGAGGCAAATGCTAACGTAGAAAACATCGAATTCAAGACACCCGGAGAACTGTGCTCTTTGGATCCAGTCAATGTATGTAGGTACTTCAATCATAGATTTGAAGGTATGATGTCTTTCATCATGAATAAGAAGAATCCACCTCTTGGAGAGGTGTTGGATTTCTTCTGGAGGAAGGAGTACCAAGCAAGAGGTGCTCCTCATATACATATGTTGCTGTGGATCAAGGATGCACCTAAATTTGGAACGGATGCAGACGACTCAGTGATGAGTTTCATAGAACAGTATTCTACGTGTGCTGTTCCAAACGCAAAGGAGAAAAAAAGCCTAAGAGAAAAAGTTCTACGTTTCCAAAGCCATCGATGTGGAAAGTACTGTCGTCGTAAATTCCGGAACAAAGACAAGTTCTACACCAAATGTCGTTTCGGCTTTCCACGATCGGTGATTTCTAAAGGAAGAGTGAACAGTTTGATGTCTTCGCTGCGACATAATGTGATGAAGAAATCACCTAAAAACACATACAATTTGAAGAGGAACGAAGAGTCTAAGTACATCAACGACTACAACCCGGTGATTTTGTCCATGTGGAATGCTAACATGGATATACAGTTTGTGGCTGATAACTGTATGGCTGTGGCTAGGTATGTGACATCTTACATCACCAAAAAAGAGAAGACAGAATTGAAGGATATGTGGGAGGACATTTCCCATGAAAAGAGCCTCAGCAAGAAGTTGTACAGTTTCAGTCTGAAGATGTTGTCGCATCGAGAAATCGGAGCTTACGAATGTTCTGACCGGTTGTCTTCAGCAAGTCTCTATGCCAAGTCCAGGAGTATCGTTTGGGCGAGTGTTGGTCTTGCTGCAACGCGTAATCGAGTTCTGAAACCTGTGCGGGAAATTGAGTATTTGGCGGAAAAGGAGCCAAACAGTACCGACATTTTGAAGAGCAACATGTTGGATACATATTATCCAAATCGAAGCAGTCACCTCGAGAATGTTTGTCTGTATGAGGTTCTGCAAAATTACATATTCAAGAGGAACATCAAAGAAGATACTGAGAAAGGAGTGTATGCTGTAATAGGAAGTGAGGGATGTCTGGTCAAGCAAAGAAAATGCCACTTGATAAACCATCGAAAATTGAGTGGCGAATCTCCTGAAAAAAAGGAGTTTTTCTATTTAGCACTTTTGCAACTTTTTAAGCCTTGGCGTGCAGAAGAGGAACTGCTTGGAGATTTCCTCTGTTACGAAGACTCTTTCAATGCTGCCAAGGAGACCATAGAATGTCCTGCTTTTCCCAAATATGTAGAAATGTTGAATGTGGAAATTGAGCAGGAAGCAACGATTGCAGCCGAGATTGCCAGAGACAGTTCTCAGGACAGTCAGAGTTCTGCTTCATTGAGTCAGGATCCACTAGGAGGACCTCTTATCGAAAATGAAGCTGCCACTGCTATGAATGAAGTGGAAAGAGCCATGGCACATGCTCAGGAGGATGCGGTTAACTTAGAAGAGTTGGAAAGACAACTCAACGTTGAGCAGAGGAAAATATATGACGAACTTACCATGCAAATTGATCATGGATTAAGTCATGATAAGAAAGAGTGCTCATGTACGTCGTTGAAGCCTGTCCGACTGTACGTGAGTGGAGAAGCGGGAACTGGAAAAAGTTTCCTTATTAAAGCAATTTCATGTTATTTGCAGGAAAGGACAGAGTCATCGCTGTCTTGTGTTGTCACCGCTCCAACTGGACTGGCAGCACATAACATTAAAGGGATTACTTTACATCGTTTACTGATGCTGCCAGTGGAGCATGACAACAAATTAGAATATCACAAGCTATCTGGAGATGCTTGTTTTGAAGTTTCAAGAGTCTTGAGGAAAATTAAACTTCTTATCATTGACGAAGTAAGCATGGTTTCCAATGTTATGCTTGCCTTTGTGCATTTGAGAATGCAAGAAGTTCTCAAAACAGAGTATGATGTGTTATTTGGTGGCAAACACATCATTGTTTTTGGAGATCTTCTGCAGCTGACACCAGTGAAAGGGCAACCTGTGTTCAAAATGCTCACGCATGAAGATACCAGGAAGTGCTTAGGGAGTATTGGCAACGTCAATATATGGTTAAACTTCAATTATGCTGAACTGCATGAAAATATGCGTCAGGCAAAGGATGAAGTTTACAAGACTATTCTACAAGATGTTAGAATTGGAAAAGTGACCGAGCATGGGAAAGAAGCTTTACATGCACGATTACTGACAAATTTATATCCAGACGAAGATGTTGTGCCTGAGAATATTTTTCAGAAAGTTACTGAGAAAAAATCTGGAATATGTTTGATGCCAACTCTTGCAGAATGTGCCAAATTCAACAACAAAATGTTGCATTTAGAAAAGCAAGAGATTGTGAAATTGGAAGCTATTGACAGAGTAGAGCATATGGGATCAACAATTATTTTGTCTGAGAATCTGAAAACAAAATTGGATTCATTAGAGAAGAGTATATCTAAAACTGCGGGTTTTGAAAAGACTCTGAATGTGTGCTTGAACTGCCGTATAATTTTAAGAAGGAATTTACATGTTGAAAGAGGTCTGGTAAATGGATCAATGGGTAATGTTGTTGATTTTGTGAAATACAGAAATAGAGATGGAATTGAATTTTTAAAAATTAAATTTGATGGCATTGAGGAAGTACAGCTAATTGCTCGTTGTTCTGCTAGATTTTTGCTTGTAAAAGACTTATATGTTCGTCGTAAGCAGTTTCCTGTTTGCTTGGCATATGCGGTGACAATCCATAAATCGCAAGGTTTAAGTGTAGACTGTGCATTGGTGAATATTGGCAGTTCTGTGTTCAAGGAGGGTATGGCATATGTGGCATTGTCACGAGTTAGGACTTTATCGGGATTGTACTTGATTGAGTGTGATGTCACAAACATTTGTGCGGATCTAGATTGTGTTAAGGAATACAATAGGTTGAGAAGAGAGTATGCGCCACATTTGCCTCAGTATCCTTTGTTTGAGAAACGTGTGGTAGGCCGGAAACGAAGAAATGTGACCAATACTGGGGAGGTTGTAGCAAAAAGACGAAAAGTTGATGAACCTGAAATTATAAGCAGAAACAAAAAGGATTCTGTTGAAGATGTTGTTGGTTTTCAATTTGAAAACAGTTCTGGTGTCAACTGCTATGCTAATGTAGTGGTTAATGTTGTCTTTTCTCTAGAAACTTTAAAAGAACAGATTGTGGTCAATTCGGATCAAAGATTTTGCAGTTTGTTAAATTCTGTGTTAGAGAAATGTAGCACTGATAGAACAAACATAGAAAGTGTGTCTGAAATTCGAAATCTGTTAGACAGATGTTCAGGCCAAACACAATTCTCTCAAAATAGTCAGCAAGATTGTCAGGAGTTTTTAATGTATATGCTTGATGTATTGCATGATGAAGGTGTAGATGTAGATCACCTGTTTGGGCTTTCTTATCAATGGCAGCATGACTGCGAGAACTGTAGGGTATCAGCTACTACTAGTGTAGACTCAGAAAGATTTATATATTTAACTTTGCCAGACAGTAAATCAGTCTCTTTTAATAAGCTAGTAAAAGCAGCTGATCACAACATGGAGTGTAGCCAATGTAAATCTGAAATGATGTCCACTTTATTTATACGAACATATGGCCAGTATGTCATTTTAATGTTCCAACGATGTAGGCCTGATGGAACAAAATTGACAACTTTAATTAAAAATTTTGTGGCTTCACAGTTGTCAATATCAGGAAGGACTTTTGTAACTGTAGCAATTATATATCATGATGGTCCTTCAATAACATCAGGACATTATACAGCTTATTTAAAGTGTAGAAATGGCTGGTCATTCTGCAATGATTCTGTTTTAATTTTCAAAAAAAAATTGCCATATGACCTTAAAAACTCTTACCTGGTGTTTTTAAAACCAAAATTTTAGGGAAAGAATCTCGGGATGTGCTCTGAGGAATTTCAAGAAGTTCTCATGGCTCCTACACTATTTGGCCTTTAAGATAAGTGTAGTACAGAGACATAACTTTTTACCATAACACTGGACGTTATTGAGAAATACGTGCACTTTGAATGAGTTCAGAAAAACTATTTCTTTTTATAAGCTAATTGAAGCAGTGAATCAAAACATGGAGTAGAGGGAATGTAAGTCTGCAATGCTGTTTACTGTTTTACATTGCTTTGTGATTAAAAGTGATGTAGAGAATTAAATAATTGTACTAGTCATAAAGGTAGTGTAAGTCTGCTTCATAGTAAGCAGTATCAGTGTGATAGGAAATGTAGAACATGATTGAGCAAGAAGGGGAAGATATTACTAGTCCAGGATTGTGTAAATGATCTTCAACATTTTAATTCTGAAAGTTGCGGAAATGCGAAAAGACGGGATTGGCTTACAAGAAATCCAAGAGTTATACATGGCTCTGACACGATTTGGCCTTGTGGAATCGTGTGGTAGAGAGCGAGAAGTCATTTATTGTATGTAACATGTTTTTGAAAACGATGGAGGTTTTCTTTCAGAAAGTGGCGGGTTGAAAGTAATAACAGCACAACAGAGTGTAAGCTGTTCATAGGACATCCTTGGCCGTCATGGAAAGTAAGTTAACTTTAAGGAGTTCTGAATTCTGATTTGTAATGTATGGGTTTTTTAAACACAATCATTTTGATTGTGTTTTTTTTTCCCCGCTGTTATATGATGAATACCTTCAAGTCACTGTTTTAGTGAAATTTGATACATTCTGAGAACAGCAAAAATAAACCATTTAACATGTATAATTAATTCTGTTCTGTTTGCATTTATGATGTACATGTAGAACTGTGTAGGAGGCATGGAGAAGGTGAGGCTTCTGTCAGTGTCAAAGTTGTTGCATACAGTGCTCATATTCTACGTAGTCTTTTATATTTCATTACTTTCACTGTTTCTGACAGATCTAAAAATTTTTTTTTTAAAAGAACAGTAAGTATAAGGGAAGGAAACAGACAGTTATGTTAAAAGAAACACAGCTATAGGGAATAAACTAGGGATACTGTTACCCGCAATCCTCTGCTGATGATGTCACTGAGCATGTCATGAATGATGTAATATGTGACATCATCAGCAGTGGATTACGGGTAATAGTATCTCTAGTTTACTCCCCTATAGCTGTCTTTCTTTTAACATAACTGTCTGTTTCCTTCCCTTATACTTACTGTTCTTTTTTATAAAAAAATTTTTTTGGTTCGCTTCCGGTTCGCGTACCGGGGAGCGAACTGGGAAGCGAACTAAGAGAAATAGAGGTTGGCACAGTTGCAAATATTGTACCAATTTTTTTATAACGGGGAGGTAGTTCTGAAAATAACTTTTTTTTAAATTGTTTTTGTTGTTTTATATTTTTTTATTATTTTTCTGAACATTTTTTTACTTTTTTTGAATTTTTCTGAACAGTTTTATATTTTTTTTGTTTTTTTTTCGGAGGGGGCAACGAAAACGATTCATTGTAAAGGGCTCAACAGGAGGAAGAAAACAAAAAAAAGAATTTATTGTTTGGGGAGTTTCGGACAAACATGAGCATGATTGTTAATAGCTCTGTTGATCAGAGTGATGCTACTTTCTGCGTAGCAAATGATTCCACTGCAATGTACGCAGACTTGTTTTACTTCACGAAATCTCGTTTGTATATTTGGCACCATCTCCCTGCCCTCTGGTCCCGTTACTTCCGGTACAACAGATCTTCTGGCCATAATAGGGAGATTATCTAGGTCGTCCTGTTCCTCTTCTTCCTCTTCTTGCTGAATTATAACTTTAGCAGGTGGTCCACTCTTCCTTGGATGTGGTGGAGGTGGTGGGGAAGCACCAGCTGAAGCTAGTAAAGAAGCCATTGCTCAATGGTAACAAAGGGTCTTTCTCTCACAATGATGAAAGTCAGAGTGAGGAAAGAAGGAGGGATTTTCACCATTTGGGAAAAAAAATAGTTCTCAACCAATGAAAAGTGTTCATTTTAGATCATATGACCTAGTCTTACATCATTAGGAAACCGAAAGTGAAATGAACCAATGAAAAGTGTTATTACCAAGTCACATGACCTGCTGTGTTTACGTTACGCGCTTTGCAGGGCCTCCCGGTTTGCTTCCAGAAACCTGTGCTTTGCGACTCGGTAAGCGTACGAGTTCGCTAACGTAGCACGTCATATGACGTATCACGCGACAACGCGAAACGTCATGCGGACGGGAGGCGTCACGATGTTGTTTTCTAACGTGGCAGTTGCGGTAAAGAAACGTTTACCGGCTCGCGGTCTATTTCGCGGCATCAAGGTCAGCTAACGGGAAGCTTCCCGATTCGCGAAGCGGGAACGAAGAAAAAAAAATATTAAAAAAAAAAAATTATTCATAAACATATAAAATATATTTTTGGATTTAAAGAAGAATACATTTTACAGCTACAGATATTAGCTGTTAAAAAACCAATGAAATTCACAGAAAAAACCATAGGTTATAGACCATATATAGTTAGGAATTAGCATTTACAAAACCTTGAAAATTCACTGAAAAAACCATAGGTTATAGACCATATATAGTTAGGAATTAGCATTTAAAAAACCTTATTTTACTCACACAAAACCATTGAAATTCCATATATAGTTAGTTGCACTAACTATATATCGCGCACCCGTAATCCACTGCTGATGATGTCACATATTACATCATTCATGACATGGTCAGTGACATCACTGATGACATCACTGATGACATCTCAAATGACATCACTGATGATATCTCATTTGACATCAATGGTCACATCAATGATGATATCATTAATGTGACAATACAATGCATCTCCTCACACTTTAATATAACCTCTGTTACACCCAGTGTTAAATACAGAGTATAATTTTTGAAACCATTGACACACCAATACTAGTTACTACATACCCACTCACTGATTCCTACGTCTACACACACATTCACTCATTCACCCATACAATCATTCATACATACAATCACTCATCTTTACAACACTATCATATGCACTCATACACCTATACAGACACTCACACTCTGCCACTCATCCATGGAGTTACTCACACACCTAGTCAGTCCTGTAAAGAATCAATCACAGTTCCATTTTCTAATCTACACAGTTAAACATAGAGTACCTTACATTTTAAAACATATACTAACACATACTTACTCTCTTATAGAATCACTGATACAAGTACACATTGATCTGCACAGAGTCACACACCTCCCAGCCAGTCATACACACACTCAGTCTCCCATACAAATACTTGTGCAACCAATCAATAACCCATATAGCTACTTATATAGCTACTGATCAACACATGCAGCAGCTTGCACAACAACAGACATGCTGATGCACACTTTCAGACAGTTTAGTCACTAACCCGTGCATTTAGTAAGACGCATTTAATCACTCACTCATACAGTCAATCACGCACCTACTAAAACCTTCATTCAGACACTTATACATCCACTCATTCTTCAATATGTAAAACATATTTAAACTTTACAGAAACACATAATCACTGGATGTTGTCATCAGTGATGTCATTTGAGATGTCATCAGTGATGTCATCAGTGATGTCACTGACCATGTCATGAATGATGTAATATGTGACATCATCAGCAGTGGATTACGGGTGCGCGATATATAGTTAGTGCAACTAACTATATATGGAATTTCAATGGTTTTGTGTGAGTAAAATAAGGTTTTTTAAATGCTAATTCCTAACTATATATGGTCTATAACCTATGGTTTTTTCAGTGAATTACCTACTGGCGGTCGCCAGTAGGTATATATAGTTAGGATTTTTTCTCTATGGGTTTTTTGAAAATTCTATGTCTAATAACTTTGGCGTTTGTGGACGGAATTGGCTGAAATTTTCAGGAAAATGGCACATTTTGTTTCTGAGCAGCCCTTGAAAATTTGGGGGGGGTTCGTCCAGTGGGGGCCGAGAAAAAAGGGGGGTCCCAAAACGTGTTTTTAACATTGAGTTTTCCATAGGGCGGTTGGCCTCACTTTTAGCCCGAACGGCTGAATGGATTTGCACGAAACTTTGCAAAATTGTAGGGACTGGTAGCCCGATGTGCGTTTTGTAGGTCTCAATATATGTGCTCCAGTGGATTTTGAGAAATTAACGTTTAAAAAAAGATATATATCTGTAACAGCGGACCGGTTAGCGCTCTGGTTCGCGGACTTTTCGCGCAACGGAGCTTTGTGAAGCGAAGCTGATTGGTTCTCCGGCGTCTGTCAACATTCCAAACAGTCCGTAGCGGCCGCCATCTTGTCTCTCGGTAGGATCGAGAGACAAGAGGAGGTCAAAACAAAGGGGGAAATAACTATAAGGGGGCATAGTAGATCCTCGCTGACCCCCTAGGTTTGATGTGGAGGTTTTAAAAGGGCCCCGCGGGGCAAAAAAAAATAATAAAAATAATAATTGAACGGCTGAATGGATTTGCACGAAACTTGGCAAAATATTAGGGACTGGTAGCCCGATGTGCCTTTGCTAGGTCTCAATATATGTGCTCCAGTGGATTTTGAGAAATTAACGTTCAAAAAAAGATATATATCTGTAACAGCGCTCCGCTTCGCGTAACGGAGGTTTGCGAAGCTGATTGGTCATTCTGTCACTGGGCTATAGTTGGGCTACATCTGGCTGATATTTGGGCTACATTTGTTTTTTTGTGTGTCTGGCGGCCATCTTTGGGCTACATTGGGCTACATTGGGCTTCATTGGGCTACATTCGGCTAATTAGCAAATAGCTCATCGCAAACTAGGAATGGTAAAGAATCGCTATTTATTCCTTAAAGTTCGCTATTTAGGAAATGCAAATAACTTTGATGATACATATGGCGGTTCATCTCTAACAAGATAAGAAGCATAGGGATAGATTTATGATGACTGGCGCATCACCAGGGATGTGTTAGTCATTCTGTGCCGCTGTTCCGTCACCTATGGTGTGCTGCATTTACAATGCGGCGCATCATGGGGCAAAAACAGCACAGATGCGTGATGCTGGAGTTGTATCGCAAGTGTGATGAAGCTCCAGCAAGGGTCGGGGGTGCCCCTGTCGCAGGGTTTCTGTTCTCACACAGAACTGTGGACAGAGGATTGGAACCTCGGCGAATTAGGGTGTCCCAAAACTCACGTTAGTAATCAAAAACTATTTAGCAAGCTAGGTACAGTGTCACATTGGATATAACAAACTCTCAATGTTTAGACAATCCAGAATATGAACTTATAGTACCTCAGGATACGTGGAACTCATGAACAGTCGGTCGTTATATATTTCTTAGAAACCAGAACATGGAGTTAAGAAGAACACATGTGTATTTGAAATGTTTATTTACTAATGCCGTCTTCTCAGGCGTAGTACCTTAGATAATAAAAGTACACATATTATCAGTAGCAAAATTACCAGCATAGTTACTAGTACATAAAAAGTGAATGGTGATAGTATGTTAACATGCTGTAAATGAATAAGAGTTAGCAACACTTATAAGCAGCCGCGGGCCGTGGAGGGAGTTACGGTGAGGCAGGGAGGCGGGGAGGGGGAGAAGCAGGGTGGAGAATACAAGTACACATATTATCAGTAGCAAAATTACCAGCATAGTTACTAGTACATAAAAAGCGAATGGTGACAGTATGTTAACATGCTGTAAATGAATAAGAGTTAGCAACACTTATAAGCAGCCGCGGGCCGTGGAGGGAGTTACGGTGGGGCAGGGAGGCGGGGAGGGGGAGGGGCAAGGTAGAGAGGGCTCCACCCTGCTTCTCCCCCTCCCCGCCTCCCTGCCCCATCGTAACTCCCTCCACGGCCCGCGGCTGCTTATATCTCACCCTCCCTAATACACATATTATATTATTTGCTAAGAAGGTCTCTTTGTGTTGGTTTAGGGCGTGTCCATACTTTAGTGTCTTAGATTTGAAGGAATCACATCAGCATACACCAGCTCTCTCTTCATGTGAACCGCATCAACTGTTGTGTATGTGTGTTCGGCAAAGCAATATAAAACCCGCCTCATGCCCAGAATTGGCAGAAGTTGCACTTATGTTATGAGTATGAAGTCGTGGAGATCAGACCTCATAACAATTCTGTATCGTGTTGTTCTTGAAACTTTAGCACTCGCTGTACAGATATAGTTTAACAAGTAAAGCAGATAGTAGACCAATAACATATTATTCTCATGTAAACCACGATGAACTACTAGGTGGAAAGCTAAAGCAACAACTAAGTGTCGTGTGCAGAAGTTGCAAAAAAGGAAAAATGGCGTTTAAACCGGTAATGAGCCCATGCTAACTTAACACGGTGTAAAGATATCCAGGACCTAGATGACACCTCCTCATGATCCGGAAACGAACTGAATAAGATAATAGAAGTGCCATCTCATGAGAGCAGATTGCAAGTTTATATGTGGACGGTCCGCAAGGTAAAGCATTAAAAACTAGGAAAATTCAATGCTAAAGAAAAATAAAACAGCCAAGTACTTTATCGAGTCTTAAGCCAATAGGCAAGGTAAAAAATAAAAACTTGACAAATAAGTCAATGAATTGTCAATGAAATGCTAGTACTCAGCATATGAAACATGAAAAAGGTCTATGACATAACTGTGTATGCAAAATAAGCTGCAACAGCCTCCAATAGGAAGTCACCGTCTTCATCCGAAAACAGTTCAGCCATCCAATTTAAAAGCGGAAAAGAACATACGTGCTCTCCCAGCACCGGATCCTCTATCACCATCAGAGGACAGCTCGGTGGGTTTTCAAGAAAGCTGTGTTCCAAGAAAGACTGTGCTGCCGCAAGTAAATTCCAGGGACCAAGTAGTCCATGCATCAATGCCACAGCCATAATCCTTTCGCCAGGACAAATCAACTCGTGAGTAATGATAGGAGTCATCAGCTGATTAAAGTCGACGTCAGGAGAAACCGGTCCGCAGAGACACAAATCAATGGCCCAATCGAAATCACAGGTCAGGCAGTGAAATACAGGCTGGACACAGGTGAAGTAGGAGAACCGAAAAGATAATCCATATGCCGTGCTTAATATCGCCAACGGCATTGTGCCATAATATTCTAGCATGCGATTGCGGAACAGTGTCAGCAGCTGCAGGGTCGGAGGTTGCATAGGAGGGACATCCATATTTAAAAATGTAAAAAAGCACAAGAGCGTCCGCTGGTAATGCAAGTAAAAATGCAATCCACGAACCAGAGTGGAGAAAATGGAATGAAAGGGAGCAGGGATGACTCCAAAGATTTTCTCAAATGAAGTCACGAGACCACTGGTAACAACTTTAAAAAAGTGTGCCAGGGATTTTGTGGAGGATGCGTTAAAGATAGTCGGAAACATGTTGCTGAAATTGAAAGGCAAACCTGTGTACGGGTGTTCGCTATGTGAAGTACGAAAGTTTCACGGGCCGAACTCAAGGCCACCTCTCTCTGAGACAAAAGAGCTCTTATTCTTGTCATGCCGTTGAAACGTGTCCCAAGGTTGGTATTTGTGGCCAGATTGAAAACTCCCTATGTTCATGTGTGGGAGGAAATAGAACATTTCTGCAGCAAATAACCCGTTCACTTACTGTTACGATAAAAGGAATACTTTTAATTAACTCAGAACAATCTTCATTATTGAGCATCAAATAACTACCATTTTCCAACAACTTGAACGTGGGGATGATAGCAGGAACTGGCGTGCCTTGCAACACGCAAGCCATATTTGGTCGGTGTTTGTTGCATGAATCGTGTAACTGTATGTGCCTACACATTAGTGAATGATCTGGCGTCTCAGTGCATTCCTCTCCATTCAGATAAACTTCTTGATCATCTTTGAAACATCTGTATGTGTATGGAAGCGACCAGACCTCATGAAGAAAAGCACTACCTAAAGGTTCATAAAGACCTATTGGTATATATTTCATACAATTTGAAAACTTATATAAAGCAAAAGGCAGCGTTATTAAACCGTGGATAAGGCATGTTGCCAAAAAACCCGCAATCCTCTGCTGATGATGTCACTGAGCATGTCATGAATGATGTAATATGTGACATCATCAGTAGTGGATTATGGGTAATAGTATCTCTAGTTTACTCCCCTATAGCTGTCTTTCTTTTAACATAAGTGTGTGTTTCCTTCCCTTATACTTACTGTTTTTGGTTCGCTTCCAGTTCGCGTACCAGCGAGCGAACTAGGAAGCGAACTAAGAGAAATAGAGGTTGGCACAGTTCCAAATATTGTACCAATTTTTTAATAACGGGGAGGTAGTTCTGAAAAGAACTTTTTTTTTTATTTTTCTGAACATTTTTTTACTGTTTTTGAATTTTTCGGAACAGTTTTATATTTTTTGGGGTTTTTCTTGGAGGGGGCAATGAAAACGATTCATTGTAAAGGGCTCAACAGGAGCAACAAAACAAAAAAAAGAAGTATTTATTATTTTGGGCGTTTCGGACAAACTTGCATATGATAGTCAATAGCTCTGTTGATCAGAGTGATGCTTCTTTCTCTGTAGGAAATGAATCCATCGCAAAATACGCAGGTGTGTTTTACTTCACCAAATCTCATTTGTATATTTGGCACCATCTCCCTGCCCTCTGGTCCCGTTACTTCCGGTACAACAGATCTTCTGGCCATAATAGGGAGATTATCTAGGTCGTTCCGAAACTGTGCAGCACTGTAGTTGTTAGGATGCCACCTAGTCATATGGCGATGCATTGTGTAGTTTCCGAAACTGTATTTTTTGTCGGTCCCTCTGGACAGTCTATCTTGACATATAAGGCAAGTTACGTATCTTGCATTTACTTTTTTCTGACCTTTGGGAATTTTAAAAAATTGCCAAATGAAGTTTTCTTTCCGGTGAGACGTCTTGGGCTGCTCAGGCAAAAACTGCCTCTCTTCGTGCTCGTCCTCCTGTTCCTCTTCTTCTTCTTCTTGTTGAATTACAACTTGAGCAGGTGGTCCACTCTTCCTTGGATGTGGTGGAGGTGGTGGGGAAGCACCAGCTGAAGCTACTAAAGAAGCCATTGCTCAGTGATCACAAAGGGTCTTTCTCTCACAATGATGAAAGTCAGAGTGAGGAAAGAAGGAGGGATTTTCATCATTTGGGAAAAACAAGAGTTCTCAACCAATCAAAAGTGTTCATTTTAGATTATATGACCTAGTCTTACATCATTAGGAAACCAAAAGTGAAATGAACCAATGAAAAGTGTTATTACCAAGTCACATGACTTGCTGTGTTTACGTTAAGCGCTTTGCAGGGCCTCCCTGTTTGCTTCCAGAAACCTGCGCTTTGGCACTCGCTTCGCGTACCAGTTCGCTAACGTAGCACGTCATATGACGTATCAAGCGACAACGTGGAACGTCATGCGGACGGGAGGCGTCACGATGTTGTTTTCTAACGCGGCACTTGCGGTAAAGAAACGTTTACCGGCTCGCGGTCTATTTCGCGGCATCAAGGTCAGCTAACTGGAAGCTTCCTGATTCGCGAAGCGGGAACGAAGAAAAAAAAATATTTAAAAAAAAAAATATTCATAAACATATAAAATATATTTTTGGATTTAAAGAAGAATACATTTTACAGCTACAGATATTAGCTGTTAAAAAACCAATGAAATTCACAGAAAAAACCATAGGTTATAGACCATATATAGTTAGGAATTAGCATTTACAAAACCTTGAAAATTCACTGAAAAAACCATAGGTTATAGACCATATATAGTTAGGAAATAGCATTTAGAAAACCTTATTTTACTCACACAAAACCATTGAAATTCCATATATAGTTAGTTGCACTAACTATATATCGCGCACCTGCAATCCACTGCTGATGATGTCACATATTACATCATTCATGACATGGTCAGTGACATCACTGATGACATCACTGATGACATCTCAAATGACATCACTGATGACATCACTGATGACAACATCCAGTGACTGTATGCTTCTGTAAAGTTAAAATATGTCTTACATATTGAAGAATGAGTTGATGTATAAGTGTCTGGATGAAGGATTTAGTAGGTGCATGACTGACTGTATAAGTGAGTGATTAAATGTGTCTCACTGAGTGCATGGGTTAGTGACTAAACTGTTTTAAATTGTGCATCATTGTGTCTGTTGTTTTGTAATCTGATGCATGTGTTGATCATTAGCTATATGACTAACTATATGGGTTATTGGTTAGTTGCCCAAGTATTTGTATGGGAGATTGAGTGTGTGTGTGGGTGTCTGGGAGGTGTATGACTCTGTGCATAGATGTGTGAGCAGTTGATTCACTAGATGTATGGGTTCAAAAGTGCATGTGGAAACATCTGTATGGGCGGTTGACTGTGTGCATGAGTGTATTGGTGAGTGAATGGATATCTCAGTGCTACATGTCAAAGTAAGTACATATGTAAAACACAGTACATGTGATAGTTGACATATATAAATAACTGTGCATAAGAGCCAGTGAATGTGTGAGTGGCTGTATGGATTATTGTGAACTTGTATCAGGGATTGTATAACAGAGTAAATATGTGTTATTATATGTTCCAATAAGTAAGGTGTGTATAACTATATAGTTGAGGAAATCGAGGTGTGATTGATTCTTTGCAAGACTGACTAGGTGTGTGAGTAACTCCATGGATGAGTGACAGTCTGTGAGTGTCTGTTTACACTGAGTGTATCTAAGGTTATATTAGAGTCTGAAGAGGTTCATTGTATCATCACATGAATGATGTCATCAGTGATGTGATCAGTAATGTCAAATGAGATGTCATCAGTGATGTCATCAGTGATGTCATTTGAGATGTCATCAGTGATGTCATCAGTGATGTCACTGACCATGTCATGAATGATGTAATATGTGACATCATCAGCAGTGGATTGCAGGTGCGCGATATATAGTTAGTGCAACTAACTATATATGGAATTTCAATGGTTTTGTGTGAGTAAAATAAGGTTTTCTAAATGCTATTTCCTAACTATATATGGTCTATAACCTATGGTTTTTTCAGTGAATTTTCAAGGTTTTGTAAATGCTAATTCCTAACTATATATGGTCTATAACCTATGGTTTTTTCTGTGAATATATATATATATATATATGTGTGTGTGTAATTTTTGGTGATATAATTTTTTTAATTATATAAATTATTTATTAAAATTACATTTTTTTATTAATTATTTCTAAGTTTATATTAAATATATTTATTACTATATTAGTTTTAACTTAATTTTAAGACATTTAAAAAAATCGATATTTTGACAGTCTATATTTTTTTAAGTCGATATTTTGGAGTCGATATTTTGGTACTTACCTGTTTGAAGATAGGGAGTCGATATTTTGTCAATCGATATTTTTGACTCGATATTTGTGTATCTCGATATTTGTGTCGTCGATATTATGTCAGTGATCCCTTTTATCCGTAGCTAGTATTTAAGTACATTATTTTCTTTTTATGTATAATGTGTAGGACCGCTATGTAATTAATGTGTGAGACGAATCGAAGATACATGCATCAGAATATATCTTATTTCACTTCCCAGGTCACATCTTTGTTCTTGACAACATGGCTTTCTGATGAAGGCACCTAGCGAAACGCACGTAGGAACATATTCTCTAGCCATGCTTTAAACCACCATGGTTCATCTTTTTGAATTGTACTGTGACCATTAACTATCTGACATGATACTCATAGATGTGTTTTATTAATAATAATCTGTCAATGCATTTTTGGATCATTGTGTATTTATTGTATTTGGTATATATTTATAAAACTTGAAATAAAAAGATATCCCTATAAAAACATTACCTCTAGTTGAAATTGATGACTTGTATCTACCGTATTCGTGAGTGTATAATTTTGTTTAGGTCCACTCTATTTACTTTGTTCCTAAATGTCAATACTTACACCATGGAAGATCTGAAGAACCTGAAAGCAGAAGGAACAGAGTCTTGTTCACTTGCCAGTGACTAGGGCGGCGATAGGAAGATGCCACTAGATGTTGGGTGATTTTAAGTGAAGAAGTGAAATTTGTGTCTTCAGCCACGAGGACCAGGAGGCGTTGATGATGTCCAGAATCTGGATTCAATCTGTCCCATGAAGGATCTAGTTGACTGCAGTGTTGGTATCCGGATTGTACCCAACAAGCCTTGGCAAACGCAACTCATGCAGGATGTCAAGAATGGCTTTGGTGCAGACCAGCAAGGTCTGAGGCACTTTTCTTTTGTAGGGAAGTTGGAGCTAGCCAGGATCAACTAGGAAAGCAAGTTAAATATAATAGAAAGTCTTCAATGGGCTCACTAGCCAATGGACTAGGAACTGTGATGATGCATCAAGCTGAAAAGCAAGAGCGGGCCCCATGGGACAGTCATGGAATGTGGAGGCCAGAGCTTCTGTGAAAATGGTGCTCGGGTCTGGGGCCTCTCGTACCCCAATGCACAACTGCAAGTTACCTTGGGAGTCAATGCAGTTAGCAAAATGCAGGATGTTCAGGAGTTCTGGTCCCAAGTCTCTCGTGTCCGCCACGTGTCTCAACTTTGCTGTGGGCGTGGGTCGGGGTCTTGAATGTGTGGAAGTCTGTGTCCTGTGTCGCAGATTCTTTGAGATACGGCAGGAGCCACAAAAATGCAGACTGGCAAAGTTGCTGATTGTGCCTGTTTGGACAGGGTGGTCACTCCTTGACCACAAGGGAGATGTCTTCCATCTTCCAGTCGAAATGTAATGTCGAAGGTCCAGGATATGTATTTCAAAGATTGGTCCAGGGTAATCTAAAGTCCTAGGGACACAGCCCCTATACTTATACTAAGGCTGTGGGCTGGACTACCTGGAAGGTCCCTCCAATGGGTGGACCTTGGGGCAGGGGCCGGTTACATCCCCTTCCCTTTGTTCAGTTTCATGCCAGAGCTGGGGCTGAGTGCCCCAGCAACTGGTTTGAACCGGGCTATGCATGGAGCACCTTGTGTGCCCCAGGAAGTGTCTGGAAAGCATTCACTGAATGCAGCCCTCCCTGCCCCAATACACTAAAGCCTGTCTAGGGAGGTGCTGGCACCTCCCTGGACAGGAAACCTATTGTCCAAGCCTCATCCATTTTGTGATGTTGAGGCTCTGTTTAACTTTAACCAGGTAAACCAGTAACTACATGTCTTCTCCTTCTACAAGGGTGAAATGCTGGGTAGTATTCCAAAGTGTTTGACACCTTACACAACATGTTTTGATAAAGCCAAACCAAAGTTAGCATTAACCACGAGGATTATAATGCACTAAAGAGTATATGGTATGGCTTTATTATAGAACAGCTATAAGGAGATGGTTCTGAATGCTGCAGAGGGGCTCAGCTCATGCTAGGGTACCCTCTCACATAAAACAAAGCACTCTGCCTGCAGGATTTTTAAGGCCTGAAATAGGAGAGACTTATAGGTGTATATGTGTCTATATGTATATATAGATATAGGTATACTATATCTAAGTAAGGGGTGATTACACCACCTTACCGAGGCTGTGTGAACAGACCTGTGGTGTCAGTTTGGAAGGCAAACCATGGGTGGCACATTACATGCTGCAGCCCCTGGTAGGCCTAGGGTGCCCCTATGCTCTGGGTGCCTACGGTACACTATACAGGGGGTCACAAGGTTTACCCAGTAACCAATCTGGTATGTACCTAAAGTACATGGAGTCCATTATATAGAGAAAGCAGATAGACTGGGGCCCTGAATACCAGGGTCCCAGGCGAACTAAGTCGAAAACCAGCAAAACACCAGAAAAAAGTGGGGTTAACCATATAGTCAGATTCCACCTTCCTACAGACCATACCGGTTTGGGACTACCTTCTGGGTTCAGACTAACCCTGGGCAGTGAACTACGCTCTGCTTGCGGAGTCTGCGAAGTAGCGGCAACTTCGTGCTTCCAATGAACGCGAAGTTGTCGAATAATTCGCAATCTACAGCGTAGCGTAGTTGTTTTTCTTCCTCGCGCGCTCAATAGCATTCTCGCGTGCACGGTAACGACTTACCGTGGTTCTGCGTTCGCCTTCTCGATTTTCTCTCCTGGTCCCGTGCGCCATGACATTTGGAATCCCGCTTCACAATCCCGCGAGACTGTGCGAACGCGATCACCTCATTTGGACACGCGATCACATCATTATTACGCGCGATCTTCCTTTTGGCCCAATGTTGGTAAGATAGCATTTCCGAACATGCAGAAACTGCAATCTGGCACAGAATATCTCTCGCGCATGATAAAACCTTCTCGAAAATGATCATTTTGCTTAGGAAAACCCCTCAGATTGTGATTTGGCTGTAGTCCTTTGTGCAAGGAGTCCTCTTTTTTTTTTACTCTTTTTTTCAAGAGTAAGGAAGTGCCCCTGAGTCTCCAACTTCCTGTTCCTGTCCACCAGGCTCCTCCCAGTGCATTGTCCATGTGCTGTTCACTTTCATTTCTATTTGCAGCTGGAAGGATCACTTTCTGTGTATGTCTGCTGCATCATATAATTTGATTGGATTTATTGAGGACTTTTGGATTTGAAATTTTCTTTTGGAGATTTGGTGTACATGTTTTTTTTTTTTTTTTTTTTTTTTTTATAAACAGTTATCTGGGCTTTTCAATCCTTGTTAAAAATTATTGTTGAGGGAGGTCCGTACTTTCATGAGGGGCCAAGTTGTATTTCTTTGAAATTTCATCGAGTAGGCCTAGAGGTAACCATGGGTCCAACCATGTTTCTGTGGTGTCTGTTGAATGTCAAGTTTTTAAACATCATGGATGGCATTGGATTCAATTGCAAACTATGTTTTTTAGAGTGGAATTTCATTTTTTGTGTGTAATTAAATGTTGGCTTTCCAGCCAATAGGTAACCCTAGGAGTTCATATAGTTAGTGTAGGCCTGCTTGAGTTAATTGTTTTTACTTTCTGTAGGTGGCCTGGCTATCTCGTGGCGGCCATTTTGTGGTACCAGCCACTGTGATTTTGCCATAGGCCTCCAAGCTTGTGGCCTACTCTGCCAGTAGGCCCAGAGGTACTACTCGAGTCATCATGGGTGCATGGAAGTTAATCAACTGTTTTTGTGGTGTTCGTTTAAGTTGCAACATGATGTATGGCATGGATGGCCTTGGATTGCTTTGCAAAAAGTGGTTCTTGGTGTGGATTTTCAGGTTTTGGGTGTGTGTTAAATAATATGGCTTTTTCTGCCAGTAGGTAACTTTAGGAATTCATCTCGCGTAGTTTTGGTAGCTTTGCACACTGCAACAACGCGACCTTACAGTTTTTGTTTTCTTCGTGGGCTCAATCTGCGTGCTCAGGCACGCGATAACCACGTTTTGTACAGTTCGGGCTGCTGCACATGACGAATTTGCAATCTCACGAGCAATATGTCTTGAGGTGCATAAAACCTTCTCGAAAATGATGATTTTGTTCATTTTGCTAAAAAAACCTCCTCAGGTTGTCATTCGGTTGTAGTTTTTGGAACATGGAGTCATTTTTCTGTTAAATTTTTATTTTAAAAGAGGAAGGAAGTTACCCAGAGACCTCAACTTCCTGCTCCTGTCCTTTGTATGTACTTTGTTTTTTGAGGGTGGGATGACATGTGGTGGCAGCCATTTTGTGTGACATTTCACTGTGCTTTTTCCATAGGCCTCCAAACTTGTGGCCTATTCTGCCAGTAGGGCTAGAGTCCCATAGGTTGTCAGCGGAGGTGCTTGATGTAGATGTTTCTATGTTGTCTGTTGAATTTAACACCATTTAGGGAATGGATGGCATTGGATTGAATTCCCAAGTGTGGTATTTGTTGGGGTGCAGTTAACTTTTTGGATGTGTGTCAAATGCCTTTGTTGTATGTGCTGTTGTTGTGTAACTTTCCAACCTTTTTAGCCATGGGGATTTTCTTTTTTGCATTAAGTTGTGATGTGTAACAGGCATCCTCCTTTGTCTGGCCATATAGGGATATATTGGCCTGCTTTAGTTTATTGTTTTCTGGGCTTTACCTATGTGCCTGTGATGAGTGACCATGTGGCTGGGTGACGTGGTGGTGGTAGTAGTAGTTTGCTGTTTTGTTTTTGCCACATAGGCCTGTGTGTCTTTCCATTGTTCCTGTTGGCTTGCTCTTTACATCCCCATTGCAATCTGCTGCAGGTCACTGATGCTGCATCCATCCGACATGATGCACAAATTAAGGATGAACAAGTTCCACTTCCACTACATTTGTATTTTAGTTCTTTGCTAATCTTAATCTTACTGAGTGTACTAACGCTACTACTAATTAAAATTAAAACTCAACAAATTTCACATTTGACTGATGTTCTTCTGCCTTCTTTGTTTGTAGGTGCACAAAAGACTGAGGAGGAGGTGTCTGTCATCATTCATCACCCATTGTACTGCCAGGCGGACGTCCTTCTGTTGTACACGATGTGTGGTGTGACCACCTGACCAGACATCTCCGCAACTTATTCAACTGAGTGCTGCTGACATCTGAAGAAGTTGGGCCTAAAGAAAGCAGGTACCAGGTCCTCCAAGACTAAGAAAGTTGCTGAGAAGAAGAAGGAAGAATAGAAGAAGGAAGTGACACTTAAGTCTGGTGTTGACCCCAAAACCTTTTTTGGGAAACCAAAAAGTACGCCTGAAGCAGCGGTGTCTGGGGTGCAAGCTGAGGCCAGCACCCCCACATCAACCAACCAACCAACCCAGGCCCAAGTAGATGAGTGTGGAATAGGTAGCCAACCTAATGGTGGAAAGCAGTGATGCTGAGCCTGACCTAAATTTATTGCTATCTCAAAGTAGTACACAGTCAATGAATGAGGGAACACAGCAGATAAGTGATGAACAACCATCACCCGCAATAGTAGTTGTTCAACAACAACCACAACAACCGCCCGCAATAGTAGTTGTTGTTCCTCCCGAAGTAGGGGCAGTTCAGGAAATTGAGCCTCATACAGATCAAGAAGAAGAGGAAGCCGCTCATGCCGGAGATCTATTGTTTTCCAAATTCCCCAGCCAAGGACAAAGAGGGTTAGTCCATCGAGTTCTTCACCAAGCATCCCTTCTGATGATCTAGATCTCATGTGGGAGCCACAACAACCGGAGCATGAGAGGGAGACACATCCCAAGACCAGGCTAGGGAAAAGGAAGGTTCCAGAAAGCCTTACACTTATGTAGGTTGATGTAGAACAGCAGGGTAATGATGATGATGAGTCTGACCCAGTCATCACTCTTGGCCCCGAGGATATGAAGACCAACATTTTTACCCTATCCCGAATGGCTACAACTAGTAGGAATGTAGCAAGCATACCTCCAACACAGGTAACACCAACACAACCTCCAGCTTCCATTTTTACATTAGAAAAGGGCCGGCAGCATCCTACATCCAGCACAAGCACCACCTCAGCAGAAGTAGGTAGTGGTACTACTGCACCGCCACAAATTCAACACACATCCTCCAGTTCATCCGGAATTGGAAGTGGCACCTCTAGCAGGAGACAAAAGTTAAGCTCCCCAGTGTGGGACTTCTTTACGGTTAGTGCAAAAGAGGACAACATTGTTATATGCTCCATTTGTCATTCCTCTGTTAGTCGTGGTAAGCTTGGTACAAACTATGGTACCGGAGGCCAAATGACCCATTTGAAAAAACAACACACAATCAAGTGGGAGGAGCACATTCATAGCTCAAAAACTGGAACCATTGATGTTGGTGGGGATAAACTAGTAGAAGGAAACCTATCAGCGCTCAACGGAACCTCTGAGTGCCAACCTGCTGGGCTAAGGAGCTGTCCTCGACCGTACCAGGGAGAAGGAGGAGGCGGAAAACCATCTGCAGCAGCGCAGCCATCACCCGGTCCTTCTCTGCCGCCGTTGCTGCTCTACTACTGCACGGCCGCTGTGTGGGAGGACCGAGGGGAGCAGGGAAACCACAACTCCCAAGCTCCCTTGCGGCGCTGCCACTTTCAACGCGCGCCAGGAGGCGCATAAATTAAACGTCGGCCCCGGGGGAGCGGGGAAACCTATCAGCGCTCAACGGAACCTCCGAGTGCCAACCTGCTGGGCTAAGGAGCTGTCCTCGACCGTACCAGGGAGAAGGAGGAGGCGGAAAACCATCTGCAGCAGCGCAGCCATCACCCGGTCCTTCTCCGCCGCCGTTGCTGCTCTACTACCGCGCCGCGGGTGGACCCTCTATGTGGGCCGTTTTCGTGTGGCTGCGGATGTTTTATCTTGTCTGCCCCCGTAAGCAGGAACTGCAGGGAGACCACCCGTGCGCCTATCAGCCTACAACCGTATGTTAGCTTATGGAATCTTAATGCCAGGTCGCTGGTTAGGCACCATCTAGATATTCGTGATCTGCTAGATGAGGAGTTGCCTGACCTATTCTGTGTGACGGAGACCTGGCTACAGGATGCCGATACGGCCGTTGTTAACCTGGCCTTCCCGCCGGAATACTCGGTATTCACTTTAAACCGAGCTTCTAGAGGTGGAGGAATAGCTCTCGCAGTTAAATCTTGCTATTCTTGCACGTGGCAGGGTCAAAAAATCCCGGGTTGTGAAAGTGCAATGTTCAAGGTAGCTATTACACCTAACTTCACCCTGTCGGGGCTATTGATTTATCGGCCACCGGGGAGTGAAGTAGCCTTTAGAGCAGCGCTACCTGACGCCATTAGTGAACTGGCGACAGGGTGCTCCAATTTCTCCATCATTGGAGACTTAAACTTGCACTTTGACAACTTGACCAGCCCTTCGGTGTCCAGTTTTGTGGCAGACCTTGAGGCGCTCCAGCTGATTCAGCTGGTGGCACAGCCCACCCACTCAGGGGGCCACACCCTTGATCCGTTTTTTACCAATCTTACGGAAGCCTGCATTACCAGCTACACACCTCTAGCATGGACTGACCACTATCTGATACAGATCCAGTGCCCTTCTCTGGCTATTCAACCTAAGCCAGTGGTGTGTTCGATTCCAAGACGACGCTGGAATAAACTTAAGCTGGATGATTTTTTCCATCTCCTATCGGCTGACCCATGTGTCATCACGGGGTCGCCTGATCAGGCTTATGACAGGTTCTGTAATTGGGTATCTAGGGCGTTGGACACTCTTATTCCCTTGGTCAGCTGCAAAACTGGGACCGGTAAAGCCAGCCCCTGGTATGACGACTCACTGCGTGCTCTGAAGGTGTCCTGTAGGCGCGCAGAGCGGGCATGGGGTAAAGCCTATAACAGCACGAAGAAAGTTCTCTACCTGTCTACTGTCAAAGTGTATCATCGGGCGGTATGTAGAACTTGTGCCGCATTTTATGCTGCACAATTCAGGACTAGTTCGAACCCATCTAAGGCTATTTTTAAGGTACTACAAGACCTTACTGCCAAAAAGGTAACAACAACGCACCAGAGCTCCGTCGAGCACTGTGAAAAAATTGGCAGAGTTTTTTTTGGAAAAGGTGAATGCTATCTATCGGGCCTTTCCTTTGGCCACGCCCTCGGCTAATCCATCTGTTAAGCCTTTATCATCTGAGGGACTGCATTCCTTTCCTATTTTAACATCTGATAGCCTAGATACACTGGCCCGCAAAGTGAAGTCTGGGTCCCCAGAGGATCCACTTTGCCCAGATGTGTTCAAGGACCTAGCGGTACATGATATCTCGCCGCTATACTCCTTGATCAACTCGTCTTTAACATCGGGCGAGGTCCCACTGAAGTGGAAGCAAGCCATGGTTCGGCCTATCCTTAAAAAACCTAGCCTGGACGGCAGCAAGCCGGAGAGCTACCGGCCGATTTCACTCTTGCCGTGGCCAGCTAAGGTTATGGAGGCACACGTAAATGTTGTCCTCTCGGAACATCTCCGCAATGCAGATATCCTCGACGCGACGCAGAATGGGTTTAGGGCTGGTCATAGCACGGAGACGGCTCTGCTTTATATGGTGGAGCATCTTCGCTCCGTGCTTGACGCGGGACAAACGGCAGCGCTTGTGCTATTAGATCTGAGCGCTGCCTTTGACACCGTCTCGCACCCGATCCTTCTGCTGCGCCTAGAGGAGGCTGGTGTGACCGGCATCGCTCTCCAGTGGTTCCGGTCGTTTTTAGCCAACCGGGCCTTTAGTTTGACCGTCCCACCTTATCAGTCCAAACTCCATCCGTTGAACCTGGGGGTTCCCCAAGGCTCCTCGCTGAGTCCTACGTTGTTCAATCTGTACGTAAGGCCGCTAGCTGAGGTTGTCAGGCAATGGGGTATGACGATGGTGTCATATGCCGATGACACCCAGCTAGCGGTTACGATCAGCGGGGATGCCGAAGTTGATGCCCCCAGGTTTCAACAAGGACTGCGGGCGGTCGCCAGCTGGATGACGTCCAACTGGCTCCAGCTGAACGCTAGTAAGACCGAGGTCATGGTTTTTGGCAGACAGCCGGATCTTTGGGGAGAGAGATGGTGGCCGGGGGATTTGGGTCCTGCTCCTATCCCAGTCGCCGAGCTTAAGAACCTCGGGGTCTGGCTGGACCCTTCCCTTACGTTTGTGTGTCACACCAAGCGCACGGCGGCCTGCTGCTTTGGCATCCTGCGCGGGCTCCGTCCAGTGCTTAAATTCTTCGATGCCCCTACCAGGCAACTCATGATCCAAGCCACAGTCATCTCAAGGCTGGATTATGCGAGCTCCTTACTGGTTGGTCTGAATCAGGCGGAGATTGGGCACCTACAACGGATTCAGAACGCCGCTGCAAGAGCGGTGGTAGGCCTCCCAAGATTCTGTCCTACCTCCAATACCCTGCGGTCATTGCATTGGCTCCCGGTGGCCCAGCGGATCCAGTTTAAGGTCCTCTGTGTCGCCTATAAAATTCTGAAGGGGTCCCCAGCAACGATCCTTATGGCCCTTCTCGCCCACTATACCCCAGCTCGACTCTTAAGATCTGCAGACCTAGAACTAGCTGTCGTGCCGCGCTTCAAGCGGAGTCGAGCTGGAGGACTCTCGTTTTGAGTGCGTGCGGCGGTCCTGTGGAACGCCCTGCCCCCGGCGATTCGCGCTTTGAGGGATTTGTTTTCTTTTCGCCGTGCGGTGAAAACCTTTTTATTCCCTTAGTTTTTCTATATTGGTTGCTTATTGTTTAGTTGTGTTGTGCAGCTACCTTGTCGGGCGCCAGGACGCTCCTTCGCTGGAGCATCTGTGCGCCAAATAAAAACGCATAACATAACATAACATAACGCATAACTACTGCACGGCTGCTGTGTGGGTGGACCGAGGGGAGCAGGGAAACCACAACTCCCAAGCTCCCTTGCGGCGCTGCCACTTTCAACGCGCGCCAGGAGGCGCATAAATTAAACGTCAGCCCCGCGTCGCGGGAGCGCCCGGGGTGAAGCCCGGGCAAAGGGCGGGCCCTCTACGGCCCTCAGAGGCCTGAAGAGACTAGACTGGGCCAGTCCCCCTGGTTGAGTCATCATTCAAGTAAGAGCGTACATCCCCACACCCTTGGTGCTATCGTTTGAAATGTCAGTTTCCGTGAATTCACCACCATCTGCCATTTTACTGGACAAAGTTGGGGGTTTTGTTGAACGGTACACTTGATAATTATTTCACTAAAACTGTCCCTGTTGGTACTAGATTATTATCTTTAGCAGAACGCCGGGACGACCGCCGCCGTTCTATAGAACGTATTAAGAATAGGGCATTATCTGAACCAACGCCGGTTGCCATACCAGTCAATGACTTTTGTACTGATACTATGGAAGCGACACCAATTGAGGATAGTGTGCCCATCTTGTTAAGGGAATGTTTAGCACCCTCTATTGATTCCACACTCATTGTCCCGGCTCCTATCACCCTTGACCCAAATAGTGCCCCGTTTATATCAAAAGTAACAACTTCACCAACACTTAGGCCTGGGAAGATAGTAAGAGGAAAAATACCCAGACCAGTGCCCTACAAAATTCATGGGCCACCGCCGACTAAAAAGAGACGCAAAAGACTGGACCCATCTAAGCCTAAATTAAGCCACACTGAATTTGGGAAAAAATCTAACTTCACCACTATTGAATTAGTGGAAACCTTGGCTGCGAAGGGAGCTGCAGAGTCAGTGCAAGACTCTTCAGCTCTCTTACTAATGACATCTCATTTGGCTACTACTAATAATATGGATCATGCCATCGATGCTGAAGGGTCCACATTAACTCCTACTAGTAATTTACTAGACAGTATAGAACAAATTGTAAGGAGTTATACGCTAGCCATAATCGAAAGATTAAAAAGAATGGAGACAAGATTAGAGAAAATAGAGGTGGATTTGGTTATACATGATAATTCTGCCAGGGCTTTAGGAAGTAAGGGTCCATTAACAGCACTGGTCCCTAATAGAGCCTCTACCTCGGCCCCTATTACAACATCGAATGTAGCAGTGGCAACATCCTCCATCACTACTCCCTGTCATAATTCGAAAATAGCCACTCTAGTTGCAACCACCAAAAACCAGCCCACACGTATATTAGCTAACCCAAACCAGACTCAAACAGTTAAATCAATACTACCCGTAGCTTCTAATCCTACTCCTGATATCCCTGCTAACAACCAGCAAGCAAGGGAAGTGGGTAACTCATTGAATGGCCGACCCAGAATGGATGGGGAAGAAACTAGATACACAAGAGGGGTTCAAGGAAGGAGACCACCCACAGAACTTCCACCAGAAGCTGTGCCCTATGTGGTGGTCCTCACTGGGGTACCAGAACTGTCTGGGAACAAGCGGGAGGGTTTTTTTCAACTAAAAAATAAAATAATGCATTGGCTAATTTCACATAGACCAAAGCCCAGCATTATCAACGGTGAAATACTTCATGTCCGACGGTTGCCCTGGTTAGGAGGAAGACCGAAGGACATAGGGGGAGATGTGGTTGTGGTGAATTTTAGAGATAAAAATGCAGTCCAATACATACTATCCTGGCCACATGGCAATGAGAATAGTTGTATTATACCTCGTCCATTAACATATTTTTACCCTAGATCCATAGTATTCCCAAATAAACAGGCAACTAACAACGCTCCTCTGAATAACCATTCCTTCTTCAACTTGGAGCCTGCTAGAAATTTTGTTGATATATACCCACCAGTATTAGCCCCTGTTTTACCGGGGTGGAATACCATACCTCCAAGATTAAATACAATTGAACATAAAAGAACACCGCACATCATCCCTTTCACGCCACTGGAAACTTCGAACAGGTTCGACGTTTTTGGTGGTCTGGATGAATGTGATTGAAGTTTAAGGAACAGGGAGGTTTTTAGTGGTGGTGCTAACAGCAACAATACTGATGGAGCTAAGGAGGAAGAAGGAGGTACATCCCTGAGGCCAGAAAATTCTGTTGCTATAATTGGTAATGGGATTAACTTCAGTTTGCCTTCTCTTACACCAGTCGGCAATAGCGGGTTAGAGGAAGGACATTCTTTGATTAAATTAGTTACCTGGAATGTGGCGGGTGTGCGTGCAAAAATGTGTGATCCAGAGTGGAATACATACATGAACACCTTCGATATTTGCATGCTCCAAGAGACATGGGCCACGGACCAGGTCCATAGAGTGGGATACAAAACATACCAAATAGAGGCTGTCCCCTCACTAAGAGGTCGAGCTGCTGGAGGCCAAATATTATGGATCAGTGTTTCCATTCCTATTGGTATTAAGATCTTAAATACTGATTCTCTTGAAATACTAGGCCTGGAAATAACTACAGAGGACAAAAGAGTGATTAATTTTATAAATGTGTATAACAGCCCCCATCCAACGTACAAGGTATCACCATGTATCGAAAAATTGGAGAGTTTCATGGGCACCCTAGATCCGGACGCAAGCGTAATCTTGTGTGGGGACATGAACTGTAACTTTGAACCAATTTCGGGCATGGCCAACCTGTATAAAGACGAGGATGTGGCTAATGGGATACCCCTTCTGATCGACAAAGGAACTGTCACTGGGACTACATTAGCTCTTCAGATCACTAGGTTGTTCACAAGTCATGGTCTGAGGGCCTGTAATGGGCGCATGCCTTCTGATAGCATGAAAGCACCCACTTTTAATAGACGTAATTATAAAAGTAATCTTGATTATGTTATTGTTTCGTTTGACTTGTGGCAATATACAATTGACTTAAAAGTTACTGAGAGAACTGATAGCGACCACTACCCACTAGAAACCAGCTTTCTGAAAAAAATATTAAATGGGCAGGGAAACACAGAGGGAGGTGACACAAATGTACAGCTACCAACATTAGATAATATTATTGTTAGCAATAACAGAAGGGCTGTTAAATGGGCATATATATTGGAAAGGGAGGACCTATTATCTAATATTTATTGCACTTTAGCAGACATATTTGAATCTTATTGTCCTTGTGGAAGTGAATATGGGGAATGTATTACCCTACACAAACTTTTTTTCAGCAAATTATTAGACCTTTTAACAAAAAACCCAAAAAAGGAACGGGTATTACAAATGCCAAACCAGTTGGGAAACCATGGTATAACAAAGAATGCCGAGCTGCCAAAACTGCTTTGATTGAGGCAATTAAAAGAAAAACACCCGTAGAAATCAAAGACAAAAGGAAATTATATAATAAAACACTGGTAAAAGCAAAATCCTGTTGGGATGACGGAATTTGGTCCTGTATGTTACAAGCGGCAAAAACTAATGATCAAAGGTACTTTTGGGAGTTAGTGGCCAAAGGGAACAAACGTGAGAAAGGCTCTAGAGAGGTCTTTTTAGACGAGGCAACGTGGGTAAAACATTTTACCAATCTGTACGCAGCTAAAACAAGTGAGGTTGCCCAGTCTGAAGAAATGATTTCCCCTCAGCCAGCGAATTTATATCCACCGGTAGTCTTTGATTTACACGAAACTGAGTCAGCAATTGCTTCAATCAAACAAGGGAAGGCACCTGGACTTGATAAAATCCCAGGTGATCTCTATTTACATAATATTGATGTTTGGGCACAATATTTGAACCACTTATTCAATGCTATTGCGGCTGGAGATAAAATGCCAGAATCTTGGGATGGCGCAGAAATTATCACCATTTTTAAAAAGGGAGATAGAGGCGATCCAGCCAATTATCGTCCCATTAGTCTTTTAGACATAACCCAAAAAATATATGCCAGGCATATTTTAAACCGCATACATACGTGGCTAGATGAAAAACTAGTTTTATCCAAATATCAGGCAGGGTTTAGGGAAAAAACTGGGACTATAGATCAGGTTTTAAGGTTATGCTGCTTGTATTGGAAATATGTCATCATCCGCAAGGGCCACTTGTATGTGACCTTTGTAGATTTACGAGCAGCATTTGACCTAATTCCCCTGTGACTTGCTCTGGAAATCCCTGGTAGAGCAGGGACTTTCCGGGGAACTCTTAAAACTAGTGATGGGTCTCCACCAGGAAAATTATGCGAAGGTTAGATGGGGCCCTAACGGGGAACTTACAGAACCAATCCCAATTAAAAGGGGAGTACGTCAGGGATGCGTACTTGCCCCGACACTCTTTTCCCTTTTTGTTAATTATATTGCGGGTTATATGGAGGACTGTGATAATGATTCGCCTCGACTGGGAGGGGAACGTGTACCGTCCCTACTTTTTGCGGCACACGACCCTTATATCACAGACTTCAAGGGGACTTCAGATCTTATTAGACAGGTTCCAGCAATACTGTACTACAAAAGGGTTAGAGATTAATACAAAAAAACCAAATATATGGCACTAAACCCCCATAAAAGTTTTAAAAAGAATCTAATGTTAAATGGTCATAAACTTGACTATGAGCAGAGTTTTACATACTTAGGGGTATTATTAGATTCAACTATGGGATGGAGACCACAGCTAGAAAAATCTAAAATAGTGTTTAAACAAAAAAACTGTCTCCCAATACTAAAGAGGCACAAAAAGTGTGTAAACAAGGCAGTAACCCCAGCAATCGAGATATTTAGGTATAAGGTTCAATCAGCTGTTTTGTACAGGGCGGAACTATGGGGTCCTGTTTGTAAGAAGAACTTTGAAACATTGGGAAATAATTTTATTAGGGGACTATTAAAAGTTCCCACTAACACCCCATTGGTTCCATTATTTTTAGATCTAAATATCAAGCATACCGACCATCACGCAATGTTGAGACCACTATTATTATGGGTTAGATTATGGACAACACCCGAATTGATTGATTATAAAAGCGGGTTGAAAGAAGTTCTGGACCTAGATAGTGGTAACCGAATCTATTGGTTTAAGCATGTAAGAGTGTGGTTCTTGAAAATAGGACTAGCAAACTTCTGGAATGAGCCGGAGATCCTAACCACGGCCTCTAAGAAAATTGTTAAGTTATCCTTCTGGTCTTGTGTGAGCCATGATTCTGCCTATGTTAGGACACACGGCCCTTTAACCGAAATATTCCTAATGGTCAAAAATGTGGAACGTTTTGAAATATTTCTTGATGAGATTCAGCCGCCGCTGGCTAAAACCTTATACCTAAAATTCAGATATGGGACATTGAGAACCAAAGTAACAGAGAAAAACTGGGGGAAGACAAACAGCGATTACTGCACTTTATGTTCTACCAATATAAGGGAAGACCTTTTTCATATACTGTTTTTTTGTCCTAGTTATGGTATACCTAGGAAGAAATGGATAAAGCCATTATGTTACAATATTGGGTCTAGTTCTCACAAGGAAGCTGGCAGAATTTTAAAAACTGACACTAGCCAAACAATTGTGTTTGGAATTAGTAGATTTCTTCTGGCTGTAAATTTTATTAGAGTAAAAATGTCTCTTCCCTTTTAATTTGTACCCCATTCGGACCTGTTCACACCACGGATTATGTCTTAGTTTTATAGGTCGTAATTTTAAAAACCTCATGCCTTGGATGTTATAAATTCCGATTTGATTTAATACTGTTTTAATAATTGCATAATGTGTTTTAAATTATTTATTAACTTGTGATAATTCCTAAACCATGATAGATTGTCTTAAAGCGATGACACATAGCATTGATTACTGTTTTTTGGTATGATGTAATGAATTTTATTTTTCATGTATTTTGCATATCTTTTATGTTGCAATGCAACGAAATAAAGATCATTGAATTGAATTGAATTTGATAGTAGAAGGTCCACTCACGGTCGAACTGGAAGAAGAAGAAGAGAGAGTCATTCAATCTGGTAGTAGTACACAAAGTACCCCTTTCTCCAGCACTGCAGTGGTACAGCCCACATCCTCCGCATCTGCAACATCTCAGTGGCACAAGAGTAAGAGTCAGCCAGAGACACCAAGGAGTACTGCGAAGTCTGCGATGCAAAGTGCTGTGTCGAGTCTAACCGAAAGAAATACCAGGCAGCGTACCATTCTTAGCATGTTTAGGCAGGAGGGAAAATACGGACGCAACCACCCAATAGCACGTTTGTACAATGCTAAGCTTGCTAAAATGTTCGCACTGGACCTTCTCCCTTTTTCTTTTGCTGAAGTGGTGCATTTTCTGGAATTTGTGACAACCATCTGTCCAAAATGGAACGTTCCCAGCCGCTACTAATTTGTTACTGATTACATGTGCATCACTGCACACTGGATCTCTTTTTCAGGTGTTAGAGACAAGCTATCTGCAGGCGTTGACACTGTTGAGATTTTTAATGAGACTCGCAGACATGCAACTGTAGCCATGTTTGCTATGAAGAAATCTCATAATGCTGCAAGCATTTTGGCTGAGTTTATCAGCAAGGTGTTAGAATGACTGTGACCAAGAGGGCTTAACATTGGTTTTGTTGCCATGGACAATGGCAGTAATGTAGTTAAGGCCATGAAAGATGGTGGCTATTTCATGGTCCTGTGTTTGGCACATTGCATTAACATTGTTGTTCAAGACTTTCTGAAACATGAAAGCAAAGTCAGCAACTTACTGACCACCTGCCAAAGAATATGCACTTATGTCATGAAAAGAAGATTAGTGGATCCTACTGTGAAAGCCATGACCGTTGAGATGTGGCAATGGGACCTCATTAAATGCATGACAGAGATGCTACTTCCTTTTGAGGTCTTTACACGTGCAGTCAGCAGGGAGGACTGTACTATGGGCCAAGCTATCCCATTGTTGTACATGCTAGAGCAAGAGCTGAAGGAGGTGGAAGAAAAAGTAGACATGTTATTTGGCGAACGCCTTAGCCGCCCGCTTATCTGACAATACAAGGATTCAAAATAACATTGTGTCACATCAACATTACATTACTGCCACAATTTTGGATCCACGGTACAAATTATTTCTGAACAGTAATGCAGTAATTCCTTTTTCAGAAGGGGATGTTGCCAAGTAAACAACTTTAATAGCTGAAGAAGCCACTGATTTAGAAAACCAACAGCTCTCAATTAGAGGTCTGCCAATGCAAGCCCAGGACAGTGCATGTACTACAGGGCATCCTCTAGAGTCAAGTTTTTATTTAGAGCATGAGTGCAGTGCGTTTGCTTCCCAGCAATCACCAACACTAACAATAACATCAACAACAGTAAGTCCGTTGCTGGTGCAAAGTCAAAAGAGAACAAGCAAATCGGAGCACCACTGAATATTGAGCAGATGGTACAGGCCTATCTGGATGACACAACAGAGGTGGTCATGGAGCAAAGCGCATTTGTGTATTGATATGGGAAAAGAAGCCAATGGCCAGTGCTCAGTAGGCCGGCGATAAAGTATCTGGCTTGCCCTGTCGCAAGTGTCTCTTCTGAGCGTGTTTACAGTGCTGCTGGTGCCATTGTAACTGTGAAAAGGCTTTCAAATTGTTACTTTCTTCCTTCCTTTGTTTGTGTATATATCATTCTTTCTGGTTCAAATCAAACCACAACAAATCCATCAGCACCGTCCCTTATTTTTATTTACCTATTGGAGTTGCACGTCTGTGCATTTAACTGTCCACTCCACTCCTCAGAGTCCTGCTTCATCTTCCTGATTCACCCTAAATACATTTCCATCTTGCCAGACATTGGATGGAGATGGAGAATAGTACAATCGTGTAGCCCCTAACAGTCCCTCCATAACAAGTGAAACATACGTGACTATAGCCATCTTCTGTTTTGTTTCCAATCTGAAACTCATCACTTTCTTAAGGCTACCACCTCTGTCTGCAGGCATACACAATTCTTCACTGTCAGAACTTGAGCAGGCATCCAAAACTAAAGTACCTCGTCATCACTTTCAGAAGGCTCGGCTTCTCTGATCTGATAGCCAAAGAGAAGAGCATGACAGATATATGATTAATGAATGATGCCATGCATTGCATTGGATGCTTGCTGACTCTGAGCAAATGTGCATGAAATCGAACTATACTGGTAGTTTAAATAATAACAGTAAAGTGACTCAAGTGATACTCAATGTGTCCATGTTATTTAATAATAACCAATTGTACTCATACTACTGCAGGTGCAGTGTGGACTTACTTGATCGGAGTCACTCACTACAGACTGAGTTGCTGTTGGTCTGTTGGACAACACGTACATGTACCACACCTGATGATGATGATGATGATGACCATACTATCTTTGCACGCAGTCAGTCAGTTGGATCTGAGATGATTGATGGAATACGTTTCAGGAAGTGGAATGAGAGGTAAACACAACCAATCAACAAGAACCACAGCAGACCTACGCTAAATGTCTGTGCAGTGGTGGAGTCGAATATTGGTATGATGACTGACAGTGGCGCATTGATTTAGTCACTTGATTTGGAAAATGCTAGGTTGCTGTATGTATATGTCTTTTGTTTGGCTCTGTCAAAAATTAAGGTAAATGGAGTTTGGGTCACGGACTCATGGGCGGCCCGGTGCCGTGGGCCCGTTCTGTGCTGGCTCCTATCTTGTTGTTCTTCTAGAATAATGCTGTGTAACTAGTAGAGTAGACACAATGTATCAAAGCCGCCTCAGTCTGAAAGTCTTCTCGCTCACGAGTCTTGTCTTTTTGCACTACACCGTAATGTATCTTTATTTTTTCATTTATTTACTTTTTAATACCCCTTTTGTGTTTCCATCAACACTAACAGGCCGGCCTTTACCCAGTGCTATTATACTTGGAGCAACAACACACATTTACCTTATCAATCCTCATCAGCCAGCCAGTGGCACCCAAGAATGATGTTCAAAGTGTCCATGGAAGGGAGGACCAAGATGAATGACGAGATACAACTACAGATTTGGACCTGGATAATACAGTAAGTTTAGTATCATTTTTGTATTTTTCATAATCTGATTCCTTTTTTCTCTTCATTCATTTTACGACTGTGTGACTTTGTTTGGTAATTTCTCCCTAAAACTATTTTTAAATTTTCTTTGCTAGCTTTCAGCCCGGTACGGCAGGTAATTAGGGTTTCTCTGACGGCATACAGCCCAGGCAAATGTCATATATAATAAATATTTCCTTGTACTGTCGAATTGTGTAGTAGTAGGTAAGTACTACTCATTATTAACCATCAAGTTTTCTTCATCATGCATGCATTTCCTTTTTCTACCTTTAGTTTATAGATTTATTGGATAGTCATAGTCTTAATTGTTTTGCTTTTGTTGTCTCCTTGCATACTGTTTTTCTTTGTCAAAACTTTCCCCAAATCCCCCTTCCCATTCATTCATTAAACCCTACCCCTCTTCCCCCGGGCTGTGTGGTTTTATATTGAGATGTGATGTGACTACATTAAATCTACACCAACAATTGATCACACACTTGCTGGGGCAGATGTGGTGAAAGCAACACTAATTAAATGTCAACTAGGCAGGGTGAGGATCTTCTTCTGCTTGCCACCCATACTTAGTGTATGTATAAGCCAATCAATTTTCCAAAGGGACCAACCGAATACATCTTAATTAATTGCCGGCATTGATTGGATATAATTTTACGGCATTCAAGTTTTTCGAATAAGGATTGTGTTTAAGTGACTCCTTCAACACAACTACAGTTTAACTTCTTATCTTCTTGTACTAGGCTGTCCACGACACCATTGTTTTCTTTTAGTTTAGCAGTTGCATTATTGTTTGTTTGTCAGACTTCTTATGTACTGTACTTTTGTACTACTCCCACAGTCTCTCTCAGGCAAATGACTGTCTCTTTGTTTTTCTTTGCAAATCGAAGTGCCAGTGTCTACTACTACCACCACAACCACGGAAACTTCTCCATTGTCTTGGGAAATCAAACCATGCAGACATTGCTGTGCCAAACTTAATCATCATCAATCACAGGTAAGATAAGTTTGCTGGGAGATATAATGGAGTAGAAGGAGAGACTGGTAGTACTAGTAGGACAAATATAACTCAGTGAGGTGTATCGCATCCATCTGTTTGCATATTACAAAATTGGTAGATTATTTAAATCAAACACTTGCTACTGCCCTGCATCTGCAAGTAAACCTTGTGACTTACATTAATTCGTAACCCCACCACAAAACATTAACATCGTATGTGTAAGTATAAATAAATAACATTTATTCTCATTGAAAAATAGCCTATCCCACACCTCAACCACCCCTCTTCCGAACCCCAACCAATGTCCAAGTCCAACGAATGTCCAAGAGAAACCCCAAAATCCAATTCCCACCCACCAACAAAAGTATTAAAAAAGGGACAAATCAGCAGGGTCCATCTATAATCGGCGGGCTTTAAGGTGTTTGTCCACCAGGATTTTGACGCGCTCCTCTAATTGGTCCTCCAGCTATGCCATCCGGAGGAGAAGTTGTTGCCAAAATGCATGGCACCTACATTTGCATCCATGTTGGGGGGCAGCAGATGTGGACAAACGGTGGTGGTGGGTGGCTGCCTGATGGCGGCGCTGTACTCCTGCCTTTGGGGCCTGGCTGGGGCCCGGGACATCGGAAGAGGCAGCCGCTGCTGCCGCTGCCTCCCACTCCTCCTCCTCGGCCTGCGCCACCAGCTGGCGGTATTCTTCCACGATGGCCTGCAGGTTCCTTTGCCGGGCCCTGGCTGCCAACTCCTTCCGTGATGGTTTTTGGGAAGGAGGATCTATAAAGAAAGAAACAGAATTGTAACCAAAACTCTTAGCAAAACAGTAACACAAAATTAATTCAACACATAGTGGCACAGTAGCACTAGCAAGCCCAGTACATGACATTTGTGGTAACTTTAACTATCTATCCTCCTGCTTCCCCTGCCTCTAACATTTGTTGGAGTTTTTTTCCGGGATTATACTTGCCCTAGTACTATGGATGGACTCCAGAACACCAGTCTTGTTCATATCTCTAGTTTACATGAATTAGATAACCTTGTTGTTGTAGGCTGTTGCCGGCAAGTTAGCTAAGCTTGCGTCCAACACCAACATACAGGATACGCAGATTCCTGTTACTTTTTTAACTAAGCTGCAGAATAGGCAAGCTCGTATATTTTTCGATTACGGGTGGCACTGGCCATACTGTCTCTGTTACATGAAGGGCAATTGCTCAATTTCGCTTTCACTGTGGCCTGGAGTCTGGCTACTACAAAAAGGCAGATTAATAATAATATAATATACTTATGATCCAATTATCATTACTTATATGGAACGACACATCAGTCCAGTAGTGGTCAGAGGTGGTAGTGCTGGGGGGCAGTGACGGGGAGAGGGGCAGGGTGGGGTGCATCAAACTATGCATTGTAGACAATTACTGGTAAGTAAACATATATAAAAAAATACCATAGGTAGGAAGTGGTCCTTGGATTCGGAGGAAGGTGCTTGATAATATATATGATGTGCTTGCAAACTACTGATTCATCAACTGTATTCTGAAATTAAATCCTACTTTTATATTATATATGATGACCCTCTGCTTTGCTACTCTTGTACAGTTTCTTTTACATTATCTTCAAAGTAAGACTCTGCATCCAGTGACAGCCTCCACCTATGATGACAAATACAATCCATCCAGGGGGCATCCATCCATTAAAAGTAAATGTCTATCATTCTTTGTTAGGTATCGCTTAACAAACCTTAGCTGGTTTCACTTTCACCAACAACCACCCATGCGTCCACTCCTTTCTTTCTTGCCTTGGCTTTGGGTTTGACAAAAACATCGCTGATGATTCTTACTATCCACTATCCACCCGTATTTTGTCGCCTACCCAGGCAGGCATCTTCTTTCACCTACCACCCATATTTGAACAACCCATGCATCTGATTCCTATCAGGAACCTTTATGCTGCTTCCAAAGTATCGTTCTCTTCTAGTCGTATTACATCTCTTTCGTCCTTCTTTTTTCCACCCTAGTTCTTTCCATTTTTGTTCAACACATCCATCAAGGACATCTGATCTGACTTTTAGTCTGCTCCATAACTTTCACAGCTGAGTTGGAGTCTGATAGAAGAGGCCTTTGTTTACTCAACCCACGCTGGTAATGCTATTGCTAATACATTGGTAATGCCAAGTAACGGGTGTCTTCTTCAACCGTTGTAGATTGTTCAGTACAACTTCAAGTTCATACTTACCTAATAAGTCTCACAGGACAGAGAGGGAAGTGTTCCCTTTCCAGCTAGTAATACCAATAAGTAGTGAATAAAACTTATCACCGCCCACTGCTGCTGTTTCCTCCCCCACTGGTGCTCCTGCAGGTGCCGCATCTCCTGCCCCCTACTGGATGGCGGTACAAAAGGGGGTGGTGATGGACCGAGCATCTGAATCAATCAAACACTCACACCCAGTCAAAAGATCTGGGTTTAATCCATCACCGTTCTTTAGCCCACTCTGCCACCCCAGTTCAGACATGGATATATGCAAATCAGTCTGACCCTGTGCCTCATGGGAACAGTCCAGCCCGAACTGCCAAGCATTGTCTTACCTGGACCGGAAACAAACATCCTGGGACCGGTTTCGGATTCATAATCCTCATCAGCCAGGCTATTTTGAATCCAGTGGCAAAGTGAGCAAGGGACTCCTCACGTCTGAGCATACCCTGCCACACTTAGGGCGGACAAAGCAATACAAAAGGGGATGATGGACGGAGCGTTTGAGCAAATCAAACACTCACCCCCAGTCAACAGCTGCTTTTGAAATCCGTGACTTTGGTTTCCTCAACTTGCCTGCTGTTCCCTGAAGTAAGAGGGCGGAATATTGATTTTGACCATGAGAGAGGCTGTTCCAACAGGGGCCGGGACTGCGAGACCCAGGGTTCTGCGCAGGATCACCGAAGCGCACCTGGAGTCTCTTCCCGCCCCTGCTCCTCCCTGATTGCCTGCCTTCCCCTTTAACAGCTCGTGGCACCCGCTTCGCGGGTGCCGCTCGCAGCTGCTTTTGAAATCCGTGACTTTTGGTTTCCTCAACTTGCCTGCTGTTCCCTGAAGTAAGAGGGTGGAATATTGATTTTGACCGTGAGAGAGGCTGTTCCAACAGGGGCCGGGACTGCGAGACCCAGGGTTCCGCGGAGGATCACCGAAGCGCACCTGGAGTCTCTTCCCGCCCCTGCTCCTCCTACAAGGACACACCCCTGACGCTAAGCGGGACGCGTGCGGGACGCCGGACGAAGCCCGGACAAAGGGCGGGCCGTCTGAGGCCGTCCGAGGTTGGACAAGGTTGGGTTGGGCCTGGGACTCTGCTTGATTTCGTATATATCTAGCTGCAGTACATTGTTTATTTTGGATATCATCATCCAGCATATCCATTGCAACTGTAGTGCCTGGTGGGTAATTATCTTGTTCTGAGTGCTTTGAGTAAATTGCTCATTGAATCATGCCTGCGAAGAAGCAAACTACTCCTAATAACACTCTCGATAACTATCTTGTACATGTTGTGGAAAGAATTAACAGTGATAGGAGATCCTCATTGGGTCTAGATTCACCCACCCTATCTCCCTTCGTTGATATTGAACCAGACGATCCCTTTGTGAAACAGCAAAATAGTAGTTTAACTGGTGAAATACATGATTCTCTCCATGATACTAACATCATCCAGCCTAGTGGTATTGTCGTTTGTATTGAAGATACTAGTGTTAACGAAGCTTTGATAGACATATCCATTAGCAAAGAGTCCCCAATCCCCGTTCTAGCGCCCAGGGTTACAGGGGCTAACCAAAAGGTTATGTCAAAACGGGAGGGTTTAAGGTCAGCTAAGAATAAAGTTGCAACCCCACCGACAAACTTAATAGAGATAGAGGAGGATGATTTGACTAGCGAGGCCTAGGTTACTCTTTCAAATGCTCAATTTAATAAATTACTGACCATGATGGATACAAAAATTAAAGGTATAGTTAAACCTCTGGTCAGTAAAATAGACAAGCTAACCTCTGAGGTTAGTCGTTTAGAAGGTTTATTTGAAAAAACCCTCGGGGAAGTAGGCAAACTCCCGGAAGTGGTTCTATCTAGGATCGAGCCCACTTTGAGCAAACAAGCCACGGTAGCAAATAGTGGATCTATCCCTATCCTTGCATCAAATCCACCGATGTCAGCTCAGATTAACTTCCCAGGTGGTGTGTTGGATGCTACCATACCAGCTCCTATTACTGCTGATTCTAACGCTGGGAAAGGGACTTTTGAGCTTGTAATTGAAGCCTCGCCATTGGTTCTTGTCCTTGCCAATGTCCCTCCCTTGGCTCAAGGAGAGCATGAATCAACATCCTCCTTAATAAATAAATTTTTATCATGGCTGTCCAACAACATGGTAATTTCTCCCTGGGGAAGGCAGCAACTCTCGGAAGAGCTTGTAAATGCGAGAAGGGTCATGTGGATTGGGGACAGGGTCAAAAAGTTTAAGGGGGAGTGTGTTGTCCTACACTTTTCAGATCCTGGGGTTTTGCCTAATATCTTGCCCAATATCTTACCACCCCAGCGTAGATCAACTTCAATTGTTCCACTGACTTTGGATTTCTTCTACCCTAGGAAGGGAAGCGGTCCGAACTCAAGCATTCTAAGAACAAAATGGAACATGGTAACCAAGAGAGGGAGGAAGGATATTGATACTACAGAGTGGGGTCTGGGGTTGGAAAATAGATTCTCTGCTTTTTCAAACCTGGACGCTTGCGATTGACAACCATCTAATTACAACTCTATGCCGCAACCTGTCTGTGATGTAAGCACCATTGTAGAGATCAGTCATTTAACTAAAGATAGAACTAAGGGGTCGCCCACTGAGGCTCGAGCTGGTCCAATCAACGGAAATGTTAATTGTATTGATACCGTTGACAAAGTGACGAATGAGATTGTTTTAAGCCCCTGTTCTGTGATGGAAACTAATAAGGGGAATCTTTTGTCTTGGAATGTGGCTGGCCTGTGTTCCAAGTTGGATTGTGCAGACTGGTTTGGATTTATAAATATGTACGACCTTTGCATCTTCCAAGAGACTTGGGCCTGTGACCCTGTTTTTGCATTGGGGTATATACATTTTCATGTTCCTGCCACTAGGGGCCCCAAAGGGCGTCCAATGGGGGGCCTTACCATCTGGGTGAGGCAGTCTTTAAAGATTGTAGTAAAATGTGTAGAGCTTCACCACAGAGATATTCAGCTCATTAGACTTTCTAGTGATTTACCCATCTCCATTGACATTTATAATATCTATGCTAGAGGTGGAAACAAAGGTAAATCTGATGTTCTCTCAAGCCTGTTTAATCTCCTTGAGATACATTCGACAAGGACATATATATTAATTGCAGGCGATCTAAATCACACATTTGAACCCCTTATTATTGGTGAGGCCTCATTGGGGGAAGAGGAAGATAAGCTATGGGGTATTCCCACATTAGATACTTCTCCGGTAACTCGTTGGACGGCAAATATATTAGGATTAAATGCAATGTGCCTGGAACATGGGCTAAGAGCCTTGAACGGTCGAACCAAGTCAGATCGAGTTCCAGCTATGACTTTTAATAATGGGCGTAACAAAAGCCGCATTGATTATGTCATTTGTAGCATCTCCCTATGGTCATCTGTTAGCGACATGGTGGTAACAGTAAGGCCAGAAAGCGATCATGACCCTTTATGTGTCTCTCACAATTGGTGGCTGTCTAAGGACATTGTTCCGACCCTTCGTGATCAACCTTTGCCTCCATTAATTGTACCAACTAATAATATGCGCAGGCTAAGGTGGTCAGGTGTCAGGACTGACCAGCAGGTCCTTGAAAAAATAGGAGCTGCGACAGACAAGGCTATTGCGGCTCTGGAGTGCGTTGCAAGGACCCCCTTGGGCAATGATGGCATAACCAAAGCACATGTGACTCTCTTTAACGAAATCAAAGGTTACTTTCTAAAACCGGTAAATAACAAGAGGGTATGTGCATATAGAGCTGCAAAGTGGTATAATCACGATTGTAAGGTGGCAAGATCCAATCTAGGAGTCGCTATCAAGAGCAATAATTTGGGAGAGATCCGATCAGCTAGAAGGCACTATAAAAATTGTATTGCTAAGGCAAAAAGAGAATGGGACGAAGACCACTGGCAGAAGTTGAAATGTGCAAGTGATCGTAAACATTCACGTCTATTTTGGCATATTGTCAAATGGGGTCATGAAAGGTCTGCAGAAGCTATTAATAACAATGTCCCCCAGGATGCATGGGTCAAATTTTTCAGTGAACAATACTCTACCAGGGATCAACTTGTAGATAGTATTTGCCCTACTTACCTGTTTGCAGATGAGAACATCTTTGCCCAGAGTGAAGTACTGTCTGCCCTAAAATCCGTACACAGTGGCCGAGCTCCTGGCATTGATGGGGTCCCTGCGGATGTTTTTTTAAATGACACCGATAGGTGGAGCAAATACATCTACTTACTAGTAAATCATATTGCCAAAGGTGCTGAAATCCCGGTATCATGGCGGGGTGCTGTAATTATCCCTGTATATAAAAAGGGAGACCGTGCCGAACCTTGTAATTACCGCCCAATCAGCTTAATTGACACTGTTCAAAAGGTTGTGGGGCGAGTGATTATTAACAATTTGCTTGACTGGGCGGAGGACCACAACATTCTATCCCCTTTTCAGGCTGGGTTCCGCAGAGCAACTAGCACTGTGGACCAGGTCTTCCGTTTTCAACTAATCCAGTGGAGGACTGTGGTACTGGGTGGAGGTAGTCTGTACGCAGCATTCGTTGACCTGCGGGCTGCATTCGACCTGGTACCTAGGGCAAAATTGTGGGACGTGTTGACGGCTCTGGGGGTTCCAGGGATTCTGCTGACCATGATCATGAGACTGCACGAAGGCACTTACGCCAAAATTCAATGGGGTGGCTATGGATATGACACTCCTGAATTTCCTGTAGAGCGTGGGGTCCGACAAGGATGCTCAATGGCACCAACATTGTTTACCCTTTTTATTAATGGCATCGTTCCCTGTATGCAATCTCAGGTTGTGGATGCTCCCTCTCTCGCAGGTGTAAAAGTTCCTATTTTAATGTTTGCCGATGACACCTTAATTTTATCTAAATCCCCAAGTGGTCTGCAAAAAGCATTGGCAATCTTTGATAAGTTTTGTGTTGATCACGACCTGGAGGTGAACGCTTCCAAAACAAAACTCATGGCTTTTAATCCTCATAGAAATTTTAAATCGAAAATATCCATGAGTGGGCGCTACCTTGAATTAGTAAATTCTTTTACTTACCTGGGGATTCATATTTCTAACGACAATAGATGGAACCAACATATAAATATTGCATTATTAAGACATAAGCAATTGGCTGGCACCATCGTTAATGAACATAGGAAATCATTGACCAAGCCGATCAAACCACCCTTGATCATATATGAAGCAAAGGCAATAGGGTCAGCACTGTACGGGGCAGAGTTGTGGGGGCAAGAAAATCTGCAGGAGTTACAAACATCGGAGAATAATTTCCTAAGGAAACTTACAGGCACCCCACAGAGCAGTCCGCTTTTGCCTCTGAAATATGAGCTTGGCAGGAAAGAAATCTCGGAAATGGGCAAACTACGACCTATATTGTATTGGCGCAGGATTTGGACTACGCCTCAGCTCTCCCATTACGCTGAAGGGTTTGCGGATGTTATGAAAGCGGACCGATTTAACAAAATTAGATGGTTCAAATCACTAAAAACAGCATTAAGTGAATTAGGACTAAATGCACTATGGTCCGATCCAGCTGGGTCATCTTTCCCCTCTAAATCAACCCTAAAAAACTTATTCTGGGAACGGGTTGAAAACAGGTGTTTGCTCAGCATTAATAATGGGTCCATGACTACAACTTTCCTTGAGGTTAAACTGTTTCCTATGTATGAATTGTATTGGGATTATATATCGAAACCCATGGACAGGAAACTCTTTTTCCAATTTAGGCCCGGCTCACTTCCTCTCCGCAATTTAACATCAAAGTGGAGAGACGGAGGTCCAGCTACCTGCCCGGTATGTGGGGAAGGAAAGGAAATGCTTGGACATTTTTTGTTCTCCTGCCATGCATATTCTGCTCCAAGACGTGCTTGGTTGGCCCCTATGTGTAGAAACCTGGGTACTAAAAGTAGTATGGTAGCTTTGCGTATTGTCAAATCTACCTCCTTGACCTGGATTATAATTGCGATTGCAAAGTACCTGGGGTGGGCGTGGGTAATTAGGCAGAGATTGCTAGTAGGGTAACTACTCTCTGCCTAGTTGATCAGAGACTGCTAGATAAATCTATTCTCTGTATCGCCCCACGTTACGTGTCTTTTCGGATGAAAAATGTTAACGATTCTTAGCATTGATATTGGATTTACTCTTTGATTCTTACTATATGAATTTTACATCTGTGATTATGTATCTTGATGAAATATAATTGTCTCCTTTTTATTCTGTAAACGTGCTTATGTCATATATGACCTTTGTAAATTTAATTGTTTTTTAATTTATGTGTTTGTCTGTCTGCTTTTATGAGTAATACTCGAATAAAGCACTTTTGAATTGGTATCCTTTGTAAATTTTATGACGTCTCTCCACCAGGACTTGTTCGCGACAATCAGGGTCACAAAGGAGGGGAGGTGCACGAGTCGTTTTAAGTCAGAGCGAGGGGTGCGCCAGGGTTGCATCCTGGCCCCCCTCCTTTTTACTATCTACTTCAACGGCTTGAGTTAGTGGAGGGGGACGTTCCGTGTAGGAGGAGCCAAAATACCGGCTCTCCTATACGCGGACGACGCAGTTCTAATAGCTCGCACCGGGGTGCCAAAAGAGTCCAGCGGCTGCTGGACTCTTTTGGCATTTTCATGGACCGGTTGGACCTGAAAATAAACACCAAAAAGTCTTACACGATGGTGGTTGGTTATCATAGGAGTAAACGTAAAATCAAAACCTTTACGTGCAAGGGTGATGTGGTCTCTAACGATCTGATCCAAAGGGCTGAGAACAGGTTCTTGAGACACCTTTTGTCTGTCCCGCAGTCCACACCAACCTTTTCAATATATTACGAGGTGGGTCTGGACCATGTAACCGACAAACTTAATATGGCCCCTTTAATATTTTGGGTAAAAACGTGGCTCAACCAGGAGTTAAGTCTTAACCACGCAATCTTAGCTGATGTTATGTCATTGGACTGGAAAATACCCTGGTTGCAATACTTGAGAAAAACCTTCGCCCTGCTAGGACGCCCCGAACTTTTTCTCTCACCGTCTAGTATCAGGAGGAAGGACGTAAATTGGACCAAAAGGCATTTTTTGGATAGGGCTAGATTGGCTCGCGAAGAGCAGGAATTGTTAAAACCCTCTGTAAGAACACACTATATGTTAACGACTTCTCCCTCGCTCGAGCCATACCTCATGATTGTCACCAAGCCCTTTCATAGACTGCTTTTAATCAAATTTTGGTTCAATCTGATCCATTACCACTTGGGTAACTATCAAATGTGGGCTAAGCCCGAGGAGGGCCCTTTTTGTAGTTGTGATAAATTTTCAACGTAGGACACCGTCCATTTTATCATGTTTTGCGGTCTGTTTACTGACATAAGACGAAAATATCTGGTACCCATCTTGAGGGAGGCAGGCTTCACTCATGTGAGGCCTGCCTTAGTGCACCTCCAGTGCCTAAATAACACCTGCACTATATTCTCTGTGGCTAGCTTCCTAGTAGCGGCATCTAGAATTAAATCAAAACAGTGTACTCTTACCTAGCACAATGTATGTTTTGTTTGCCACATATACTATTTACGCTGTGTATACCACAATCAAATGTACATACCTGATTATGCTGCTCCCTATGGTGCCTTTGTAATTCATGATGTAGATATTTTTATAATGTTCTTACGTATGTATATAAATGTTTTAATCCTTTTATGATTTTTAAAAAAATCGAATAAAGAGTATTTGACTGACTGACTGGTTCTATGGAGGACTGGGGTAAGAAACGTTCAGTGACAGAGGAGGCAATAACTAACTTCAGTTCTCTAAAGTAAACTCTAACATCAATATTCTGCCCAAGCTAGCGCAAAGTTACAAACTAGTAAGAGAAGTGCCGAGCAGCACCTGTTTCTCTCGTTCTGCGACTGGGGATATTACCCCGTGTCAGACCACCGTCTTTGTTTTCTGGAACATGACGTTTTAAGAGAGATCTTGGTAGTGACAGACTCCGGTTCTTTGTGTGTATATATATATTTCAAAAATATACGCCCAGTCGCAGAACGAGAGAAACTGAAACCGGGACTTCGTTTTTGGCTTTTTGAAGATTGTGCTGGTTTTTACCTTGGCTATTTTGGACACAATGAGAAAGGAGCTGTGGTTATTTGCTTAATTTGAAGAAGACGAAACAGCAGTAGCCTCGATTATTACTCAAGTCTCTGCCGTGAGTGGCTGCAGGTCACCATTGGCACACAAAATTGTTTTAAAAAATGAATAATTAAGAGAGCATTCACGAATATATGAGATTTTGCTATAGAAAGTGGGAAGATTTTGTGTTTGTTCTGATGAAGGCGGGCAGTTATCCCTGTTGGACCACCGAAACGCGTTGATATTTTTAACTTTGGGAAAACTCCACGGATATATGACATATGCAAACAACAGCTTTTGAATATCTATCTAGAAGTTGTCTCTGCATAGAGCTGTGTGCATACCATTTACCTATCTATTGGTTCTAGTGCCGTGGTGCTCCCTGACTTGAAATGTATTTGTCTTGCTGTGTTTTTGTCCCACATTTTGATTTATGTCGTTTTATGAAATGTTTTTTAACTTGTCATTTATATTGTACAATGAATTTTTAACTATATAGCTGCATTTGTTATAACTGTTAATAAACTGTATAACTATCTTTTTTAATTTTGCTTTTGTACTGGTTTGCTTTTCTGGTTCATAGTGTGAAACTCTGTGAGTGGGTCATACGTATCTGGTTGAACGCTTAGTGTAGCTGCAGGATTGTGTTGTTACATTGGTTTCCCAGGTGAGCTTCTATTGACAGTTGGATGAGGAAAACCAGGGCGGCCACCTCCAGCCTCCCCAAAAAGGTGACGGGCGCTTTGCCCTTTCGAGCCGGTACTGCTGCCATTGGCTATGGTTCTGGGGTAGAGGCAGAAAAGAAAGAAAGAAAAAAGAAAGTTATGGGGAAGAAGTAGGAGTTTGAATAAAGAAGTCAAATAAAACAGTAGAAAAGTAACAAAAACACAGGGAAAGTAGAAATAAATCACAAAATATCAACTTAGGGACAGAGAGACAGTGATAAATAAAAAAGTGAGAAAAACAGTGAAAATAAGTAAAGATTGCAAAGATTAAAGCTGGATAGAAAACTAGGCCCAGAACCATAGCATAGAGTGGAAAACAAGATGGCCACGCCCGTCGCGACCACATGGGTACGTTCACGCGATATTTCTCGCTAACACGCACTTGTCGTCGCGAAGAAGTAGATAGTGTTCCCGAACATCCTCAGCGCCTTGATGCCTCCAGGTTTAGTCGCGCTCTCTGCATATAAATTTCCTTTAATAATAATAATAATAACATGATATGCACAACACGAACACATTATACGCGACCCGGAACAGTAAATAAGGCAACGCGAGCGGGCGGGACAATTGAAAAACAGGATGGCCGCGCCCATAGCCCACCGCATGGACAAGTTTGCGAGCTACGATCCACTGAGCACGCAGACAGCGGCCGAACACGCACAACGCGATCCCGAGCAAGAAAAATGCCTCGCGAACAGGTCCGACAAGCTACTACAGACACTCGCGAAGCTACGCAAAGCTTGCGTATTGCGAGAACGTCTTTGCGTAGCTTCGCGTAGCGCGACTACACATACTATGCCCAACCCTACAACATATCACTTATTCAAACAGAAACAAAAGCATAATTACTCTCTTATACAATCACTGATACGAATACACACTCATCTATATAGCCACTCTCACAATCACTGACTCTCACATATAGTAATTTATATACTCCAACTCTCAGATACACTGCATTTTACATTTGTACTTATTTGGACATGTACCACTGAGACATCCATTCACTCAGGAATGCACCCATACACACATTCACCCACCCACACAGCTGTTACCACATGCACTCTTGAACCCATACAGTCAGTGAATCAAGCACTCAAACATGTATGCAGAGAGTCACACAACTACCACGCACCCACACACACACTCAGGCACCCATACAAATACTCTGGCAACCAATCAATAACCCATATAGACACTCATGTAGCTACTAACCAACCCATGGAGCAGCTTATACAACAGCAGATAGACTGATACAGACATTCACACAGTTTAGTCTCTAACAAATGCAGTTCAATAAGACACATGTAATAACTCACTTAAACAGTCAGTGATCAACTTACTAAATCCTCCATCCAGACACTTACACACCCACTCATTTTTCAATACACCTGGGCATATATATAATACATATTAAAACTTTATAGAAACACACATTCACTGGATAATGTCCATAGTAGGTGTGAGAATTACTTTATAAGTGAGTGATTAAACATGTCTTACTGAATGCATGGGTGAATGAGTAAAAAGTGTAAATGTCTGTATCAGACTGTCAGTTGGTGTATAAGTAGCTGCATGGGTTGGTGGTTGATTCCATGTATATCTATATGGGTTATTATTCCTGAGTGTCTGTGTGGGTGGGTCTGTAAATGTCCAACTAACTATAATGCCCCTGAAACCTGTGGGTTTTTTCAGTGAATAATTACCTACTGGCAGTCGCCAGTTGGTAGTTATAGTTAGGACCTACTTTCCATAGGAAATCCACAACATTCTATTTGGAATAACTTTGGTGCTGGTGGACGAATCGTTGTGAAATTCTCCAAGAAAATGGCCTGCTCGGCTCCTTCCCTGAAAGTTTGGGGATGATTCGTCAAGTGGGGGCCAAGAAAAAAGGGGGGTCCCAAAACGTGTTTTCCCCATGCAATTTTCCATAGGGACCTTTAGCAAGGGCTACAGCCCAAACAGCTGAACGGAATTACACCAAATTTGTCAGAGAGGTAGAGTTCGGTTTGCAGATTGTGCTTGTTGTTAAATGGTGTAAATCCGTTCAGTAGTTCCTGAGAAAATCACAAGTAAATCCATAGTGATATCTAGAGACGAAGTACTGCACGCGTAAGGAGACCCGTTCAATTACGAGCACGAGCTGCATGTTGATTGGATGTCAACTGTCTGTCACCTCTCGAAACCAGGAAGTGTTGGGGGCCATCTTGTGCCTCGGTAGAACCGACTCGGAAGAAAACATTAAAACAAAGTTGAAAAATAAGGAAAGGGTGCTGGATAGAAACATCCTGACTCTGTAGGCCTGTTCAGGGAGTCCCATATGGATCTTTAGGCCCAATTTTTTTTTTTTTTTTAAATAAGAAATCTCGAGGTGCTTGTATCGTACGCGTACGCAGTGGAAAAGGAAAAAACAAAACTAGAAGTCGGTTTTATTCTTAATTAGCTCTCGGGGGGGGAGCAAAATCCCGGGGCCATTTTTTTCCATAATGGGGGTCTTGTAAGGTCTCTCAAGTCACTGGGAACGGCACTATCCCGGGGTTTAATTTTGAAGTTTAAGGGGAGGCTTACGGCTGCTCTCCCCGCAGCCACGGGGACCGCTACCTCCTCTGGTCTTTTTTTTTTTTAAGTATGTTTTCAGCCCCCATTCTCCCCCTTTCCCTATGCGTACAGTAAGTGTACCAATAACCGTAGAATTACAAGCACGAACTGCATATTGATTGGATGTTTACTGTCTGTCAACACTGCTAACCAGGAAGTGTTGGCAGCCATCTTGTGCCTCGGTAGAACTGAGTCACAAGAAAACAGTACAACAAAGTTGAAAAATAAGGAAATTTGGCAGGTTAGAAACATCCTGACCCTCTAGGACTACTCAGGGGGTCCTACATGGATCTTTAGGCTGCAATTTAAAAAAAAAGAAAATAGAAGAAAACGCGGGGTACGTGTATCGTACGAGTACGCGGCGGAAAAAGAAAAAAAAATAGAAGTCCATTTTATTCTTAACTAGCCCCCAAGGGGCCAAATCCGGGGGGGCTAGTTTTTTTTCCTGATGGGGGGCTTGTAAGGCCCTGCGAGCCCTGGGGAACCCCACCCTCCGGGGTTTTATTTTGAAGTATGCTAGGGGCTCAAGGTCCCACCTTGTAACCCCGGTGTCAGAACTCCACGACTTATCTGGCTCACCAAGGTCTTGCACAGGAACAGAGATGCTAGAACCCAAATCCCTCGGAGCAATGTCGGCGGGTCAAGTCACTGAACCCTTCCTTCATTACCCGCAGGGAAGGGGGTGTGGATAAAATAACAAACAGAGAAGAGAATGGTCCTGCGCTGGTTCCGTCTGGACTCTGCCCTCTAGTAGCTTGATGGACTTGTGGAACCTAAAAGCAATAACACAACATTACACTGCTAACATAGTTTTATCATAGTTTACTATTGAATGTGTACTTGTCTCTACTCATTACCCTTATAGCTGCTGGACCTTGCCTCTCTTCTTAGATATGATTTTAGGCTTCTGCTCATCTATCAGTTGTCACTAGTATCACAAATAACAGCAGATATGGATTAATTTTGGTTTCTTGAAACTATGACTGAATTCCTAATTATCTGAATAGGGAAAATACACTTACTTCACTGATGTCTAAGCCCTTTGTTAATATGGGTTTCTGTCTTTTAGAATTATTTCTCTCCTTATCTTCTTATTAGATATTTAACTGCTGATATCCTAGCTCCTTTCTTTCTTTGTAGGTTCTCACAGCCTTCGAACAGTCTGTTGCCGTTATGGTGAGTATTTACATCTTTTTACATATTGACTTTTCATTTATGCAAAAATCTTCTTGTTTTATAATTTTCTATGTTACAGGAGAACAGTTGTGAATAGTAATGCCTACATTACCTACTGGCGGTCGCCAGTAGGTATATATAGTTAGGATTTTTTCTCTATGGGATTTTTGAAAATTCTATGTCTAATAACTTTGGCGTTTGTGGACGGAATTGGCTGAAATTTTCAGGAAAATGGCACATTTTGTTTCTGAGCAGCCCCTGAAAATTTTGGGGGGGTTCGTCAAGGGGGGGCCGAGAAAAAAGGGGGGTCCCAAAACGCGTTTTTCCCATGTTAATTTCCATAGGGCGGTTGGCCTCACTTTTAGCCCGAACGGCTGAATGGATTTGCACGAAACTTGGCAAAATTGTAGGGACTGGTAGCCCGATGTGCCTTTTGTAGGTCTCAATATATGTGCTCCAGTGGATTTTGAGAAATTAACGTTTAAAAAAAGATATATATCTGTAAGCGCGCTCTGGGCAGCGCTCCAGGACGCGTACTTTTCGCGCAACGGAGCTTTGTGAAGTGAAGCTGATTGGTTCTCTGGCGTCTGTCAACATTCCAAAAAGTCCGTAGCGGCCGCCATCTTGTCTCTCGGTAGGATCGAGAGACAAGAGGAGGCCAAAACAAAGGGGCAAATAACCATAAGGGGGCATAGTAGATCCTCCCTGACCCCCTAGGTTTAATGTGGAGGCTTTAAAACGGCCCCGCGGGGCAAAAAAAAAAAAAAAAATTTTTTTGTTTTTTTGCGTGGGTAGCGCCCGGTCCGGGAACCGGGAAGCTTTCTGGGCAGCGTACTGCAATGAAAAATGAATGATAGACTTTTCAAATACTGTTGTTAATTGATTGTTGGTTTTGTTGATTATTTTTTATTTTTTTTTATTTTTTAAGGATTGTTTATTGTGTTTAATAATTTATTAAACTTTCTAACGCGGCACGTCATATGACGCATTACGCGACAACGCAGGTCCAGAATATAGTCAAAATGTCTCCACCAACCAGCGGACGGCACACAACCCCTTTCAGCAGGCTAAATAGTTCTGTTAAATGACAACAGAAGGGACAGGCAACAAGAACCATCAGTCAAAGAGGGGAGGGCAAGTTCTTCTCTACCGGGTCACGTTGGAGCGCTACCGGAACTGATCGAATTGGTAGTCTACAGTGTTTCTGGATGTTTCAGACTGAAGCTGGCGTTAGCATGAGAGCACCACCATTTCGTAGCTCCGTCGTGGCCATTCCACGAGCAATCATGCTAGGCGCTCCCCACCAGAAGCCTGCGGGAGTCGGGGGCCCCCAAGACTTTTGTAGAATCTTCAAGGATGAGGGGACGCTTTCGAGAATGGAGCCCAAGCTCTAGCAGACAAGCGTCCGAGTTCCAAGGTGTCGCAGGCCCATTTTAGTGGACCACGCCCAAATCTGAAGAGATGGCCGCCATTTTGAGAGTCCTGTGGCAGCCGCCTATCGCTGCACCGCAAGAGCGGGAGCAACTCAAGTACATGGTGAGCGAGACGCTGTAGTCGAAAGAGCGGGCGGTAAACAGCTGAATAGCGGAAGAGGCACAGTGTAGCAAAAGCGGGCTGAATGGCAAATGAAACGGAAAAGGGGTGCCCCACTACAGCGTGTCTTTAGGTGAAACGGATTGTGGGACAAGGTGAAGAATGGAAGAGTCACCAAAAGGAAAAAAGTTCCGCTTGACCCCGGGAGCCGGCCACCTATGTCGGGGGCGATCTCAGGCCACACCAGGGCAACACGACTTGGGGAGGGGGCCGGAGCCAAGCGCCCCCTCCGAGTCCGCGACATGACACCGTCCCTCGGGGGCCTCCGTCAAGCGGTTCAGGGTGGCACCGCATCACAACAGCCCCCACTTACTTTAAGAATAGTGAAGATGAAGCAATTGCAAATAGGCTTCAGACAATGTTACAAGCACTCCTCAAAACTTTGAACTTTCAGAGTGCATGAGTTGGGACAGCGAGGGGTGATTTGGTTTCTCGGACTGTTTTTCTGGTCTCTCACCACTGGCATACTTTAACGTTTTCTTGTTTCTAGGACATTAATAGGTTTTATCATTACGTTATGTTATCGTTTCTTTGTTTGTTGTTTAATAAAAGTTCATGTTCATCAGTGGCCTACTGATTTTCGTTTTCCTATTTTTTTCTTTCCAGGTTGTTTCATGGTAAAGTTTCTGTTAACAGGATACAGTGATCACTTCGTTATTATTGCATATGTCCTTTTCACTAGGGGTGCTCTCTGGTCGGGCCAGATGACGTATCTCTAGTAAATGGTCCGGGTGAAAAAGGTGCATCAATCAGTGGGGAGTAGATAGGCATGACAGATTACAACGGGGGAGAAAGGTCCGCATTACGTACCCTTTCACTACTTGCAAAGATTTTCCTACGTTTATTTGCAAACAGGGAATACCTCCAAAAAGAACTAATTCCCAAACAGTCAATGTTCGGACAATCAATCAATCAATGAGGAATGAAATAGGTACGACGTGTTAAAGGCTTGCGTTACCTACCCTTCACTATCTGCAAAGGGAGAGAGAATATTCCTATTCTTCCTCGTTTGCAGGTAGAGAAGATCCTTAAGAGAATTAACTTCGAACAATTCAATGCTCGATTGAAACAATCAACAAGGGGTACTGTGAACACAAATGAACGCCGCTTATGTACATACGCATTGCTATTTTCAACAGGTTGTTCCTAATGTTTCTATTTTAGCGAGGTCAAAAAGAGATCCCATTAGTGGCCTACTGATTTTGCTCGATTCCTTTTGTTTTTTTACACGATTTTTCGCTATCTGCAAAGACTAAACAGAGTATTGCGACTCTGTGCTTGTTTGTAAATAGAGAATGAACCAAAGAGAACAATCAATCAAATGGAGAGAGAAGCAGGCACGACGTATTACAAAGGGGGCAAAGGGCTGCGTTAACTACCCTTCACTATCTGCAAAGAGAGAGTACTCCTAATAGAAATGAGGGGTGGGGGGCAGTATTCAAAGCAGATCAGTGTGCATAAACACGAAAATGTTTTTACTTACCACGTACTTGACATTCGACAGCTTATGATATTTGCTATTAAAAAACCATTGAAATTCACTGAAAAAACCATAGGTTATAGACCATATATAGTTAGGAATTAGCATTTACAAAACCTTGAAAATTCACTGAAAAAACCATAGGTTATAGACCATATATAGTTAGGAATTAGCATTTAAAAAACCTTATTTTACTCACACAAAACCATTGAAATTCCATATATAGTTAGTTGCACTAACTATATATCGCGCACCCGCAATCCACTGCTGATCATGTCACATATTACATCATTCATGACATGGTCAGTGACATCACTGATGACATCACTGATGACATCTCAAATGACATCAATGACCACATCACTGATGATATCATTCATGTGACAATACAATGCATCTCCTCACGTTTTAATATAACCTCTGTTTCACCCAGTGTTAAATACAGAGTATAATTTTTGAAACCATTGACACACCAATACTAGTTACTACATACGTACTCACTGATTCCTACGTCTACACACACATTCACTCATTCACCCATACAATCATTCATACATACAATCACTCATCTTTACAACACTATCATATGCACTCATACACCTATACAGACACTTACACTCTGCCACTCATCCATGGAGTTACTCACACACCTAGTCAGTCCTGTAAAGAATCAATCACACTTCCATTTTCTTGTCTATACAGTTAAACATAGAGCACCTTACATTTTCAAACATACACTAACACATACTTACTTTCTTATACAATCATTGATACAAGTACACATTGATCGGCACAGAGTCACACACCTCCCAGCCAGCCACACACACACTCAGTCTCCTATACAAATACTTGGACAATCAATCAATAACCCATATAGTTAATCATATAGCTACTGATCAACACATGCAGCAGTTTACAGAACAACAGACATAATGATGCACAAATTAAGACAGTTTAGTCACTAACCCATGCACTCAGTGAGACACATTTAATCACTCACTCATACATTCAGTCATGCACCTACTAAATCCTTCGTCCAGACACTTATACATCTACTCATTCTTCAATATGTAAAACATATTTAAACTTTACAGAAACACACAGTCACTGGATGATGTCATCAGTGATCTCATCAGTGATGTCATTTGAGATGTCATCAGTGATGTCATCAGTGATGTCATTTGAGATGTCATCAGTGATGTCATCAGTGATGTCACTGACCATGTCATGAATGATGTAATATGTGACATGATCAGCAGTGGATTGCGGGTGCGCGATATATAGTTAGTGCAACTAACTATATATGGAATTTCAATGGTTTTGTGTGAGTAAAATAAGGTTTTTTAAATGCTAATTCCTAACTATATATGGTCTATAACCTATGGTTTTTTCAGTGAATTTTCAAGGTTTTGTAAATGCTAATTCCTAACTATATATGGTCTATAACCTATGGTTTTTTCAGTGAATATATATATATATATATATCACATTCGATTTGAGAACTAAGCACTTAGCTTGCTTCTTTCTGTCAGTCTCTGTTGGAAGCACAGAAGGCGCCTCTCACTTGTTCTCGCTCTCTTAGGGTGAGAAGTGCTGAAGACTTGACGAGCGGTCGCTTCACAGCTGCTCAGAGACAATTAGCGATGTTCCTTTGTTGACAGCCTTGACGAGCGGCGGCTCCTCAGTTACTCAGCGGCGGCTCTCGATGCTCCGCTGGATCTAACTCGAACTCACACAATACTTGGGGACTCGCGCTTGACTTAACGCGCCGGGTCTCACTCAAAACAGCTCCTCTCAAATTACTACGGTACTCCGCTAACAAACTAGAATATACTATGAACAACTATTCGTCGCTTCAAGGGTAGCGACTCTCCTCAGCTACAGTCTTTAGTGAAGTGCGCGTTTCTCATGACGCTCGCGCTCCACATAGGATTCTCGGCAGTTAGGGTCTGAAAGACTAGAACGTCTGCTGTCGTCCACGGTGGCAATGACGGCGGCCATCTTGGGTCTCCACAGACGCACCTTATCCAACCATGTGTTTGCAGTACCACTTGCTTTGCTTGACCGCGCAAGTGGGTGGGGAATGACAAGGCCCACAGATTGAGTCCTGACAGTACCCCCCAACAAGGTAGATCCTTCCCTTCTTGGCTTAGTAGGGAATCTTTGATGAAAGGCTTTCACTAATCTTGGTGCATGAACATCCTCTTCCTGCTCCCAGGACCGTTCCTCTGGACCATAGCCTTTCCGGTCTATCAAATAGTACAGTTTGCCTTTAGACCACTTGGAATCCAAAATTTCTTTTACTTCAAACTCTGTTTCAGTTTCCAACTGGATTGGCTTTGGAGGTAGTTGACTCCTCAGACTCGTAGATGCCTTTTTTAACAGCGAAACATGGAAGACTGGATGTATTTTCAACCTGGGCGGCAGTTCCAATCGATAAGTGACCTGATTAATTTGTTCCTTGATAGAGTAAGGACCGATGAATCGGGGTTGAAACTTCCTGTTTCCCTTGAGTCTCAAATTTTTGGTACTTAACCAAACCTGGTCCCCTTTTAACAGGAGAGGTCCTGCTTTTCTCTTCCGATCAGCATATTCCTTGTATTTTGTTTTCGCCAATTGAAGATTGTTCGTGACTTCTTGTTGGATTTGAAACAAATGTGACATGACTTCTTTTACTGCTGGAACTGCTATTTCCATTTGTCGAACAGTTGCTTTTGGATGTCTTCCATAATTCACAAAGAAAGGAGAGAAACCTGTCGAAGCATTCTTTGCATTATTGTGAGCAAATTCTGCCGTCCACAAATATTCTGACCAATTTCCTTCTTCTTTTAAAAGGAAGAGTCGTAGGTATTGTTCCAACTCTTGGTTTACCCTCTCTGTCTGCCCATCTGTCTCGGGGTGGTAGCTAGTGGAGAACCTGACCTCCGTTCCCAAACCATCCATAAAGGCCTTCCAAAAACGAGACACAAATTGGGGACCCCTGTCTGAAATTACAATCTTGGGAATTCCATGTATCCTAATAATCTGAGCGCTAAAGTGAGCTGCTAACTGACTGGCTGTAGGTACCCCCTTTAAAGCTGTGAAATGGGCCATTTTTGAGAAGGCATCCACTACCACTAGAATGGTGTCGAATCCCTGACTTAATGGTAAATCTGTTATAAGGTCTAATGTAACTGTGTGCCATGGATGGGGGGGGTGTGGGTAGGGGTTGCAATAATCCTTTTGGTGCCTGCCGTTCCGACTTCCCCTGCGCGCAAATCTCACAGGACTTCACATACGTCTCAATATCTGATGTCATTTTTGGCCACCAATAGTGTCTCTTGACTAATTCCTCTGTCTTAGCTTCTCCCTTGTGGCCAGCCAATTTGTCGTCGTGACACTCTTGCATTACTTGCTGACGCAATTGGATTGTTGGTAAGTACAAGGCATCCTTATGGTAAGGCAGTTGTTGAATTATTCTTCTGTTGGTGTCTTCCTCCACCCATCTCCGCATGGCCTCTTCGCTCATGACGTCTGCAATTGACTCTTGTAGTTGAATGGTAGTTAAGGCTCCGATAACTTTATCACTGGGAATAATTGACTGAATGTTTTTGGAGGTTCTCTGGAACTCAGTACCCATTCTGGATAACGCGTCTGCTTTCCCGTTTTGGCTTCCAGGACGAAAGGTGATTATAAAGTCGTAATCTGCAAAATACAACGACCACCTCAGTTGTCGAGGGGTGAGTGTTCTGGCCGTTTTCAAAAATTTTAAATTACGATGATCCGTAAACACCGTTACTTGATGTCGGGCCCCCATCAAATAATGTCGCCACTCCTTAAAAGCATCCTTGATCGCCAATAACTCTTTCTCCGTGATTGTATAATTCACTTCGGCAGGAGATAGTTTTCTGGATCTGTAGGCAACCGGGTGCAATTGGCCCGTAGTCTTGTGCCGTTGTGATAGCACTCCTCCCACCGCCTGGTCTGACGCATCAGTTTCCACATAAAAGGGCTCTGAGGGATCAGCATGTAATAAAACTGGTGCTGTGGTGAAATTCTTCTTTAACAATTGAAAAGCCTCTTCTGCTTCATCTGACCACTCAAACTTGGTCCCCTTTTTCAGCAACTTGGTGAGCGGGAGAATTTTTTTTGGAGAACTCGCTAATAAACCTCCGATAAAAGTTAGCAAATCCTATGAAGCCTTGAACTTCCTTCACACTTCTCGGGGATTTCCAGTTTGTCACTGCTTCCACCTTACGTTGGTCCATCACGATTCCGGAAGGCGACAGTACGAAACCCAAGAATTCCACCTTGGTTACATCAAAGGCACATTTTTCTAACTTCACGAACAATTTATTTTCCTGTAATTTCTGTAACACACCTCTCACTTGCTCGTGATGTCTAGCCACATCAGAAGAATAGATCAGGATATCATCTATGTATACAATTGCACATTGATCTATAAAGTCTTTCAGGATGTCGTTGATGAAATGCTGAAAAGCAGCAGGGGCATTGCACAATCCATAGGGCATCACTTGATATTCAAAGAGCCCAAATCTTGTCCGAAATGCCGTCTTTCACTCGTCTCCTTCTCGCATCCGGACCAGATGATAGGCCCCTCTTAGATCGAGCTTTGTATAGATTCGAGCCCCCTTTACTTGGTCTAGAAGCACCGAGATGAGTGGCAGAGGGTATCTGTTCTTCTTGGTTATTTTATTTATGGCTCTATAGTCGATGCACGTCCTCAATTCTCCCTCCTTCTTAGGCACAAAAAACAGAGGCGACGAAACTGGTGATTGAGACGGTCGAATGAAACCATTGGCAAGATATTTATCCAAGTACTCCTTCAAGTGTTGGTGTTCTCTCTCCGTCAAGGCATAAACACGACTGCACGGCAAATTTGACCCTGGCTCTAACTCTATCTTGCAGTCATAAACTCGATGTGGCGGTAAGCGTTCTGCTTCCACTTCATTGAATACTTCTGCAAATTCCCTGTAATCTTCTGGAATTTCTTGAACGTTGATCACACACAAGGAATGTTCAAGGGTACACAAGGCCTGCGCTGGGGTGTTCTTTTCAAATTGACTCTTTGAATGGAAACAATTTTCACTACAATAGCTGGAATCCATCACTATTGTCCTGGAACTCCAATTAATGGTAGGATTATGCTCCGTGAGCCAAGGGAGACCAAGAATTAATTGGAATTGCGGGGCATCAATCAAATTAAACTGAACTTCCTCCTGATGTCCTTCTCCGGTTGTCAACTGGATAGCCTCGGTATGACTCACGATGGGTCCTGAAGAAAGATTTGTCCCATCTACGGCCCGGACTGGTTCACTCTTGGCCTTCCTAATTGCCTGGATCCCAACCCTCCTGGCAAATTTTAAATCACAAAAATTTCCCGTGGCGCCTGAGTCAATCATCACGGATACTTCAGTCAAGGTAGTCAACCTGAATTTCACTTCCATTGTCAAAATTAGATGCGGCTCCGCCGACTGTAGTGTGTTCGCGACTTGGTGTTCATGTGGAGTTATTTCCTGAGTCGCACTCACCTGTTCAACTCCTCCCGCAGGTGGTGCCATTAGTTTTCCTTCGGCTTGAAAGGACCCTTTGGTTTCTTCGTACACTCTCGGACGAAGTGGTTTCCGGATCCACAGTACATACATTGGTTGTTGGCTCTTCTTCGTTCCTTCTCTTCTTTAGTCAAAGGGCCCCTTATCGTTCCAATTTGCATCGGTTCAATTCCTGTATGATTCTCAGCGGTTTTTGTGCCATCTGACCGAGCCCGGTCAAACCTCGGAGGTATTGTCTTAAATTCCTTCTTCTTCTCCCCACGCCGCTCTCCTTGACGAAAGTCTATCTCTAACACTAAATCTATCAGTGCTGAGATTTCGGTAGGCCGGTTAGGAATCTGAGCCAAGGTGTCTTTTAGTTCATCTCTCAGCCCACGATAAAACACTGCGGCTCTCTTACTCTCTGGCCAATTGGTCTCCACAACCAGCTTGTTAAATTGGGCCAGGTATGCAATTAAGTCCCGATTTCCCTGTCGAAGGTCTAAAAGTTCGTTGTCTACCACCTGAGAAATTCTCCGTCGGTCGAATATTCTTAAGAATTCTTGTTTGAATTCCTCGAAATTCCGTAGCAAGGGGTCATCTCTTGTGACTAGGGGCATGGACCACGAGGCTGCATCTCCGCTAAGATATGAGAGTATGAAGGCCACTCTGGACTGCGCGTCGGGGAAGATCGAAGGGCGGCACATGAAATGTAATGAGCACTGTGATAAAAATATCTGCGCTTTCTGAGGATCCCCATTAAATCTCTCTGGAGCTGCTAGTGGAATGACCGGGGAAAGAGAATGTATTACCTGAGTAGTGGACCTATTTGTTGTTTCTAAGACTGGGTTCATAGCTTCTCTCTCTAAACTACTTGGTTGGCGTAGTCTTAACGCCAAATCCGCAGTTTCCTTCCTAGCGCTAATCACTTCTTGCCTCAAACTTCGATTCTCCTCCCTAACCGCTCCCAATTCCTTCTGTATAGCATCTAAAATTGTACCTAAGGACTGGACATCAATTCCCTCAGTCATCTCTGTTCAGGTGCAAAGGCTACTTGGGCACTTCACTCTGTCAGAACTCCACGACTTATCTGGCTCACCAAGGTCTTGCACGGGAACAGAGATGCTAGAACCCAAATCCCTCTGAGCAATGTCGGCGGGTCAAGTCACTGAACCCTTCCTTCATTACCCGCAGGGAAGGGGGTGTGGATAAAATAACAAACAGAGAAGAGAATGGTCCTGCGCTGGTTCCGTCTGGACTCTGCCCTCTAGTAGCTTGATGGACTTGTGGAACCTAAAAGCAATAACACAACATTACACTGCTAACATAGTTTTATCATAGTTTACTATTGAATGTGTACTTGTCTCTACTCATTACCCTTATAGCTGCTGGACCTTGCCTCTCTTCTTAGATATGATTTTAGGCTTCTGCTCATCTATCAGTTGTCACTAGTATCACAAATAACAGCAGATATGGATTAATTTTGGTTTCTTGAAACTATGACTGAATTCCTAATTATCTGAATAGGGAAAATACACTTACTTCACTGATGTCTAAGCCCTTTGTTAATATGGGTTTCTGTCTTTTAGAATTATTTCTCTCCTTATCTTCTTATTAGATATTTAACTGCTGATAACCTAGCTCCTTTCTTTCTTTGTAGGTTCTCACAGCCTTCGAACAGTCTGTTGCCGTTATGGTGAGTATTTACATCTTTTTACATATTGACTTTTCATTTATGCAAAAATTTTCTTGTTTTATAATTTTCTATGTTACAGGAGAACAGTTGTGAATAGTAATGCCTATATATATATATATATATATATATCACATTCGATTTGAGAACTAAGCACTTAGCTTGCTTCTTTCTGTCAGTCTCTGTTGGAAGCGCAGAAGGCGCCTCTCACTTGTTCTCGCTCTCTTAGGGTGAGAAGTGCTGAAGACTTGACGAGCGGTCGCTTCACAGCTGCTCAGAGACAATTAGCGATGTTCCTTTGTTGACAGCCTTGACGAGCGGCGGCTCCTCAGTTACTCAGCGGCGGCTCTCGATGCTCCGCTGGATCTAACTCGAACTCACACAATACTTGGGGACTCGCGCTTGACTTAACGCGCCGGGTCTCACTCAAAACAGCTCCTCTCAAATTACTACGGTACTCCGCTAACAAACTAGAATATACTACGAACAACTCTTCGTCGCTTCAAGGGTAGCGACTCTCCTCAGCTACAGTCTTTAGTGAAGTGCGCGTTTCTCATGACGCTCGCGCTCCACATAGGATTCTCGGCAGTTAGGGTCTGAAAGACTAGAACGTCTGCTGTCGTCCACGGTGGCAATGACGGCGGCCATCTTGCGTCTCCACAGACGCACCTTATCCAACCATGTGTCTGCAGTACCACTTGCTTTGCTTGACCGTGCAAGTGGGTGGGGAATGACAAGGCCCACAGATTGAGTCCTGACACCCGGGGACCGCCACTCCCCCAAGCTTCTCCAGGGCCCTCGTACTACCATCGTCCTGTGTAGACTACCAGCTGCCCGCACAGTTTCATGGACCTGACAATGACCTCTACAGCGTAGCGTCCATTGCAGTGTCCTTAGCCTTTTTGTTGTTTTGTTTACTTACCAGTTTGTGTTCAAGATTCGCCGTCTTATTTGTGTAGCTTTCTTTTGTGTATCTTTTGTGCAGCCTAGTTTTGTGTATTTTCTTTTGTATCTGACTTTGTTTATTCAGTGCTTGATCCAGTGTTCTGAATATGGCAGTACATCTGTAGCCATGTAGTTTACTCTTTCCCTTTCTCTCCCTCCACTCTAATTGACAACGCAGTGGGGGGGTGAAAGTAAGGCACTCCTGTTGGCACAGTTATAAGTTTGCAACACAGTAGGTAGGACGCAGGTTAAGAAACCCTGCGTCGGATTCCGCAGTGGGAGGCTGAGAAATGGGTACCACATCTAAGTAAACAATGCAAGTGCACAAAGTACACATACTGCGCGGTAGAAAGGACGCAAGTGTGCAAATTACTCACTGTCATTAACGGGTAGTAGTTACCAAGAAGGCTCAATTAAGGGCATGTATTTTGAATTTGAATTAATTTTATAATAACTGATAACCCCAGCCAAGAAAGTCAGCAAGTGTGCAAATTTCCCACTGCCTTTGGCCGGGGTAGTAGGTACAAGAAAATGGTTCGAGAAAGGGTTTTGACTTTGAATCAGAATATTAAATTCAAGAATAATTGACAACCCCAGCCAAGAAAGGCAGCAAGTGTGCAATTTTTTAGTGCCTTTGGCTGGGGTAGTTATTACAACAAAAAGGCGCGATAAGGGGCCTGCACTTTGAATATGAATATGAAATAGAATAGTTCATAACCATAGCCAAGAAAGGCAGCAAGTATGTGTGTTCATGTGTATATGATGTGTTAATTGAATGGAAGATGAATAAGGTAAAAAGTTAGAAAGGCTGCAGACGTGCAAAGTAACCACTGCTTTATCAGGGAAGTAGATCTTTGGATACCCAGCTCATTACACAGACTGTGCGTCGCAAGAAAGGATGCAACTGTGCACATTTCCCACTGCTTTCAGCCGGGGTAGTTGTTACAACAAAAAGGCTCGATAAAGGGCCTGCACTTTGAATACAGATATGAAATAGAAGAATAGTTGATAACCGTAGCCAAGAAAGGTAGCAAGTAGCTGTGTGTACGTGTAAATGATGTGCTGATTGAGTGGAAGATGAATAATGTCAAAAATAAGAAAGGCTGCAAGTGTGCAAACTAACCACTACCTTTAGCCGGGGAAGTGGTTACAACAAAAAGGCTAGATAAAAGGATTTGACTTTGAATTGTTCAAATTGAACAATAGTTCATAACCTCTGCGAAGAAAGCCAGCAAATGCACACATTTCCCACTGACTTCTGCAGGGGTAGTATGAACATGAAAAAGGCTTGATAAAGGGCCTTGACTTCGAATCAGAATATCAAATTGAACAATAATTGATAACTCCAGCCAAGAAAGGCGTACAAATTTCCCACTGCCTTCGGATGGGGTAGTTCTTACAACAAAAAAGCTTGATAAATGTGTAATGACTGATGTTGAGGAAAGCGATGCTCCTGTTTCTTATTTTTGATGAGGTTGATAGTCTATTTAACGCAACACAAAAGTTAATTGAAATAAATTCATAGAAATTTAAGTTTATCACAATTAAGATTAATATGAGTAAGGACTGGTTGCCGAAGATGCTGTTGCAGCAGTTGATGTTCTTGGTGCAGCTGCAATTGGTTTGCCTTCAATCTTTGTGTTGCAGCTCAAGCAAAGTTGTTGGGGTGCAAGTTCTTCATGTGTCGCACTATATTTGCTATATAAGTATTTTTTGTATGGATCACCCTTTGAAAGAATTGTTTGGCAAATGTTACAGATTACTTTTGGGGTATTAACCTTTGGCTGGGGTAGTAGCTAAGAGAAAAAGTTTTGATAAAGGGCCATGTTGTTCAATCAGAATATGAAATTGAAGAATAGTTGATAATCCCAGCCAAGAAAGGCAAGTGTGCATCTAAAGCAACAAAGTTCTGTGGAGTTTGCCATGATGTGTGGTCCAAGCAGGACGCATTGGTAGCAAAGTCTTTAAAATCAAGTTTTCCAATAAATATAGGTTGTCCATTCACAGAAGTAAATTGAAGTATATCTCAAAAATTATGATATATTTTTTTCTAAATGAGTCATCTCATTCAATACGGTCACGTGGTGATGATTTCTGGTGCACTGAGTTAGTAATAACTTTGGGACTGAGCTTGAACGTACCCTGTGATGATGTGTGGTCGGGGGGTAGGTACAATCATTGAAGTAATGTATTTTGTTGATTGAATTCTGCATCAATTCCATTTAAAAGGGACAGTATGGCTCACTGTGACTTAAAACTGTTCACTCTTCTATGTGATGATCTATGGTGCACTAAGTAAGCAGTATCTATGGCGCTGAACTTGTACGTTTCCTGTGCAGTGCAGATTGAAGGCATTTCTTAACAGACATAGACACATGGTTTTTGTCACTTATTTAAACAAAATGTGAAGACATACTGTAGAATTGTCTCTGTATTAAATAAATAAAGGCTGAATTTCCTACTGTTCAAACTTTAAGAAAATCTGAGGACATTGTGCAATTGCCTCTGTTTTAAGTAAACCTAGATTGTATTGAATGTTTTCTGTAGTGCTGGCGCTCTTGGTATCTAGTTGTGAACTCTACTGAGCGTAGAATTGATTGAAGGCACTACACAGCACACATATTGAAGAGAAATTTACATGCAAAACTGAATTGAAGTTGTGAACCCTGCTGTCCGCAATGTAGATCAAAGGTACTAATCGACACAGACATCAATGAATGCCATTTTGTACAGAATCTGAGGACATAGTACCATTGTCTCTGCCTTACAAAAATGGAGAGTAAATTTCATGTTGACTGTAGTACTCATGCGCTCCTAGTACCAAGCGGTAAACTCTGTTGTTCGCAGTGTACATTTTAAGGCAGTACTTAGTACAGAGATTGAGGACTGTTTTTTGTGGCATCCATTAATAAAATTGTCTCTGCTTTACATAAATGAAGGCTAACTTGAATGCTGTCTGTAGTGTAGATGTAAAGCTGAATTGAAGTTCTGAACCATGGTGTCCGCAATGTAAATCAAAGGTACTATTTGACACAAACATCGATTAATGTTTTTTGTCACAGTTAAGAAAATCTGAGGATACAGTACAATTGTCTCTGCCTTAAATAAATCGAGACTGAATTCAATGTTGTCTGTAGTGCTGATGAGCTCCTGGTATCAAGCAGTAAACTCTGTTGATTGCAGTGTACATTTGAAAGCAGTACTTAGTATAGCCATTGAGGAACGTTTTTTGTAGCACCCATTAAGAAAATTGTCTCTGCGTTACATAAGTCAATTTGCAACTTGAATGCTGTGTGTGGTGTAGATGTAAAGCTGAATTCAAGTTGTGAACCCTGCTGTGTGCAGTGGTGATTGAAGGCACTAGTCGATACAGACATAAGTCTGTGATGGTGTGGCATAATATAATGTCTGTTTAGTTGTAGTAGATCTCCAAAAACTATGACGTGTTTCCCTCAAAATAATGTGTCACAACATTGTTTTAAAAATGTGCTGCATTTTTAAATGCAAAAAGGCAAGTATTACGTTTGATACCATGATTACCTCATCAATATTAAGAAGTTTCATTTTCTTCAAGAGTCTTAAAACTTCACAACTAGATTTTCCGGATAGCTTGTGGTATTCCAATTTGTTTTCATGCTGTACTGGTAGCATTAATAGATGGTGTAAAGTAATTCCTTTAATATTGTGTGTTGCCAACCCAGTGGGAGCAGTGACAACACAAAACAAATGCTGCAAGTGTGCAATCTTCCCACTGCTTTTGGCCGGGGTAGTAGCTACAACAAAAAGGCTCAATAAAGGGCCGCGAGTTTGAATCAGAATATGAAATGTTCTCAAGAAGATGATTTTTATTTGGGTAATACCTTTCCCATATATTTGTTTACACAATATCTGTACTTTGTGGCTCCTTTTCTGCTAAATAAATATTCAATTTCTTTAACAAATTTAAGAACTCGATTTCGTGTTGCAGCAAGACCTAGACTCACCCAAATGATTGTTCTAGTTTTGGAGATCTACTACAAGTTACTCCTGTAAAAGGACAACCAGTATTTAAAACACTTGTGCATGATGATACCAGAAACTCTTTGGGTAGAATTGGAAATGTCATTATTTGGTGATATTTTGTAGATGATGTGTTGATTGAGTGTGCACATTTTCCACTGCTGTTAGTAGTTACAACAAAAAGGCCTGATAAAGGGCCTTGAGTTTGAATCAGAATATGAAATTGAACAATAATTGATAATCCCTGCCTAGAAAGGCAGCAAGGTCGCACATTTCCCACTTGGTTTGGCCGGGGTAGTAGCTACAACCAAAAAGCTTGATAAATGTCTAATGACTAATGTTGAGGATAGCGATGCTCGTGTTTCCTGTTTTTTATGAGGTTGATTGACTGTTTCACGTAACACAAAAGTTCATGAGTACCATTTTACAGGTTACTAATGGAGCATTAACGTTTTTTTACCGTTCTGGGAAAGTAAATAACTTCCAAATTAGAGCTTCTTTTTTCTTCTTTGGAGGCTCTTCTGGAATGGGTGGAAGATGAGTCTATTGCTGTTATTATGGTTATCTTTCTTCTATTTGACAGGATTCTCAGAAGAGATGGTTCTTGTTAGAAAGTCAAAGAAGAAAGAATAAAATGGGAGGGATCTTTCAACCGTTGGTATAGGATGTGTTGTGAACCATCACACTACAATACATATACTTTCTGGCTCTTTTTCAGCTAAATATTCAATTTGTTGTTCAGATTTAAGTACTCGATTTCGTATTGCAGCAATACCTAGAGTCACTCAAATGATCCTTCTAGATTTCGAGTAAATATTTGCAGATAAGGCATCTGAACACTCTTACTGTCTAATTTGTCGATGAGATAATATCTTCAAATTGTAACTATATAATTTCTTACTTAGACTGTTCTTGTGGGAAATCTATTCCCACATCTCCTTAAATTCTGTCTTTTCTGATTTTGTTATGTTGGGTGTCACATATCGAGCAACAGCAATGGAATTGTCTGCAACATATTGAATGTCTATGTTAGCATTCCATATGAATAAAACGACTGGGTTGTAGTCATTTATGTATTTTTGGAGACTTTCTTCTGATAGTATGTCGCAAAGATGACATAAAACTGTTCATTCTTCCTTTCAATATTACAGGATGTTGAAATCCAAAATGACATTTGGTGTAGAACTTGTCCTTAGATTTGTATTTTCAACAACAGGATTTCGCACAACGATGGCTTTGGAATGGTAAGACTTGTTGTCTTAAGTCCTTATCTTGTGTACTTTTGGGTATATCACATGTAGCATATTCTTCAAGAAAAGACAGTACAGTATCATGTGACTCAGTTCCAAAGTTGGGAGCATGTTTGATCCATATTAGCATATGTATGTGAGGAGCACCTTTTGCTTGAAACACCTTTGTCCAAAAGAAATCCAAAACCTCTCCAAGAGAAGGATTTTTTTATTGGTGAAAAAAGACATCATAGCTTTCAATCTATGATTGAAATACCTGCATACATTAACTGGATCCAAAGAGCACAATTCTCCAGGTATCTTGTATTCAATATTTAGTATATTTAGATTTGCTTCTTGAAGCAATTGAAGTAAATCATCTCAAGCATATTGAGCACAGTTTAGAGTAAGGAACCATGTAGAAGATTCTAAGTTCCTTAGCATACATTTAAGTTCTCCATGATGACGGTACCAGTACTCATTAGTACCACGGTAACCTGCCATGAGATTAATTAGCTGAGATTCCAAAACATCTTTCTGTTGTACTTTATCCATACATTCATTTGCCGAAACATGTTGCAGATGTACACCTGCTTTCAATATATGATTCACTGCATAAGAAAATTAAGGCAAGTCACTCTCAAACAAAAGATGAAACAAATATGGAAAATATTGTCGAAATGTTAGATCTTCTGCATACAACCTTGATGTCTGGTATTCAGATTCAGGAATCTGCATAGGTCAGTCATTATATTGTCCTCCTTTGATGTTGGAAATAATGAGTTTGCAAGCGTATTTCGCATAAACTAGTGGGACTTTCCTTTGCCTCTTTCCTTTGGAATAACTCTATAATATTCTCCTTTACTTCTTTGGAATGAACTGGATGAATACTATAATGTTCGTAGTTGTCTGCAGTTTTGGAGTCGTGTACTTTTTCAATTTGTGCTGATGTGGAATCTCTTGTTCTACCGTTATTTCTTCTCCCATTTATACAACTCTACTGACCACAGAGTAGATTGAAGGCAGTTCTCAGCACAGATACTGAAGACAAATTTAGATCCAAAGCTGGATTCAAGTTGTGAACCCTGCTGTCTGCAGTGTAGATTGAAGGCAGTTGTTGACACAAAGATCAATGAATGCTATTTTGTCACAGTTAACAGAATCTGAGGACACAGTACACTTGTCTCTGCCTTAAATAAAGCAAGGTTGGATTCCGTGCTGTGCTTATTGTAGAAGGAAAGCTGAATTCAAGTTGTGAACCCTGCTGTCCGCAGTGTAGATTGAAGGCTCTAGTGAGCACAGTTATAGATGAATGCTATTTGTGACATTCCTTTACAAAATCGGAAGACATAGAATCCTGTAGTCTCTCCCTTAAATAAAGCAAGGCTGGATTCAATGTTCTCTGTAGTAGTGGCGCTCCTGGTATCAAGTTTTGAAGTCTATTGACCGCAGAATAGATTGAAGGCAGTTCTCAGCACAGATGCTGAAGACAAATTTAGATCCAAAGCTTAATTCAACTTGTGAACCCTGCTGTTCTCAGTGTAGATTGAAGGCAGTTGTTGACACAAAGATTGATGAATGCTATTTTGTCACAGTTAACAGAATCTGAGGACATAGTACAATTGTCCCTGCCTTAAGTAAAGCAAGGCTGGATTTAATGCTGTCCTTAGTGTAGAAGGAAAGCTGAATTCAAGTTGTGAACCCTGCTGTCTGCAGTGCAGATTAAAGGCTCTAGTGAGCACAGTTATAGATGAATGCTATTTGTTACATTCCTTTACAAAATCGGAAGACATAGAATCCATTAGTCTCTATCTTAAATAAAGGAAGGCTGGATTCAATGTTTTCTGTTGTATTGATGTGCTCGTGGTATGAAGAGGTAAACTCTGTTGTTCATAGTGTACATTTTATGGTAGTACTTAGTACAGACATTGCCATCCATTAATACAAGTATCTCTGCCTTACATAAATCAAGGCTAATTTGAATGCTGTCCATAGTGTAGATGGAAAGCTGAATTCAAGTTGTGAACCCTGCTGTCCGTAATGTAGATCGAAGACAGTAGTTGACACAGACATGGAGGAATCCTTTTTGTCACTTATTTAAACAAAATGTGAAGACATACAGTAGAAATATCGCTAAATTAAACAAATGAAGGCTGACTTTCCTATTGTTCAAACTTTAAGAAAATCCGAGGACATTGTGAAATTGTCTCTGTTTTAAATAAATTAAGATTGTATTGAATGTTTTCTGTCATGCTGGTGCTGTTGGTATCTAGTTGTCAGCTCTACTGAGCGCAGAATTGATTGAAAACAATTCACACAAACTGAAGAGAAATGTATATGCAAAGCTGAATTGAAGTTGTTAACCCTGCTGTCTGTAATGTATATCAAATGTACTAGTTGACACAAACATCGATGAATGCTATTTTGTATAGTTAACAGAATCTGAGGACATAGTACAATTGTCTCTGCCTTAAATAAATTGAGACTAATATCTCATTCTCTGTTTTAAGGATTTGCTGCATTCTTAAATGCACAAAGGCAAGCATTAAGTTTGATACCATGCTTACGTCTTCAATAGTGAGAAGTTTAATTTTCTTCAAGAGTTTTCACAACAAGCTTCTCCAGATAGCTTGTGGTATTCAAATTTGTTGTCATGCTCCACAAGTGGTATAAGTAAACGATGTAATGTAGCATTGGAAATGTTAACATGTGGTCATATTTTGAATATAAGGAATTTATTACAAATATGCGACAAGCAAATCATGCTGAGTATGGAACTATTCAACAAAATATAAGAATTGAAAAATGACTGAACATAGCACAGATGTTTTACAGAGACAAATAGTTTGCAATGTGTTTCCAAATGAAAATATTGTTCCTGAGCTTGTAGCTACTTTTAGAGTAATTGATACCATAAGCCAAGAAAGGAGCAAGTGTGCAAATTTGCTACTGCCTTCGGCCGGGGTATTAGCTTCAACAAAAGGGCACGATAAAGGGCCTTGACTCTGAATGAGAATATGAAATTGAACAATAATTGATAACCCCAGCCAAAAAAGGCAGCAAGTCGGTGTGTGTATGTGTAGATGAAGTGTTGATTGAGTGGAAGATAAAAAAGGTGAAAAATTAGAAAGGCTGCAGACGCACAAAGTACCCAGTGCCTTGTAAGGGAAGTGGATCTTTGGATGCCTAGCTCATTACACAGACTGTGCGTTGGATTTCGCAGTGAGAACCTGAGAAATGGCTACCACATTGAAGCAAACAATGTAAGTGCACAACGTTACCACTGTAGGCGGAGGTGGAGAAGTGTGGCTCAATGGTTAGAGCGGCAGACCCTGATGCAGAGGTCTAGCCTGGGACCAGGGTTCAAATCCCCGCCTCGGTGGGACTTAGGCTCAAAAATTCCACGGACCTGATAATTCTCGCCTCGGTGCCTATTCCAATCATGGAGTCCCACTCTGCAACTCTGGGCAATAGCTTGCTTAATCTCCACAACGGCCCCCACAACGCTAAGGATGGCTGGCCTCCACCTTGGGGGTGCCCAGGAGTGGACACCTCACAGGGAAAGCCAGGATGGGTTCCACAGCGGTATTTTTACAAGCGCCTTGAGACCCTTGCGGGTGAGTAGTGCTCTATACAAGTATACATTTACATTTACAAGTATAAATTTACATTTAGGCGGTAGGGCTGAAAAATGACAACACTGGGCCCATTTCAGGGACTCTACCTTGAATTAGAATAATACTTGGCAAAGGCAGCAAGAAAATAAGCAGGTAGGTTTTTTTAGGTAGTGGATGCAGAATAAGGTGAAAAGGAAGAAAGGTAGTAGATGCTATAACAAGACACTGCCTTGTAAAGGAAATGGGTGTTTGGTTTTCGAGGCCATTACAGACTATGAGTGTTATTCCACAGTGGGAGGCTGAGAAACGGGTATCTTATGTAAGGAGTTAAGCAAGTGCACAAAGTACACACACTTTGCAGTGGAAAGGACGTAAATATGCAAATTACCGACTGCGAATCACGGGTAGTAATTACCAAGAAGGTTCAATAAAAAGCCTGAACTTTGAATTACTTGAAGAATAATTGAAAAGCCCATCCAAGAAAGGCTGCAAGTGTGCAAAATAACTACTGCCAGTCACGGGTAGTAGTTACCAAGAAGGCTCAATAAAGGGCCTCAGCTTTGAATTAGAATAACAAAGAGAAGATTTGATAACCATAAACCATAATGGCTCTATTTTAAATTTATTAGGCTTTTGTTAAGCTTTTTATTATACATGAACAGCAGGAAGTGCGCAAATTATCCACTGCCATTCACGAGAATCAGAATATGAGATTGAAGAGCAATTGATAACCCCCGAGAAAAAAGGCAGCAAGTAAGTGTGTGTACAAGTGGATGATGTCTTGATCGAGTAGAAGATGAATAAGGTGAAAAATAAGAAAGGCTGCAGATACGCAAACTACCCTCTGCCTTGTCAGGGAAGTGGATCTTTGGATATCCTTCTCATTATACAGACAGGGTGTCCGAATCCACAATGGGAGGCTGAAAAATTACTACCACATCTAAGAAAGCAAAGCAAGTACACTAAGTTCCCACTCTGGGCGGTAGTGCTGAAAAATACCAACACCAGGCCCTTTCCAGGGCCTCTAATTTTAATAGGAATAATAGTTGGGAAAGATAGTAAAGAACGGGAGCAGGTAGGTGTGTGTTTGTGTAAATGATGTGTTCATTGAATGGAAGATGAATAAGGTGAAAAGTTAGAAGGCTGCAGACGCTCAAAGTAACCACTGCCTTATCAGGGAAGTAGATCTTTGGATCCCAGCTCATTACACAGACTGTGCGTCACAAGAAAGGATGCAACTGTGCAAATTTCCCACTGCTTTCAGCTGGGGTAGTTGTTCCAACAAAAAGACTCGATAAAGGGCCTGCACTTTGAATACAGATATGAAATAGAAGAATAATTGTTAGCTATAGCCAAGAAAGGCTGCAAGTATGTGTGTGTATATGTGGATGTTGTATGGATTGAGTTGAAGATGAATAATGTATAAGAATAAGAAAGGCTGCAAGTGTGGAAATTACCTGCTGCCATTCACGAGTAATAGTTACCAAGAAGGCTCAATAAAGGGCCTGCACTTTGAATTTGTATTACAAGAAGGAGAATTGATAACCCCAGCCAAGAAAGGCGGCAAGTGTGCAAATTTCCTACTGCCTTCGGCCGGGTTGTTGTTACGAAAAAAAGACACGATAAATGTCTAAAGACTAATGTGGAGGATAGCAATGCTTTTGTTTCCTGTTTTTTTTATCACATTAGTGCTTGCATAATAAAGAAACACTTTGTACTTAGTGGCATCCAATTCTATGTTATGAAGAACGGTTGAATTCTACATCCGCCTCTAGGACTAGTGGGAGGGTAGCATTTCAAAGTGTTTGACAGGTTACACTAAATGTTTCCATGCAGCTAAAGAAAACATAGCATGGTTATGCATGGGCATCCTCTCACACAAAACCCAGCACTCAGCATTCAGGATTGTAAAGGCTTACCATAGGAGTGACTGATGAATTTATATATGTCAGTGACAAAAGAAAAGAAAAACAAGTACGCTTGTTTTACATTAGATATATACAGTCCTGAAAGACTATGCATGTAAATTCATGAAATCTTTTTTAAAGGTATGGAAGAAAGCAGTGAAAGGGTGTTTAGAAGCAACACTGTCCTGCATAAAAAGTGCATAATTGTTCTTTTTGTTGAGTCTAAACACACCTTTCAGATTATGACCATGGAATAGTGGTGTAACTATATATTAGATTCTATTGTCAGATGTCTACCTTAGTGATAGTGGAATTACCACTACTTTTTAGACTACCATTGAACAATAATGTGTAGAGGAGGGGTATTGCTGGTTTACCTTCAAAGAGGAGGAACATTTACATTTATATTTCAACAGCTAAACAAAAGAATTGCTCAATTTCAAAAGGAAAATTAAGTAGGAATGTTAGAGGAAGTCTGGTCCAACTCTAAAAGGATTGTGCAAATTGTGACAGCTGAAAGAAGTGTGTCTCAACATTACTTTTTATGATAATCCGGACACAACACCAGATTGCATGACTGTGCAAATATCTAATTAGACATCTTACATGCGATCACGTGTTACTTATAAAACATACATTTTGTACATAATTAACCAGTAAAAGGTAAGTAGGATTTACATTTGGTTTTATAAATTCAAGGTGGACTCATCTGCTGCATTCGAAACATTGGGCCTGTGGGGAAGATAGTGAAAAGTAACTTGTTATTAACATTGCATTGTTTAAAGGTCAATAGCTTTTTGAAATGAAAACGTTATATTTATTTACATGGTAAACATAGTGATCTCTCTACACTTAGTGGGAAAGTGGTAATTAATCGACAAATAGGAAGGGTGCATAGCCAGCTTTCCAACATGGTGGCTGTAACTCTAAAAGACCCTTGCAAATGCCTCAGTTATCTGAGTCATACTAATATACACCCTGCATCAGACAAATGTGAACTGGAGACTCAATGCGTTCTAAAGACCCCAAGGACTTATATCACTTAATTTTGATATTCTCCATTTACACTCATTGAGGGTACTTACCATAAACTTTTGCACGTATGTTGATGAATTATCTTGGTTGCAGATACCACAATACTTTTCAACAGACTCTTAATGTAAAAAAAAGATGTACATACGCACATCATAACAGCAATGCTAACAATTAAAAACTTAGTTTGAAATATATTATGCATGAGTCTAGGTGTTTTCAGATCCAGGATTAGAGACAGTTACAAATGTTGCAAACATATTCAAATGGCTTCACTACAAACAATATTGAAAATGCACAACTATACTATGTTAAAAAGTAATGATATGTCTTTATCTATGAAAGATCTTGTATGAAAAAACAAAATAAAGAAGAATCCAATGTTCAGGACAACACTAGAGTGGGAGACCTTATTTATCAATGAAATGTTAAAGTCAAACGTGATGACTCTATTAGGTTCATTGCAATTTTCGATCGATAATTCCCCAGAAATATTACATTGGTAAAAATGTGGGCAACTGGCTGCTGAGTTGGGTAGCATTCTGCAAACTGAAAACATAATAACAAATGTATATGTTGAGCAAAAGTTGAACCTGAATGTAAAAGCAATCATAGGTTTCAGAGCAGAAAATGTCAGTACACACATTGATGGGAAATTATTACTTAAAGATAAGTAACTGTAATAGGAATGAAAATATACATACAATTGGTCTTGAGAAACATATTTTTGAGAGGAAGTCATCGATTACTTGTAAAAATATATGAAAGCACATGAGAAACCAACATGTACATCATACGCTATTAGCCATAGTATGCACAATTTACATGTAGCAGAACATGGTGTACCTTGTAAAGGTCGTGAAGGTGGAACAGGTCGTGAAGGTAGAACAGGTCGTGAAGGTGGAACAGGTCGTGAAGGTGGAACAGGTTGTGAAGATGGAACATGTCCTGAAGATGGTAAAGGTGCTGGTGAATTCTCACTGGTTATGCTTCCTGCAAATTAATTTTGAAAAGTTTTGAAAAAGTCACATTCCTTAAAGAAGAAATTTCTTTAACAACCTACTACAAATGTTTCTCAAACACAAAATGTTCATCAGAAATACCTTTCTTACATTAATGTAGTTTGAAAAATATGTTGTGTGCAGAAAGTTTAAGTGAGGGATATAGAGTACAGTCTATACAAATACACAGGTAAGGCCTGTCAAATGGATGCAGTTTGAAAACATGACAGTTTAACAAAGGGTGCTCAGGTACTGCAGTGATAGGCTTGAATGTTATATTTAGAGTTACTTGTGTGGGTGGCACAATTACTGCTGTAGGCCCAGTAGTAGCATTTACATGAGAAGCCTTGTTATACATAGTATACATAACTATCATGACTTACATTTTAATCATGGACAAAAGATTACCATTACACATTCAAAAAGAAGCAATTGCACTTAAAGACTGATCATGAAGTGGTGAAGAGTCCAAAACATGTATTTTGGCGAAAGCATGTCATAAAATGTTGTACGATAGAGGGAGAAATGGTTAGGGAACCTAAGCCAAATATAGGGCCAATACAACACCGTAGTGCCAAGGTTACAAATCCAACAATTATCATGAATTAAAACTATGCTAGTCTGAGGAGGCAAAACTTTTGTTAGGCCAACTAGAGCACATAAAAAAAATAACTATAGGTCTTGTGAGGAAGCAAGAAATGTTCAAAGTTAGCAGAGGATTAAAAGGGAGCAAATATGATGATTAGGATAGAGTACGTACGTTGAAACACAAAGCACGTGGCGTAGCACAAAAATGCTACATATATATTTTACGAACGCCTCGGAGGCCATGTGAGGCAGTAATAAATATTAAAATTCATGGGAGAAAAAAAAGCAAAAAAAGAGGTGGGAGGGCCACGTGATGCACAAAAAAACCCATCAAGCTCGTAAAATTTAAAAGAACAGAGACAAAAGCACGTGACGCTCCTAAAACATGACGTAGAAATTTATGCACGCATAATTTATTGAATAAAGGCCTAGGAGGGCCACGTGACACAGCAGTAATTTAATATTAGGATCAAAGAAGTACGAACAATAAGAATAGAGGCCTGTGAAGGCCACGTGAGGCAGTAATAAATATTAAGAGTCATGGGACAATTAGGAGGGAGCAAATATGATGAACCACAAGGCATGTGCCCCACAAAAATAAAGCAAAACAGAGCTGGGAGGGCACGTGACGCAGTAAAAAAAATACTATTTACAGCGGAGGCTGATGTTGTGACAGCTTCTCCTACCTTTGCTTTTCTTGTCTCTTCTCTTGTCTTCAAAGGCTCTACAAGAATGATGTCCCTGGGGGACCTCTCATTGGCTAATGTATTGCTTTCCAGGGTTAGTGATAGCAAGGAACCTAGGTGTTGGCATCTGGGGAGTGTGGACGGGCTTGCACCGCACATGTGCAAGTGTGAGTGTGTTCACCTACAATTAACAACAGAGAGAGATGGGGCGAGGTTATCATGTGTGCAAAGGCAGGCCGAGAATCGGATCTCCAGTCAGTGACCACTTCTAATCAATCTCGTTAGAGCGCCCTGTGCTCTGATTTGTCACAGAGAGGGTGATTGCACCATACTTTGTACTGCTAATCATATTCAGTGTACCCGCGAATACGGTACGAATATGCTTTGACATTCCGGGTTGCATCAAAGCTTCCGTGTGACGTCATGTACAGCGTACTGTACACGAAAGGCGCCAATGTTTCTAGTTCTTTAAAAACATATATTTATGTATTTAATGTACATACTAAAGAAAGACATTATCTGGGATAATTATGAAATTTTTTTTTTTTTACTTTTATTACTTTTAAAAACAATTACACAAATCAAGGTAGAACGTCATTCGTACTCCTATCGTAAGAGCACCGTAAGCACACCATAAGCATACGCAAAGCCAGAAGAGATTTGATTGGTTCATAACACTTCCTATTGCAACTGTTGAAAGTTCCGTCCCATTCTAATCATTTGACTTTGACTTTCTAAGCAGAAGCATCTCTTCTGAGAATCTTGTCAAATAGAAGGAAGATCCCCATAATAACAGCAATGAACTCATCTTCCAGCCATTCCTCAGGGGGACATTTCATTCCTGAAGAGCCTCCAAAAAAGAGGAAAGAAGCTCAAATTTGGAAGTTCTTTACTTTTCCAGAAGGGCAAAAAAGGTGAATGCTCCACATGCAACCTGTAAAATATGCCAAACAACTCATTCAAGGGGTGATCTATCTAAAAAATACTCCTTTGGCACAGCAAATATGGTGCGACACGTGAAGATCTTGCACCCCAACAAATTTGCTTGAGCTGCATCAGCAGTGCATTGCGATCGCGCAAGTTATAGTTAGCTGACCTAACTATAACCGGGGAAATTCAAATGTTTTGTATGAGTGAAATGTCCAGCTAACTATAACATGTGTGAAACCTACATTTTTTTTAATGAATTTGCAAGGTTTTTCAAATGCTAATTCCTAACTATAACGTGGCTGAAATCTATGGTTTTTTCAGTGATTTCACCAGTCATTTGAGATGTCATCAGTGATGTCATCAGTGATGTCACTGACCATGTCATAAGTGATATAATATGTCCCGTCATCAGCAATGCATTGCGGGCGCGCAAGTTATACTTAGCTGAACTAACTATAATGCAGGAATTTCACTGGTTTTGTATGAGTGAAATGTCCAACTAACTATAACATGCCTGAAACCTATGTTTTTTTCCAGTGAATTTCAAAGGTTTTTTAAATGCTAATTTCTAACTATAACATGAATGAAACCTATGTTTTTTTCAATTAATTTCAAAGGTTTTTATATGCTACTTTCTAACTATGCCTTCAGAGGTAGGACATGTGTAGAAAGAAGAAAAAACGCACAGAAAGAAAAAAAGGAATGCAGAAAGGAGCAACAGAAGTCCACAAAGACGAAGAAAAGTGCAGATAGAAGAAGAGATGTACAGAAAGAACCAACAAAGGAGCCGATGGTCCTCCTGTAACTACAACTTTTTCTGACGGGTACTGATTTTAACTGAATCTGACTAACCAGGCCTAGAGGCAATGCTATGCTAAAAGACACTTGGAATATAGTGAAAACACCTACATATACTAAGGAACTCTATACATTGGGGTACCCCTGTGATTACCATGACCTCCTCTGTAAGACCCTAGTACATATTAGGGCTGGGGAACTACCTCTTAAAACATGCCACAGGTTGCATTTGCACACTGGTGAAGGGAGGAGGTTTCTGAGGTGACATGTGTGCAAACACATCCTGTGGCCATTTTAATTTTGGGAATAACGTCCCCTTAAATCCTGAGGGTCCAACTAGCCCAAGAGGTATCTCCAGTAAGTGCCACAGAGCTGCATTGCAAAGAGGTGTAAAAAGGGGCACGGCCTGGGCCACCTCTCTGCAACGTAGCACAGTGGTGCTTACTGCAAGCTCCTGGTGGGCTAGTTGGCCCCCAGGGGCCCTCAGGATTGAAGGGAAATTATTTCCGCATCTTAAAACATGCCACAGGGCGTGTTTGCACATGTCACCCCAGGCCCCGTCCCCTTCATTCACCACTGTGTAAACATAACCTGTGGCTGTTTTAAGTTGAGAGATTAACTCCCCTTGAATACTGAGGATCCCGAGAGTCCAACTAGCCCTCTAGGTACCTCCAGTTTGCACCATAGAGCTACATTGCAGGCATGTGTAAAAAGGGGCACTGCCTGGACAACCTCTCTGCAATGCAGCACAGTTGCGCTTACTGGAAAGTCATGCTGGGCTAGTTGACCCCGAGGCACCCTCAGGATTTAAGGGAAATTATTTCCCCAAATTAAAACGCGCCAGAGGGCGTGTTTGCACAAGTCATCTCAGGCCCGTCCTCTCCCTTCCCCACTATGTAGACCCGCCCTGTGGCCGTTTTGAGTTGGTAGATTAAGTACCCTTGAATCCTGAGGGTCCTCAGGGTCAAACTAGCACACTGGGTACCTCCAGTTAGCGCTGTTGCAGAGAGGTGTAAAAAGGGGCACGGCCTGGACCACCTCTCAGCAACACTGCACAGTGGCGCTTAATGGAAGCACCTAGTGGGCTAGTTGGCCCACAGGGTCCCTCAGGATTGAAGGGGAATTATTTCTCCAACTTAACACGCGCCACAGGGCGTGTTGGCACACGTCACCTCTGGACCCGTCCCCTACCTTCCCCAATGTGTAAATGTGCCCTGTGGCAATTTTAGATTGGGAGATTAAGTCCCCTTGAATACTGAGGGTCCCTAGGGTCAAACTAGCTGACTAGGTACCTCTAGTAAGCACCATTGCAGAGAGGTGTAAAAAGGGGCACGGCCTGGACCACCTCTCTGCAATGCAGTGCAGTGGCACTTACCGGACAGCACCTGATGGGCTAGTTTTCCCCCAATGGGCCCTCTGGATTGAAGGGGAATTATTTGCCAACTTAAAATGCACCACAGGGTGTGTTTGCACACGTCACCCCAGGCCCCGTCCCCTCCTTTCACCACTGTTTAAACACGTCCTGTGGCCGTTTTAAGTTGTGAGATTAAGTCCCCTTGAATCCTGAGGGTCCCTAGGGTCCAACTAGCCCACTAGGAACCTCCAGTAAGCGTCACAGAATTGCATTGCACAGAGGTGTAAAAAGGGGTGTGGCCTCTGAACACCTACCTGCAACGCAGCTCCCTGGCACATACTGGAGGTACCTGGTGGGCTAGTTGGACCTCAGAGACCCTCAGTACAACTTACAACTCACCAGGGGGCGTGTTTGCACAATGGTGAAGGAAGCGGGCGGGCCTGAGGTGACATGTCTACAAACTCGCCCAGTGGCGCATTTTAAGTTGGGCACCCTGGGACACTGCAGAAGCTGGCCCTGGGGGTGGCTGTCCCCAGGGCAATCCAGGACTCCAGGAGGTGGCTGCGCAGCTTCCCTCCCACCATTTACAAAGCCCCGGGTGGTGGTGGTCCCCGAGGCTTGGGGATCTGTCACAGATCCCCAATTTTAATAATTAGAACCCTGGGGCTGAGGGAGCCATGTGACCCCGCCAATATTTATAAAAGCCCCAGCGGTAGTGGTCCCGGGGTCTTGGCGGGTCATGAGCCCCTGTAAATACTCTTGAAAAGCTCTTGGGGGTGGCAGTCCCTGGGGTTGGGAGGCCCCTTTGGGTCCCCCATTACGCTATAAACATTGCCCCCGGGACTTGGCCCACCTGGGGCTAATTATTACCGAAGCATGTGAGCCCACGCTTCCTTTATTTATTTCACCCTTGGGGTCCTTGTTGGACCCCTTAGAAGGCCTAGGGGGTCAGGGTGTTTCTACCCCGCCCCTTTTCTGTTTTTCGTGTTTGATTTTCTGTTTTCTTGTGTCTTGGTTCTACAAAGACACAAGATGGCTGCCAACACTTCCTGGTTTGGTATGTTGACAGCCAATTAGCATGAAGTTCATGATCGGGAGGGTGCACAGATTCTGCGCGCCTCTAGATATCCATATTTATTTAATTTTGATTTTCCCAGCAACTACTGAACGGATTTAAACCATTTTACAAAAAGAGTTCTTTTTGTACCAAGGGCTACCTTTTTGCCAAATTTGGTGTAATTCTGTTCAGCAGTTCGGGCTGTAGCCGCTTCTAAAGTTTCCGATAGAAAACACGTTTTGGGTCCCTCCTTTTTTCTAGGCCCCCGCTTGCCGAATCACATCGAGTTTTGAAAATTTTGAGAAGATTCGTCAAAATTGGAGGATGAATACAAGCATTGGGATTCTGAGAAGCACATTCGGTAACTTTGTAGTCAAACCATACATTATTGTCTTCAGCTATTTCAAAAAAACATTCTTGTGTAGAGAGTTAAGGCCTTGAGCTGGGACAAACACCAACCTCTTCTGCTGTGGTCAAATCGAAGCTCCTGCATCAGTAAATTGCACATTATATATGACAGTTCTATGTGACCTACACAATAGCTATTAGAAATGAATGAATAAATTGTACAATGATAACAAATGTATATGCGATTACCACAGTGTGCCAACAAGTTCCTAAACAAAGTCATCTTTTTTCATTTTTATCGTGAGGTACTGAGCAAAAGCTGACTTTGAGTAGATTTGTGTGAATGGCTTTGTAAATAGCAGGCAGGCAGAGAGGCGTGCACACAAAGCATAGACATAGTTTCTAAATGGGTGTCGGGTTTAGGCAAATTTAGGACAGTGTATTTGCATGGTAATACATCACTGATCCCTGGTTAGAGTGGAGATATAAGGGGCAATAATGAAGAAAGAGTTCAAATGTATGAGTATACTTAGAAAGTTATTATATGAAAGTAGTAGGATTGAAGTGTATTATAAAAAATGTAAAGGAAAAAGGAAAAAAAGATGGAAAAATCCATTCAAGAATACCATGAGTTTCTTACAAGTCTTGGAGATTCCGGTCCAGAAGTTCTTCAGCAGCTTGAGAAGTGTAATGTTCCAAGAGGCTATTGTTGCCATTGTCTGAGAAAAGCGAAGCGATCCGATTCATATACTCAAAGGGACAGTAATATTCCTCGAATTTTGAGCGGCAATTTGAATGGGCAGACAATCTGCGATGTTGTGAAAGGTCACACATTGCAGGAGAACTTTCACAGCTGTGCGATTCCTTTTTGCATTGCATTCACCATTGCTCCGCTACTAGAACAATCATGTTCATGGTTTTCAAAATACTGCATTACCTGCTGTATCCCAGGAGCTATTGTTAGGGTGTTGGCAAGGCATACATCCATTCGCCAGTCAAAAGGGCAAGTTTTGCAATAAAACAATGGTTGTACGCATATGGCATAAGTGTAGATAAATGTTATGTTGTAGTTAACTCTGATAATAGATAGAGGCAGGTAGCCGAAAAAAAATTCTGTTTCTTTACAGTATTGATGTAGCTTTGGATAGAGGCGTATTCTGTCGAACATAGTTGTTACCACAGAGAGCATAGCCATTTATAGAAGTAGAATTAGTAGTTGGATGGCCGCAAAGAGGGTGAAAGTTATTGGCACTGTTGATCGAATTAATGTCAGAATGTAGTCTGGTATTTAATGAAGAACAGTTTGAAAGTGGGTTAGAAGGCTGTGGGAGACAGTGTTAAAAAAGTGTGCCAGACCTTGACTGTGACATTTGTTGAAAATTGTATAACAACTCACAAAGTGTAATTGGCGGTTCGTATTAAAAAAAGAGTGAATTTTATTTGAAGTTTGTGGTATCTGCAGTCGATACAAAGGCGCTTTTAGTTTGGTTTGTTTCTTGAAATCTGTTTTCAAACTAGGAATTGAAGGCCAAGTTGAAGTATAGGAGTTAGTTTCTGTGGGTGGGAATAGACATTGCCACAGGAAGTTACTGTGTGTGAAACAGTAAGGCCATGCGGTATGCCAGCTCACATTCTGTAAGAGTGCATGTTATTGAGAAGCAGCTAACTGCCGTTAGAAAGCTGTGTGAATGGTGGGCTGATTGTGGGAGTTGGCGTGTTTTTTAAGAAAGGACACAAGATTGAGGACTGTAAGTTTAGAAGCGCCGTGTAGTTGGACATTCTTGGATTGTAATGAATGACTGCCATTGTGGTCGCACTATTCACCAGTGAGAAAAACCTCTGTATGCTGTTTAAGACAGTGATTTGCAAATGGGATAAACCACTGCTCGTGAATAAATCCACCACCTTAAACAATCACATTCAACATGACAAACAACATGAGCACGTATCAGACACAACATCACTACATACTGTTGGAACCGTGGCTAGCCATGTACACAAACTAAACATGGTATGGCACCTCTGCCACATAATGCAGAATGGAGGGAGAGATGGGAGCAAAGTATGTGCAAAGTAATTATCGATTATGAAAGTATATAATGCAAAGTCTTGAGGGGATGTGCCAGACAGAGTTAAGTATGCAGAGCACAGACATGTACATGTCAACATACACTGATTTTCTATTGTGTGAAGTGGACAGTGGATGAAACCATGATAGTACAGTCAGTAGGGAAGATTATGGAAGGTTAGCACATATGTGCATCCCCCCTAAATGATTAGGGTAGTGGGCTGGCTCCTGCGTATGAAATGCTAGCATAGGGGTTTGAAGAAGAGGCACGGTTCTCTGGTTGTGGTTCTCTTCTGGATTGGTGAACGTGTCTGCCAGGTCTGCGCTACATACACCAAAACGAGGCTGACAAAGTGAGTGAAGGTGGCTGCGTGAATGATGCTCTCAGCGTTCTGGTATCCAGAAACTGTCATGGAAGCTGCAATGCACATATGCTCCACAGTTCACTTTTCAACAACACCGTATTTGAAAGAGGGCCCAGCATGTGCTGGCGGAAGCTCCTTGGCCGAGGTCTGCAAGCTTAGAATGCTCCTGAGATTAACGCTGGCTACCGCGACATGGGGCTGAATTATTTTCGGAGCCACACAGACTTAAGCGCGTTGAACGCACGGTGACAGACATCTCCAGCGAGGCGGAGATTGAAACCGTCCCCGAAGCAAGCGGGGTTCGCCTTAAGGTACTAACCTTAGAAGGGAATAATGTTATGAGTGACCACTCTACCCATGCCCCTAGTGTTAACTGGATCTTGCGTCCCCCGCAGGTCTAAACAACCCCGCACCATAGGGAGACGTCCGGGCCCGGACCCTAAAACGATATTGAAGGTATGTCTTGCAGTGTTATTGTTGACAGTAACTGTGGGCTGACTAGTGGGGCTTGAGACTAAATGTGATCTTTACATGTCCCCTAGATTGAAGCGCGCACAACTAAACCCCAGAGATAGGAACATCCAAACTGGCTACAGTGAAGGTAATATGGACCTTTAAGAAGGCTAAAGCGGAATGCTAACACAAGGCTATAGAAATAGACATTAAAAGAGTGTTTTTTGTTTTACACACATACAGATAGAAGTGACAAGGCCCTGAAGAGAACCCATAACAACTGTATGGAGTTCGAAACGCGTCGGCAGAGAAGGAGTCTAAAAATCCTTTACTATTAATTAGTGAATCCCAGAAATAATAAGGCTTGATATCTCCTTCCAACTGTGTTTTTCCACTATTGTTCCATTTAATTCTATTCATGTATGGTTATCTAGGCAAAGGATTGTCACTTGCCTTGTTGAACGAGTGGTAACAGAATTATATGTGTTGTTGTGTATAGTGATTGCATATAGTAATTTGCACTGTTTATGTACTAGTGATTTTTTCTTTTGTTTAATTGTCGAATCGTCGTGTATATATATTATATATGTTGTGTTTTTTACTCTGACATACGACTAAAGATTGTCTTCCAAAAATATTTAAAAAAGAGGTAAATAAATATACCGCACATGTTTAACTAAGATTTATGTGTTGCTTATCAGTAAGAGCTTAAAAGTAAGGTGGGGTGGCATTTTTTGCGTAATATAGTATATATGGTCCAGCCAGCCCCACAGTTTTATGGGCCTAACTCCTTTACATTCAAAAGTTAAGGGCGGGTGCACACTCGCGAGAGTAGAAAACGGGGATTATAAATTGGGCCCCTAAACTACTGATAATAAGAAACGCGGAGGGACCCTTGGGTCCGTCCGAGGGATGTCGGAGAAAGATACACTGTCCTTTTCTGAATCACACATTCAGAATTTAATAGCCTCATCCGCTTTTGGTAATATAACATTGAGCTCCTCCGCTCAACAACAAAACGAGTCGGATAAACTTATAAGACTTAAGAAAAAACAGATCCGCACGGAACTTCATGGACATTTTCTCCTGAAACACCTAAGGGGTGGGACCATCCCATGGGGCCTTCAGGTCAAAAATGTCCCTGTAATATTTACGGAGGACAGTGAATATAAAAAGGGTTTTAGTTGCATCAATACCAAGTGTAGCCGGGATCTAATGGTCCATACCATTGAGACAGCGCAGAGACTGTGTGCGAAGGAACTGGAGGAAATTGAGGTTCTCACAAAGAGCCTCCAGGAAAGCCCAACGGTTACCGATGCAAAAACACTGCTTGAAAAAATCGAGAAAGACATCCAAACATTCAAAGACATAACCATCAATTCCAAATCTGCTCAATACGAGAGGGACTCAAAGGCGTTCACATTAGAAAAGGCCTACCCATTCCTCAAGGAGGATTATTACACCCAGGCGGAGTCACGTGGAGCCCTATATAATTTTCAGGGACGATCAAAAAATAGATTTAAAACCTTCTCTGATACATCCTCTTCCTCGAATTCATCTGGGGCAGAGGACAGAGGGAATAATCCAAACAAGAAGGGGCCTTTTTTAGAGAAGGGCCAACAGCCAAAACCTCGGTTCAAACCCCAATGGGAAATGCGCACCCGCAGAAATTTTTACAAATCGTAGAACCAACACCATCCTCAGTAGTAAACCTTTCTTCAAAGGTACTCACCAGAGATGAGGAATCTGTCCTCAATCTAGGCTTGAAATTTGTCCCTAGCCAGAATACGGATTTCACCAGACTTAAGCTGGATACAATTGCCTTTTGCAGGAAAATCCGCTTAAGGGCATTCTTTGCAAATCAACCACCTGTCACCAATACAGAAGTAACAGGCCTGAGGAACAAGTCCACCTTCATCCCCTATCATAATATCCCTAAGCAAGTTGTGGCATTTGAACAGATCATGCTTTCATCTATTAACAAACTGGAGAAAAGCAAGAAATATGTCAAACAGAACATCACGAGAGGCCAACGTATTGCTATTAAAAACTTGAAAGACGACCCCACAGTCGTTATTAAACCCGCAGATAAGGGTGGCGCGGTGGTGATTTGGTCCAAAGACAAATATCTTAAAGAAGGGGCAACGCAGGTGATGAACACTGAATGGTACAGGGAACTCCCTGATGACCCCGGCCGGGCGATTCAAGGACTAATCAGTGAGATCATAAAAAGTGGTGTGGATGGTGGTTTTGTGGGGCAAAAAGAAAGTGAATTCTTGATAAAGAAATACCCAAGAACGCCCATACTATATTTTCTACCCAAGATTCACAAGAATCCGGAGGAACCCCCGGGACGACCAATTGTCTCGGGGTGCGAATCTTGTTTGGAATCCCTATCAAAATATATAGACTTCTTTTTGAAGCCCTTTGTCAGTGGTGTCCAATCGTATTTGAAAGACACGACCGACTTTCTCCTACAAATTGAGGGAACACAATTTGATCAAAGCAGGGATCTGATGGTGACAATGGACGTCACGTCATTGTACACCCAAATTCCTCAAGATGAGGCATTGGAGGTTCTCGAACTTTATCTTGAGAAAAGAGTCAGGCCTCATCAAGTCCCTACCTCGTTCATTTTACAATTAGCCGAAATAACACTAAAAAAGAACTATTTCAGGTTTAATGATAAGTTTTATATGCAGATCAAGGGTACGGCCATGGGCTGTCCCTATGCGCCGGAGATGGCCATACTGTATATGGCGGAGTACGAAAAAAGATTTATTTACTCCAATAACCCGTACAGTAGACATATCAAGCAATGGGTAAGGTACATCGACGACGTGTGGCTCCTGTGGCAGGGGAGCCACTCCGAGTTGATGGACTTTCACCTATGGATCAATGAGAGGCACCAAGATATTAAGTTCTCATTGGAGTCCAGTTATGACAGAATGACATTCCTAGACATCGAGATAAAATGCGTTGATGGGCATTTGGTGTCTTCTTTATTTCGGAAAAAAACGGATAAGAACACGATCTTGCACCATCGTAGCGCGCATCCCAGAAGTTTGAAGGATAATTTACCCTATGGGCAGCTTCTGCGGATACGAAGAAATTGTTCTGAAATGTCTGAGTACGAGAAACATGCAACTAGATTTTGTGAGGAAATGAAGAGTCGTGGGTACCCCAAGAAACTATTAAGTCACTCAAAGAAAAGGGCACATTATACACCGAGGGAGTGCTTACTTGAAAGAAAAATGAAACAAGACATGGACAGGCTGGTCTGTGTCACGACCTTTGGACCAGACACCCATAAAATACGGCAAATGGTCCTCAAAAATTGGCACCTGTTAGAGGAATTGGACTGCTCATTTCCGCGACCTTTATTCGCTTATAAGAAGAACAGGAGCATTGGCCAATGTGTAATAAGAGCTGATGTTTTAACACCCAAACCAAAGAGCGATTTACTCTCGAAATGGGGGCTCAAACCAATAGAGGGGCACCACAAGTGTGGAAACTGTATATCGTGTGACTCCACAATTGAAGGAACAGGATTTGAGCACAGGGGAGTGAAATGCAGAAGCACTGGTTTCTCGAACTGCAGGACACGTAATGTGGTTTATGCAGTAGTCTGCGCTTGCCAAAAAATATACATTGGTAAAACGACGCAGCAGGTGAACAGTCGAATCACCCAACACAGGTCCAGGATTAAGAAAAAGGTCATAAGCGCTCCAATGGTCCAACATTTCATTGACTCAAACCATAGTGAAACAGACTTCAAATGGACCGTGTTATGTACTGTGGTGCAACCAAGCAACAAGTGTCCTATTGACATTGAGGATACACTCCTCAGGAAAGAGGCGTACCTCATCTTGAAATTTAATAGTACTCAAAACGGGCTGAATGCCCTGTCAGAGGTGACAAGACTGTAAGAAGAAGAGGCTCTATCAGAGCGTTTCTTCACGTCCTGGACGCAAAAACTACAAATCCCAGAAGGCAAAGTATCATGTGACCGTTTAAAACCATCTGACACACGCGCCGTCATCCTCCACAGTTACGAGAGGACTGACGAGCGGAGGCTGCTGTCAAACAGGGTAAGTTGTGGCGGGGGCGCAAAGGCGCGTTTACTGCCGCACCTGCATGCAGAATGACTAAAACCGGCTTTTATCTAACTCTTCCCCGAACAGCGCCCGGAGTCAGAGCGCGAGACTAGGACCACTCGCGGGGACAAATCTGCTACTAGAGACACTAGACAGACTGACGAGTGAAGGTTGCGGCCAAAGAGGGTAAGCTGGGATGGGGGCGCTGAGACGCTTGCACCGCCGGACTTAGATGCAAGATAACTAAAATCCGCCTTTGTTTAATTCCTCCCCGGACAGCACCTGGAATCAGAGCGCGTGATTAAGACCACGAGCGAGGGGGGCTGAATTATTTTCGGAGCCACACAGACTTAAGCGCGTTGAACGCACGGTGACAGACATCTCCAGCGAGGCGGAGATTGAAACCGTCCCCGAAGCAAGCGGGGTTCGCCTTAAGGTACTAACCTTAGAAGGGAATAATGTTATGAGTGACCACTCTACCCATGCCCCTAGTGTTAACTGGATCTTGCGTCCCCCGCAGGTCTAAACAACCCCGCACCATAGGGAGACGTCCGGGCCCGGACCCTAAAACGATATTGAAGGTATGTCTTGCAGTGTTATTGTTGACAGTAACTGTGGGCTGACTAGTGGGGCTTGAGACTAAATGTGATCTTTACATGTCCCCTAGATTGAAGCGCGCAAAACTAAACCCCAGAGATAGGAACATCCAAACTGGCTACAGTGAAGGTAATATGGACCTTTAAGAAGGCTAAAGCGGAATGCTAACACAAGGCTATAGAAATAGACATTAAAAGAGTGTTTTTTGTTTTACACACATACAGATAGAAGTGACAAGGCCCTGAAGAGAACCCATAACAACTGTATGGAGTTCGAAACGCGTCGGCAGAGAAGGAGTCTAAAAATCCTTTACTATTAATTAGTGAATCCCAGAAATAATAAGGCTTGATATCTCCTTCCAACTGTGTTTTTCCACTATTGTTCCATTTAATTCTATTCATGTATGGTTATCTAGGCAAAGGATTGTCACTTGCCTTGTTGAACGAGTGGTAACAGAATTATATGTGTTGTTGTGTATAGTGATTGCATATAGTAATTTGCACTGTTTATGTACTAGTGATTTTTTCTTTTGTTTAATTGTCGAATCGTCGTGTATATATATTATATATGTTGTGTTTTTTACTCTGACATACGACTAAAGATTGTCTTCCAAAAATATTTAAAAAAGAGGTAAATAAATATACCGCACATGTTTAACTAAGATTTATGTGTTGCTTATCAGTAAGAGCTTAAAAGTAAGGTGGGGTGGCATTTTTTGCGTAATATAGTATATATGGTCCAGCCAGCCCCACAGTTTTATGGGCCTAACTCCTTTACATTCAAAAGGCTACCGCGACACAGGCACACAGCACCCAGCCTGAGTCCCAGCACCATGGAGTGCTATATATACTTCTAGCTCAGTAGTCTGACAGATACCAACGGTGAAATTGAGTTTTTGATACCATATCTGGTGATGCTAGAACTGCATCTGAGAGTGGAGATGGAGGTTGTTCCTTCGAGCAGGTGCAACCAACTCTAGGTTCCAATAGTGGAACGGTGTCTTGATCCCACAATGGATGATGCCCGATATTATCTGCAGCTTGGTTTTCATAGAACTCCCTCCATTGAGGTGCATCACCCTCTGTGCTTCAGTAGCTAACTGCTGTACAGGATTATTGAGCTTTGTTGACTGTAGTCGCTGGACTACAGTGTGGTACAGCAGAACTGAACAATGAAACGGGGTCTTGATTCTATGATTGAGGATGTCAGAAGTTAAAGTCTGTGATGATTTCGGTGTACCCCTTCCAATCAGATGCAACCAGCTCTAGGTTGCAACAGTGGAACGATGTATTGATCCCACTGTGGACGATGTTAGAACTGCATCTGAGAGCGGAGATGGAGGTACTCCCTTCGACCAGCTGCAACCAACCCTGGGTCCCAGCAGTGGAACAGTGTCTTCATCCCACAATGGATAATGTTAGAACTGCATCTGAGAGTGGAGATGAAGGTACTCCCTTTGACCAGGTGGAACAATGTCTAGATTCCACAATGGAAGATGTCCGATATTACATTCTGCTTGATTTTTATAGAACTCCTTCCGTTGAGGTGGATTAGACTCTGTGCTTCTGTAGTTAACTCCTGCACATGATTATTAGGCATGGTTTACTGTAGTTGCTGGAGTACACAGCGGTACAGCTCGTCCAAACAGTGAAACAAGGTACCGCTTTTGGCCGCCATAAGTGTGGCAGGGTATGCTCAGACGTGAGTCCCTTGCTCACTTTGCCACTGGATTCAAGCAAGCCGGGCTGAAGACGGCTGGAATGCCATAAACTGCTCCTCCGAAGCTTGTGTCCGGTTCAGGGAAGACATGGCTTGGCAGTTCGGGCTGGACTGTTCCCATGAGGCACAGGGTCAGACTGATTTGAATATAGCCATGTCTGAACTGGGGTGGCAGAGTGGGCTAAAGAACGGTGATGGATTAAACCGAGATCTTTTGACTGGGTGTGGGTGTTTGATTGATTCAGATGCTCCCACCATCACCACCCCCTTTTGTACCGCTTTTGGCCGCCATAAGTGTGGCAGGGTATGCTCAGACGTGAGTCCCTTGCTCACTTTGCCACTGGATTCAAGCAAGCCGGGCTGAAGACGGCTGGAATGCCAGAAACCGGTCCTCGGAAGCTTGTTTCCGGTCCAGGGAAGACTTGGCTTGGCAGTTTGGGCTGGACTGTTCACATGAGGCACAGGGTCAGACTGATTTGCATATAGCCATGTCTGAACTGGGGTGGCAGAGTGGGCTAAAGAACGGTGATGGATTAAACCCAGATCTTTTGACTGGGTGTGAGTGTTTGATTGATTCAGATGCTCCGTCCATCACCACCCCCTTGTGTACGTCCTTAGCTAACTGCTGCACATTATTTTTAGGCTTGGTTGACACTATTCGGTGGAGTTCACTGTGGTACAGCAGGTGGGAACAGTGAAATGGGGTCTTGATTCAATTATTGAGGATGTTAAAGTCTGTGATAATTTCTGTGTACCCCCTCTGATCAGGTGCAACCAACTCTGTGCTTTTGAATCCAATGGTATGTGGCTGTGAGGTGTTAATGACAACTGCATCTGGTCTAGACTGCAGTTTGCAGGGTTCACAATTTAGATTGAGGATCCCAAGGACCTCAAGAACTTTTTACCCATCTCCCTGCTCCCGTCCCCGGTGAAGGTCATCAAAAAGGCCATCAACAAACAACTGACCAGCTTCCTCGAAGTGAACAACATCCTGGACCCATCCCTGCCTGGGTTTCGCAGCAACCACAGCACCGAAAATTCCCTCATCACCACCACCGATGACATTAGGGTGCTGCTCGACAATGGAGAAACCACGGCCTTCATCCTCCTGGACCTGTCAGCCGCATTTAACATAGTCTCCCGCCGCACACTAAGAGCACACCTCCATGATGCCAGAATCCAAGAGAAGGCCCTGGACTGGACCACCTCCTTCCTCTCCAAGAGAACTCAGGGTGTCCACCTCCCCAGTCCACTCCGAAGCCACCGAGATCTTCTGCGGCGTACGCCAAGGCTAATTCCTCAGCCCAACGCTGTTCAACATCTACATGGCACCGCTCACCCACGTCGCCCGACAGCACAACCTAAACATCATCTCCTATGCCAATGACACCCAGCTGATCCTCTCGCTCACCAAGGACCCTCACACTGCCAAAACCAACCTCCACGAAGGAATGAAGGCTGTCCCCGATTGGTTGAGGAACAGCCTACTGAAGCTGAACTCGGACAAGACAGAGCTCCTCATCCTCGGCTCCTCCCTCTTTGCCTGAGACGACTCCTGGTGGCCAACAGCACTAGGAGCACCCCCCACACTCACCAACCACACAAGAAACATAGGAGTCATCCTCGAATCTACACTCTCCATGACAAAGCAGGTGAACACCGTTTCCTCCACCTGCTTCAACACTCTTTGCATGCTTTGCAGGATCTTCAAGTGGATCCCCACCTAAACTAGAAGGATGGTCACCCAGGCCCTCATCAGCAATAGACCGGACTACAGCAACACACTCTACACAGAAGCCCCGGCCAAACTCCTGAAACGACTCCAACGCATCCAGAACGCCTTGAAAAGCCTGATCCTCGTGGAGGCAAGATGGCGGCGGCCTCCTAGACCGCTGCGAGATGCTCCGTTGATCAGTACCCTGTGGCGAAGATCTCTGAGAAGCAGTGCACGGCGACGTAGACACCAGATGCTGGGCGAAATGGTACCCCGAAAATAAACCGGCTAAGCAACTCTAGACTATGTTATAAGTGCCTAACAACGTACCTCCTGTTTCATCTTAGCGCTTGAGCCGGATGGAAGGACTTCGCGCTGGGAAACCACAGGGCTCGGCAGATTCAGCTGCGGCCGTAGTGCACCGATCCCGCATGACCTTCCTGTCATCGCTGATTGGCTTCGCTGTATTGCGGCTTGTTGGACACACCCGAACTACTGAGAGCGCCGCTCATAGCGCCGGTAGTCTGGAGGGTTTGCCGGCCAGCCCACCAACAACGAGTGACTCCTCTCGTTTTTTGAGAAACGACTTTTCCTGTCAAGTCAGCCTACGTGTCAGCTCAGAAATAATGGCCCCAAAAAATGCTGCTTCTGCCGCAGCTGCAGCCTCTAAAACCCGAGCGGCAAAGCAGGCTCTGCGCGAGCGTGAGCTAGCGCAGAAGCGAGCAGGGGGCCTCGGCACCAGTCCCAGTTCTGATTGCGTGCAGGATTCGGCACCAACAAAGAAATCTACTAAGCTATTGCCACCTACACCCAAACCTGGCCCCTCGGTGGTCGACCTTCTTAGGAAAATACCTGCTACAATCTCCCCTCGCTCTTCAAGGGATGCGGTGCCGGTGCCGGATCAAGCAATGGCTGAGCAAGCAGAGATGGCTGGACCTTCCTCCCCCTCCTCTCCTGGGATGGAGATTGTAGGTGAGACAGAGGGACTTTTAGAAAATTGCACTCTCACGCCTAATCAGGAGGGAGAGAGGGAGGGGGAGAGGCCAAGGAAGCCTGTTAATGTGTCAGCCACTGTACTAGCAGAGAAACTGGTAGATAAACAACTGAGGGCTTTAAAGACAAATCTACCAAAACCAAACCAACTGCAGGATATAGATAAACAACTCTATATGACCCGTTTAGGCAATGATCTACCTGCACCACCCTCTGAAACCTGTACCCCTGCAACTATACCTGCGGACAGTATTATTAACCCTATATCTGCGGGCAGTATTACCAATCACATATCTTCTCAAAACCCGGCTCCCGAAGATCTCAGTGCTTCACCATCTCTGTTAAATACCTTGAACATTGTTAATGAGCCTGAACATGATCTTGAACATGAATCTGAGAAGGGGACTGAGAGTCATACTGTAAGAGTTTCTAAATCGCAGGTACGACAACAAAATCCAAAAAATAACGAACCTAAGGGTGGGGTATCAAAGCCATGTAAGGAACGCAATTACCACACGATATCAGACTCATTGGACACAGATAAAGATCCCTCAGACTTTTATTCGATATCTGAAGGCCTTGAAGATCTCAGTCATTCACAAGAATCAGACCTGGAATCTGATGTCTATACAGGCACCAACACTGGTACTGGCTCTGATATTAGTACCAAAAATAGCGGCCAAGACCCACCCCGAAATGAGGCTAGAGGAATTAAAAGGACTGTACGGAGGAAGAAAAGGACCCACCATGGCGCATCGGGACTACTCTGGGATTATTCCCCAATAACAATACCAACAGTATCAGCTCTTAACTCTCAGGGACATGCATCTGTAACTCAACCGGATTCAGCCACTCCTGTAGACCAACAAAATGCAACACTGACTACAGTTATGGACACAGTCCTACAGGCAATTGCTTCCCACCGAGAGCAAACCTCAAGGGATGGCCGAAAGGCGCAACTGGCCCTACATAAGGTACAAGGTGTTGTGCGTAAACTTTCTAAATCTGTGGCAGCGTCCAATGCAAGGATGACGGAGATGGAAGATCGAATTGTAGTTAACGAAGCAGAAGCCACAGTCACCCAGGAACGAGTAGAATCTCACGAGGAGGAACTAAAAGATGTTAGATGGAAGCTGGAGGACATGGAGAATCGCCTCCGACGCAACAATCTTCGCGTCCTTGGAATTGCCGAAAAAAGCGAGGGTGAAGATATACGCTCTTTTATTATCCAACTATACAAAGATACTCTCCCCGAGCTCGCCTCCTGGAACTGGGACATAGAAATACAAAGAGCCCATAGACTTCCACTCACCCTGAAGGCATCAGCATCACAATGGAAATATCCCCGCGCAATATTGGTCTATTTTGGCAACTTTCTTCTTCGCCAGGCTATCGCCGACAAAGCCAAACCTGAGGCTCGACGCATCAGAAACAACATCTCTTACTTTGTCAGGCCTGATTTCTGCCACACAACTGTGGAGAGAAGATGGCGTCTTCGCCAGATGATTAAACCTTTCATGGATAAAATTGCTCAAGTGTATCTTAACAACCCTGCCAAATTGAAGGTCATCTATAAAGGCCAGGTTAAATTTTTTACGTCAGAAATAAAAGCAAAGGAATTCCTAGACACTTTGACATAAGCACTAAGACTAAACTCAAGTAGAAACCGCTGTGATGTAACAGTAATACAGCCGATGTATGTTAGTTATACATACAAATATATTTTTTCCTGGAGTCTGTTCACAGGATTATAGGGCTTTAGGGCTGCAGATGCTAAAAAAAGCACGCTACTCTTCTAAATTGACGTATTAGTCTCGTATCTCTTTTCTTTTCCTTTTGATTTGTTGCTTTTGTCGCACTCTTTCAACTTCACTTGCTTCTGTCTAATATAAATGTTATTATTAATGGGGGTGATCACGGAACATCTCACCATCACTATAGACTCTACTAGAGTCTAAATGCCTCGAAAGCTGGTGTCGGGGGGGAGGGGGGTGGCGGGATGGGTTGGGGGAGAAAAAAACAAAAAAATAAGCAACTTCAGTCAAAGAAGTCAATGTCAAGTAATTCTTATCTCTTGTATACAGGATCATATGATAGCAGAAAAACTAAATCAGATTAAAAACCTCAGGCATAATTCATGGTTACACATATCTAACAGTGCCATCACGACTAAAATCAATATATATTACCCTAAATGGGGAGGTTAAAACTGTGTAATTGGAATATAGCTGGCCTTAATGATAGAAACAAAAGGGCACAATTACATCAATTAGTACAACCAGATTCTATCGATATACTGTGTCTACAGGAGACACACATTGCAGATTCCGACAAAGAACTATTAAAGATTCCAGGCTATCAGGTGATTGTAACAACTTCACAAACATCTAAAACTAAGGGGGTTGCAATTTTGGCAAAACCTACACTAGGCCATCCCAGACGTAAGTTGGCTGACAAACATGGAAGATGGGCTATAGTGCAGTTAGAAGTGGGCCCCAAAATCCGTGCAATTTACGGATCAAATTTAGATGATCCCTCAATATTTAGAGATCTAGACATAGAATTGGCTTCCTGGCCTTCTCCTCTTATTATTTGCGGAGATTTTAACATATCACTAGGGACTCCTATACAAAACCGACTTCCCCAGAATTATAGTGGACGTAAACCTAAGGTGTATAGGGCCATACGCCAATTAATGGATAGCCACAATTTGCGGGATGTCTGGGGCTTGAAGAAAAATAATAACCCCGGTTTTACTTTTTTTTCATTTCCACATAATAAATATGTACGAATTGACTACGTTTTGACCTCCTTGATGGACCTGGATTTAATAGATATAATCAAATCCCCAAAAACAATTTCGGACCATAATGCACTCACCCTTATTTTTGATTTACCCAGTTTTAATAGACCTAGATCACAATGGTCTTTCGACAGAAAGTTACTTGTCAACCTGGACTATATAACTCATATTACATCTTTGGCTCAGGGTTTTTTTGACTCCAATCAATATAGTGCACCCAGACTTATTGTCTGGGATTGCTTTAAAGCAGCACTAAGGGGTGAAACAATATCATTTGCTGCCAAAAACAAAAAGAAAGATGACAATAACAATTTAAGGCTAAAGCAAGAATTATCTAATCTCGAAGCTTATCATGCCACCCAGATCCATCGGGGAAGACTAAATATAGCCAACGACACTCTCCATAAAATATCAGTACTAACAACGGAAATTAATAGTTCATTAATTAAGAAAGCTGCAGAAACTTATGAAGTAAATAAAAGAAATTTATATGAATCTGGGGAAAATGCTGGAAGACAACTAGCCCTACGTACTCGTCAAAAACAGTCTTATAATAACATTAAAATGATTGAGTATGAGGGGCATCAATACACATCCACACAAGACATAGTAGAGGCTTTTCGGAAATACTATCAAAAGCTATACCAAAACGATGACCCATACTCTAACAGAGATTGCAAAACCTTTCTTAATGATTGGTTATCAGCGATAGGTCCCAATCCAATGATGGATGAAACTATTAAACTAGAATTAGAAAGGGAAATTTCAATCACAGAACTTGAGCTTGCATTAGCTGAGCTCGCAAATGGTAAAGCAGCAGGCCCCGATAAAATTCCTTTGGACCTCTACAAAATATTGGGAAAACAAATACTCCCCTACTTATTAGATCTCTTTTTAGGGGTCCAATATAACGTAATACCACCAGAATCTTGGAAAAGCACTAGTATAGTGATATTTGCTAAAAAAAACAACCCCCCCCCATTTACCATCTTCATACAGACCCATATCTCTTATAAACTCCGACTCAAAACTATATGCCAAGGTCTTAGCCAATCGGTTGAGTCGGGTCGTCGAACGTCTTGTCTCCCCCTGGCAGCATGGCTTTATTCCGGGAAAGGGCACCACAGATCACATCCGCAGAGCCATTGCCCTATTTGACATCATGGGCGCCACGGGGGGGCGGGTTGTCGATGATCCTTCTCGATGCCGAGAAGGCATTTGACCCTGTCTCATGGGAGTTCCTATGGAACATTTTAGAACTGAATAATTTTTGGCATAAATTTATTAATGCTATAAAAACCCTATATGTAAACCCAAAGGCAAAACTTAACATCTGTGGTTCTGAGTCGGAGTTTATTGAGATACAAAGAGGCACAAGGCAGGGATGTCCCTGCTCCCCGATATTATTTGCCCTTTATATTAATCCCCTTATTTTAAAATTACTTTCCTCACCTGTTATCCAACCTGTTATGGTGGGTCTGTTTCCAACAAAAATTTTGGCATATGCCGATGATGTGGCCGTATTAACAACAAACCCAACGGAGGCAATTAATGAAATTGAAATAATTACCCATACTTTTGGTATCTACTCAGGCTATTCTCTTAACAGAGATAAAACAATGGTCCTCTGTACAAATAATATGATATACGAGAGCCCCTATAAAGTCAAACAGGCAACTTATCTGGGGGTTTGCATATCCTCTGACATAGATGAAATTAGCCACCTTAACTATTCCCCCTTGATTAATAAGATAAAAGAAGATTTGAGAAGAGTAGACAATTTACATCTGTCTATTATCGGAAGGGCTAATTATGTAAAAATGACTGTCTTCCCAAAAATACTCTATCTGTTTCGAACAATTCCGCTATTGCCCGGTGGTAGCTTTATTAAGACCCTTGACTCCTCCATGTCTAAGTTCATCTGGAGCTATGGGAAGGTCAGAAGAGCATTACCATTTCTAACCCTGCCCTTAGAAAGGGGGGGGCTAGCCATCCCTAATCTAACCTTATATTTATGGGCATCACTTATTCAACATATGGGCCCTCTGTTAAACCTTAAAACATCAATTCCTATCAATAGGGATCTTTACATCCCTTCCATTTATGAGCTTAGCCTTGGGTCTAAATGTCAGGCGCTATTCTTGAGGCAAATCGAACCATCTTACTTTAAAAAAATGAAGTTAAAAATAATTACTGATGCGTGGAAGGCTTGGAAACTTATTTCGAAACAACTAAATATTCCAAAAATAACGAAATATACTCCTCTGTGGAACAGCTCAATCCTTCCAGACTGCCTCAATGATAGCACCTCTCGCAGGTGGGAAAGTTTGGGTATTAAGACAGTCGCAGATTTTTTAAATCCAGGTACTGCTACCACCTTTGACTGGTTTCAACGGAAATATACCATCCCTACCAATGATTTCCTTAAATACTTCCAAGTATTTACGTCTATTCGAAATTGTGTTCCCAAAATAGAATTAAATAACATTCATCTTTTTTCAGTTATTGGAAAACGATCCACTAGTATAGGTACTTTATATCAATTATTTATGGAAAATCTTAAGGATGACATGGAGCGGGTAGAGCAAGCCTGGGCTCTAAGGTTGGCTAATCCAAACATAGATATTGATCTCTCGTTAGCGCTATCGTCGAAATTATTTATCGCCTCCAACCTTAAAGCTCAATACTACAGAGTTATATATAACCTATACTACACACCATCAAAACTGTTCTCTTGGGGCTTGCGAGCTGATGACAACTGCCTGAGATGCAAACAATCCCAAGCAAACCTAATCCATATGTTTGCTGAATGCCCCAAATTAGATTTGCTAAAAAATATGCTAATGAAATTCTGGGCCCAAGCTTTTGGACGGAATATAAAAGACTCAACTACCCTTTATGTGATGGGACATGATAACTCATTGGGGCACAGTATTGATGAACAAAGGTCTTTGTTCTTAGCAACCGCTATCCTACGTATTATTCTTGCTGCTCGCTGGAAAGACCTAGAACCACCTACATTTCAGATGTGGCTTGGTCGTTTCCTGGCTACATACAAACAAGAAATTTCAATTTATGGAACTAGGGGGAAAAAATACTAGACTTCGAGGAAACCAAATCTGGGCCCCAATTACAGATTGGTATAACAATGTGAATCACTTGCCCTAATTGTCATATTCTAAGTCGATAGGATTGCATTGTTTAAAGTACTGATGATTTAAAAAAAAAAAAGATTTTTTTTTTTTTTCGAACTTTATAACGTAAAACATAAATGAATTCTATATATTTCTTTTGCTTTTTCTTCTTTTTTTTTCCTCAGTCTTTCTTTTTCCTGTATACACTTGATTTAAGTATTAATATGTTTTGTAATATTGTAAATATTTTTGATAATAATGTATTATTATACCTGTTGACTGAATCTTGCCTAAGAAAAAAAAAAGAAAAAAAAAAGGAAAGCCTGATCCTCGACATCCCCCACCGCAGCCACATCACACCCCACCTGAAAGACCTGCACTGGCTCCCCATCAACAAGAGGAGAACCTTCAAGCTCCTCACCAACACACACAAGACACTCCACGACACCGGACCAGAGTACGTCAACAGCAGACTTGGCCTCTACACCCTGCCGCCAGCTCCGCTCTGCAGACCGCACCATCGCCACCGTTCCCCCATCTGAAGAGTGATCGCCGGTGGCTGATCATTCTCCCACCTCTCCGCCAAGACATGGAACACCCTCCCCATCCGCCTACAGCAGATCAAAGACATCCTAACCTTCAGGAGACTCCTCAAGACCTGGCCCTATGAACAGTAGCAGCGTTTTCCCTAGCGCCTTGAGACCCTCACGAGTATGTAGTGTGCCTTACAAATGCTATGATTGATTGATTTATTTAGATTGAGTGCTGATTGTTTAAATACAGAATCCAGTAGTCAAGTAAGTAGAATGTCTATTGAAAGATACACAATATTGTTTTACTAGAACATTGGAATGTTTGGAGCTCCATTGAAAACAATAGAGTAGCTCCGGTCTCATAATGGCAGGTATAAGGCTGGAGTTCCAACATTCCAATGTTTCTTTGTTCACTGCTGGGGCTGTGAACACAGGCTTCAGGGAGCCTAAGGGTATTCCAATCCCCTCGCACTGCCTTAAGGCTTTGATTTATTTGTTAGAACATTCTACCCTCTAGTGACAGAATGTTCTAATAGCCTTATAGCCCTTTGTAGCTGGGCTATGCTAGCTATTAAAGTCCTTGTCCCTTGTTAAAGGCCCTCGCCTTCAGCTTTGGCCTTTACTGCTGGAGAGGATCTTTAATAGCCAGTATAGCCTGCTACGGCGGGATATAAGGCTATAGTATATCTGCTTGAAGAAGTGTTTTTAGATGAGTTATAGGTTTAGTAAAATGAACAAATTCATCTTGCAAGTCCAAAGGAACAGTGAATAGTATAGACTGTGGACAGATGTAATCCCAATTCAAATTGTTCTGATTTCTTTATTGTGGAGTTCTCTGCAATTTATGTTGTTATATTTTGTAAAGAGGGAGGGAGATTAAGTATTTATGGTTGTGTTTGTGAGTACTGCCTTCAATTCACATTGCAGACAGTGGTGTTCACAATTCAGATCGCGTTGCTATTTTAGATGATGCAATCCTGTAAGAGAAGAGATTGCTGTAGTGAGCTCTGTCTGCACTACTCATACGCATCATTGCACGCTCCGCACACGTTTTCTTCGCTTAGCTTATTGCAAACTGTAGAACTCTGGCCTATACTGCAGACTTCAGTGTTCACATTTGACATTGAGTCAGTATTGTAGATGATGCAGTCCTGTAGGAAAAGACATTGCTCCAGTGTGCTCTGCCTGCACTACTCATACACATCATTGTGGGCTCTGCACACAGTTTTTTTGCTTCATGTATTGCAAACCATACAGGTCAAGTCAATGCCACGTGGCTGTGGGCCCTTGCTGAACACTCTCTCTGGACTATACTGAAGGCTTCAATGTCCACATTTGACATTGAGTTGGTTTTGTAGATGATGCAGTCCTGTAGGAAAACCAACAGCGTGTCCCGTCTGGGAGACGTCCCCTAGTCACAGCTCATCCATCCCAAAAGGGTAATACAATTAGTAATGAGTTACAACGTTGTAAAGTTCACATTGATTTTAATTTTTCATTGTTTTCAAGAATTCCTTCATTCTTGATGTTTATAAATCCAAATAGAAAGTATTAAATCTCATTCTTCAAACAAATCCATCATCCAATGCATTTCGGCTAGCAAAAAGCCTTCATCATAGATATAGGTCTATAATCAAAAGAACATGATACATGAGAAAACATGAGGAAACAGAAGCTGATGTGACTTATTCAATGAAGTAAGTGAAATGGTGAGAAGGCCAACGCCACAAGATTAAGATGTTCAGAATAGATCGTGAAACTAAATAAAACAATGGACCGTGAAACTAAATTAAACAAAATCACCCGTGAATGCGAGAAAAAAGTGTGTTCACACAATTCCAAGCTGTAAGCGATCGTAGGTAATTACACTACGTGTGTCATAAAGTTAGAAGTTAAGCCCTCATATCTGCATATAATAACGCCTATACTCCAGAGATGATCAAATTATAATCCAGTGTAACCCCTTCTCAGACATTGCAAACAATTAGAGCTTGAAAAAAATAATAATTACGCGCCATTTTCATTGCCGTAATGCGTTTCAAAAGCCCACGGAAAATCCGTGGTAAACCATAATAAACTGATTTGAAAAAGAGGAACCAAATGTTCCTGTCATCCTGGTTATACATTACTGTAAGTAAACTTACTTGAGAGCGGAATAATACAACTCCGAGTATACACTCGACAAGTTACTTGCGTCTAGAGACCGAGGGCAGTGGTGCCGGTTAAGCTATCATTAATGAAGATAAACAAAGGACTATGGTTCCATCGGGAAAAGTGGGGGCCATATTGGAACAGTAAACAGAAAACCATCACAGTGTACTAACGAATATAAATAACGGGTCAACACAATAATCGAATAAAAAATAAATAAAAAATGTGAAAATAAATTCATGTTAAGATAAGCGTGAAAAAACATTATCTCAAAGTTGATTGGCGGAGAACATTCTTATTCAGATCAATCAATGGCATACATAGCAAGTACAATATCAATATGGTAGTTCTATAGGTAACAGCTAACTTCAACCCTATCATTCATCCCATTGGGCTTAAGAGTATCAAGTTTGTAAATCCAAAAGTTTTCACGTTTCAAGAGGAGTTTGTTATTGTCAACTCCCTCTTGTTTTGAGACTGACTCCAAAATTAAAAACCTCAATTGGCTGATGTTATGTGAAGCTTCTTGAAAATGTGTGGCTACTGTGGATTTAGTAGATTTGTTACGAATATTAGACTTATGTTCATTTAAGCAATCCTTCATTTTCCTTTCAGTTTTACCCACATATCCTTGGCTGCAAGGACATTTCAAGAGATAAATGATGTTGGAACTGTCACATGTTGCCGTTACTCTCAATTTTATGTTGAATCCTTTACTAGGATGAGTCATGGTGTTTCCTTTTATTATGCAGTTACAATGACTACAGTTCAAACAAGGCAATGTTCCTCTAAAGTTTTGGGTTGTGCTTAATTCTCTAGTTTTAATTAAACTACCTAAGTTAGGAGCACGTTGATAAGCAAAAAGTGGAAAGTCAATGAATATGTTATTAAAATCTGGTTCTGGGGATAACAAAATCCAGTGTTTTTTCACAATTTTTTTGAAGATGTTACTTTTGGTAGTGTATTTTGACACCACAACCATCTTGGTAGTTTCTTTTTCCTTGTGTCTTTTTGAAGAAGTTCTCTGCTGCTTTTAGTTGCACAACGTGTTTGTGCTTCCTCCAACATTTTCGTGGGGTATTCTCTTTCTTTGAATCTTGTAGCCATTCCTTGAATTCTGATTTCAGATTTGTTTACAGGGGAAACTATTCGCTTAACCCTAAGCATTTGAGAATATGGCAAGTGTTTTTTAAGAGAATCCGGGTGGAAACTCTTGTGGTGAAGAAGGTTATTACGATCAGTGACTTTCCTGTAAATGTCAGTTTCAAACCCAGAGTATGTTCTTGATATCTGCACATCCAAAAATGTGATTCTTTCTTTGTTTATCTCTGAGGTAAATTGAATTTGCTCATCTGTAGAATTGAGAATAGCAATTGCATCTAGTAATGTTTCTTCAGTTCCAGTCCAAATGATGAACATATCATCAATATATCGTAGTATCAGTTTCGCTTGTGATTTCCAGGGTTCTTGGTTCAATATGTGTTCTGTCTCGAAAGATTCCATAAAGATATTAGCATACCCTGGGGCTGCTGAATTTCCCATGGCTGTCCCTGTTTGTTGAAGGTAAAACTGATTTTTCCAACGAAAATAACTATGATATAGGGTAAAATAAAGTTCCATAAGAAACACTTTGAATTGTTCTTCGAGTTCACTTTCCAAGAGGGCACGTTCAATGGCATCTATGCCTTTTTGGTGAGGTATCGACGTGTATAAGGATTTGACATCCATACTGCACATTACTATTTGTTCTTCAGGAGTAATATTAGTTTGTTCAAGAATTTCAAGAAAGTGGGTTGTGTCTCTGACATAAGTCCTCATTCTCATCACGCAGGGTTAGATTGTTAGATATATCCAGTTTAACTAGATTTTCAAAAGTATCTAGGGTTTTGTGTGAGATTGGAGCGATGTATGTGTTATGAGGTGATAGCCCCAATAGTTGATCTTCTTTTATCTCTTTGTTATCAAAGAGATAAAAGAAGATCAACTATTGGGGCTATCACCTCATAGCACATACATCGCTCCAATCTCACACAAAACCCAAACTGGATATATCTAAATGATAACAAAGAGATAAAAGAAGATCAACTAAAATCTAGCTGGTAGCCAACAACCAAGGGTATGGACGTTTGACTGCACACTCCCTTTAGAAACTGTGGTTACTGGTTTCCTGATCCAAGAGGTGAAAGCCTTTCTGGATATCAATATAGGCTCATCAGACATAATGGTGGTATAGGACGCATTAAAATCCTTTTTAAGAGGCCTGGTTACAAATAAAACAGTCTATAAAAACAGACAATACAGGCAAGAGATTACATCTGTGGAGTCCCAAATGAAGGTATTGAAGGAAAAAATCAATTTGGTTTCTGAGCAGGAACAAGATCATCAAGAGGTATATAGGGCAGAATTAGAGGCCTTAAAGGCTCGGCTGAAAAATACAATTCAAACAAGAATTTCTAATAGATGGGAGGTGAGCAAGCTCACCCACTTCAAATATGGAGAGGGGGCAGGCAGGCTGTTAGCCTTGAAAACTAGAACTGACAGAGTCAAGAATCAAATCAAAGAAATAGAAGTTGAAGGATCCAAATTATTAACAAGTAAAGAGGAGGAGATGAGGGAGATATTTCACGGCTATTTTGAAGAGCTATATAGAGATGAAAGTGACTCTGATTTGAAATCTATTCAAGGCTGGCTAAATAATATTGAGCTACCTGCCTTGAGTGTAACCCATCAGGAAAGTATGGAGGCAGAAATATCACATCAAGAGGTAAGGAAGGCTCTTCTGGACAGCAAGAAGGGTAAGGCTGCAGGGCCGGATGGCCTTCAGGCTGAGCTATATAAGGATTTGATCTAGGTTGTTACCCCAGTTTTGGCTGAGTTCTTTAATAAAATTCTGTCAGAAGGAGTACAACCACCGGCTACCTGGAGGGAAGCAAATATCATCCTAATCCTTAAACCAGGTAAACCTTCTATAAACTGCAGCTCATACAGGCCAATTTCCATGTTAAATTCCGATTATAAAAATTTTTCAAAAATCTTGGCGGACATACTAGCGTATATAGCAGGGGAAGTGCTCCACACTGACCAAAAGGGATTTATCAAGGGGCGAAGTCTCTTTGATCTAACACATAATTTCATCGAAGCGATTGACTTTGCATCCACCTTTTCTCTACCCCTAGCAGCAATGACTTTGGATGCAACCAAAGCTTTTGATAGGGTGGATTGGAAGTTTTTGGGCGCAGTCTTGGAAAAGTTAAAATTTGGTCCAAAATTCTGCCGCACCATCCGCCTTATCTATAGCGAACCATCTGCCAGATTAGTTCTAAATGGTAAAATTACCAGACCATTTAAAATTGAAAGGGGTACCAGACAGGGCTGCCCCCTCTCCCCTCTTCTCTTTGATCTCTATATAGAGCAGTTTGCCCAGCGTCTTAGAGAACTCAGATACAACATCTTTTAAGAGCGGCTCATGGGAGAAGAAGGTAGCTCTGTATGTCGATGACATCCTTATTTTGGCATCAGATCTGCACTCTTCTTTCCCTCGAGTGATTGAACTCGCTAGAGATTTTGGCCCGGTTTCTGGGTACGAGGTCAACGAAGACAACACCAAGATAATGATTTGGAACTTGCCAGTGTCCCGATACCAAACCAAGAAGGAGCTTTGCTATTTAGGAATAAGGATTACTCCAGAGATGGACCAAATACCTAAAATTAACTGCAATAAAATTTTGAAGTAATCTCAAGCCCTATGAAATCTTGGCAACATCAACCTCTGTCTATATTGGGCAGAGTAAGTCTTATAAAGATGTCTATCTTGCCGAAAATCACGCTCCTGTTTAGCACCATCCCCTTGAACTTTGAGAAAACATTAGTTGATACATTTCAGAAAATCCATTAATTCCTTTGTTTGGGCATCTAAAACCGTGAGAATATCATGGAAGAAGTTGAGACGTAGGAGGGAGAAGGGAGGTCTGGATCTTTCGGATATCCAATATTATGCATGGGCCTTTCAGTTGTCATATTCCGGAATGTTGTTAAAAATCCCTGATTCATCAGGAAGATAAAATAAAGAAGGAAGGAATCACTATTATTTTGACAGAAAAGTTGAAGAGAAAATGGGATTCTTTAGAGAAATCGATATCTAAAACTGCATGTACAAAGTGTCGGGTAATTTTACGACGTAATTTGAATGTGGAAAAAGGTTTAGTAAATGGAGCAATGGGTAAAGTTGTTGATTTCATTAATTAACTAAATAGAGATGGTATTGCATTTTTGAAAATCAAATTTGGTCAAATTGAAGAAATACAACAATTTGGTCATTGTTCAGCTCCATTTTTGCAAAACTTCTTAAAATATCTGCTTTGGGCTGTTGACTTATGTAAAAAACTGGAAACAGTGTCAATATCTGGGACATTATTAGTGGCAGCATCTATTCTTGGTATGTTGAGCTATTGTTGCACTCTATCGATGGCTTGGAATAAGAATTATAATTATAATACGATTTGGCAACCACATCCAACAAAGGCAGCAGATGCACAAACCTGCCACTGCCTAGTCGGGGAAGTAGTTACCAAAAACACCAATACTGGGCTCTATTAAGAGCCTGTGATTGGAATTAGAATTGGCAAGCACATCCAACGAAGGCAGCAGATGTGCAAATTACCCACTGCCTAGTCGGGGAAGTAGTTACCAAAAACAACAATACTCGGCTCTATCAAGGGCCTGTCATTGGATTTAGAATTAGAATTGGAAACCACATCCAACGAAGGCAGCAGATGCGCAAATTACCTACTCCCTTGTCGGGGAAGTAGTTACTAAAAACAACAATACTGGGCTCTATCAAGAGTCGTAATTGGAATTAGAATTGGCAACCACATCCAACGAAGGCAGCAGATGCGCAAATTACGCACTGCCTAGTCGGGAAAGTAGTAACCAAAACAACAATACTCGGCTCTATCGATGGCCTGTAATTGGAATTATATGACAACCACATCCAACGAAGGCAGCAGACGCACAAATTACCCACTGCTTCGTCGGGGACATACTTGACAAAAACAACAATACTGGACTCTATCGAGGGCCTGTAATTGGAATTAGATTTCCACATTCAACTAAAGCCTCTTGGATGTTTGGTTTTCCAGTCCCTTACACAGAGTGTGTCTCAGAGGCCACAGTGGGAGCCTGAAAAACAGCTACCACATCCAAGGAAGTCTGCAAGTGTCGGGGACGTACTTACCAAAAACAACAATACTGGGTTCTATCGAGGGCCTGTAATTGGAATTTAAATAATGATTGGCAACCACATCCTACGAAGGTAGCAGATGCGCATCCACTGCCTTGTCGGGGATGTAGTTACAAAAAACAACAATACTGGACTCTATTGAGGGCCTGTAATTACAATAAGAATTGGCAACCACATCCAACAAAGAGGGTATACGTGCAAATTACCCACTGCCTTGTTTGGGACGTACTTATGAAAAACAACAATACTAGACTCTATTTAGGGTCTGTAATTAGAATAAGAATTGGCAACCACATCCAATGAAGGCAGCAGACGCGAAAATTACCCACTGCAGTGTTGGGGAAATATTTACCAAAAACAACAATACTCGGCTCTATTGAGGGCCTGTAATTATATTTAGATTTAGAATTGGCAAGAACATCCAACGAAGGCAGCAGGCATGCAAATTACCCACTGCCTTTTTGGGAATGTAGTTACCAAAAACAACAACAGTGGACTCGTATCGAGGGCCTGTAATTGGAATTAGAGTAATAAATGGCAACCACATCCAACCAAGGCAGCAGACACGCAAATTATCCACTGCCTTGTCAGGGACATAGTTGCCAAAATCAACAATACTGGACTCTATCGAGGGAGTGTAATTGGAATTAAAATTAACAATCATCTCCAATGAAGACAACAGCTATGCAAATTACCCACTGCATTCAAATCAAATTCAAATTCAAATTGACTTTATTTCGGATATATTGCAATCCATAAAAGTACACAATAGATAAAACATAATAAAAACATCACAGTAGTCACAAAGTCAATCTTAAATTACATACACTCAAATATATCATAAAAACGAGTGCATTGACAGAATCAGAATAAAAAGTGCAAGTAATGTCCAATACAGAATATACAAAATAAAGTGCAATAGTGCCATAAACTGCAGTTAATGCACATTTACTCATCCAGACAATTTCTTAGTCTCATGATCATTTTTAAAAATTCTAACACCTGAAGAACACTATCAGGATGCAACAACTGTAAGTACACAAGGGCGGGTCTAATTTGGTTAAAATTTAATTTCTTTAAAAGGGTAACCAGAAACCGCTTACGGGGATATTCATAAAACGTACATAAAAATATAAAATGCAGCATATCCTGTGGAGACTTCCCGTCGCAGCCACAGGGAGCTGCTGGTTTCTTAAAAATGTCCGACTTGGGTCTAATTAAAAGCTGATGAAAGATGTTAAACCTGAAACGGGTCAGCAAAAATTTTTCATGGGTGGTGAAGGAGCATGTTAGATACAGTTCCATTGAATTACAGGTACTCAGCATAATGTACGTTCTAACATTAGGTTTCAAGAGCTCAACTTCATCTCTTACAGCATTACGGTTCAGGTAAAAAGCACTCTTAATTGCAGCAACATCACCCTTAACTATGTCCCCCGGGTTATCAAACAAGTTTACTCGGCCAAGCTTCAAGAATTGAGACTTCAAATATTTGAGCCAGGGCACTCGCATTGCGTGGTCAAGCGATAAAAGATCCTCCACTATCAAGTGGGTCAAAGGGATTGCATCACTTAACCATAATTTTACCCAGCACAACAACGGTTTTAGTCCAACTATGTCAGATAAATGCAAACAGCCAAGTTCTTCATGAGCAGCTAAATTCGGTGTGCTCCCAGGGACACACAGCAGACGCTTTAAAAATTTATTTTCAACTATTTGAAGTTGTTCATAGTTTGTGTAGCCCCATATCTCACTTCCGTATACTGCAGTGGCTATGGATTTAGCGTTATATAATTTCATCATGGCCACATTTGGCTTTTTGCCCAGTTTAGAAGCAAGATTGAAGATAGAAGCATTTACCCTAGACATTTCCCCCTTTTTCTTGGCCAAGTGTGGGGCCCAACACATCTTCGTATCAAATAAGACCCCCAGGTAGGAAAACGACTGGGTGATGGGTATCGGGACATCATTCAATTTAAAATTGAACTTTTTCTTTGGTTGACGGCCAACATGCATTATAAAAGATTTTGTATTGTTGACCGTAAGGTCCCTATCAGACATACATTTGTTAAAACCATTCAAAAGTGCCTGAAGACCTAGTTCTGTTCGTGAGATTAAGACCGCATCGTCGGCATATAAAAGCAAAGGAATACCCCTCGCACCCGCCCTTGGACAATCAGATTTTATCTCCTGTAATTCAGCCTCCAGGTCATTTATATAAAAATTAAAAAGATAAGGGGCCATAATGCACCCCTGACGTACGCCTTTATTGATTGGAAAACAACCCGTGGTTTCCCCAGTCGAAGAATACCTCACGTTGGCTCTTGTTTCATTGTGCAGATCCGCAAGGAACTCCACAATACCCCCATCTATTCCCTTCTCCTTCATGGTCCTCCACAGCCTCCCCCTGTTGACACAGTCAAAGGCTGAGGAGAGATCCATGAAGGCAAGATGAATTACACCCTTCTGAACGACCGTATATTTATTCAGAATAAGGAACAGATTGAGACACTGCGTTATAGTAGAACGCCCCTCACAAAAGCCATATTGAGAAATTGTCAGAATGTGGTTCTCATTCGACCAACTTATTAGGCGTTGAAGTATAACTCTCCCCATGATCTTCACCAATGAATCAATTAGGGATATGGGTCGATAGCAAAGTGGGCTTCCCCTATCTCCCTTCTTGAATACAGGAACTATAGTTGATAGTCCCCAAGATTCTGGACATCCCACAGTGGCCGCCGCATTAAATACTGCGACCAGAATGGGCGCCCAGAAAGCTGGATCCGACCTGTAAAGGTCAGGGGGTATTCCGTCAGGCCCTGGTGCTTTATTAACAGTGAGGCCCATAATGGCTGCCCGAACCTCACTTTCATAAAAAATAATAGGGCTAACCCTGTCGCAGGGGGCATCAGTCATAGAGCTAGCATTTTCAGAGTAGTATAGACTTTTAAAATGGCCTTCCCATTCCTCCTTGGATATACAGCAAACAATTCCGTCCCCGGGGTCCTCGGACAAGAAAGGTTTCTTAACCAATGCCCAGAATTTGGTGCTGTTATTCAAGGTAGAGGGGTCAAGCAATTCCTCCCACGCCTCTTTCTTCAATAGCTCCTTACGGGAGATAGTAATAGCCTTATATTCCCTTCTACAGAGTTTTACAACCTCCCGATCCCTCGGGGAAGCTGACAAAGCAAGCCTCAGCTTGCGAGCAGCTACAGTACAATCATGGCTAAACCATCTCGGCCCTACTTTTGTGTGGGTTTTATTAGGAACGGATAGGAACGCTGACACCTTCTCCGCTATATTTTGATAAGCCTCTAGAACCGATTTAGGTTCACCTCCCCCGTTAATACAAACGTCAATGTCCTCTGCACACCCTTCAGAGATGTTTTTATAGAGTGCATCCGCTGAGTCAATTGACCATTTTAACCGCCTCCTCCCATCTGTTGTGCCCAAACTTCCTTGAACAATATTTTTGGGACCACTTTTCCCCCACGGACAGTTCAAACAGATTGTGACAGGATTATGGTCACTAAATTCACTGGGGAGGATGCAAAAAGAATCTACAAAAGTTTGCATAGTCCTCGAGACGAGAATATGGTCAATGAAGGTGCCCCTACCATGTCCCTTAAAAGTAGGGATATCAAAACAGTATGAAGGATCCTTTAAAGACATAGCCAAAGAGAGGTCAAGGTCATTCATTAAGTCATTACACATTTCCCCCTCTACAGTGTGTTCCATATGCAGACAATCTGCGCGCGCACAGATCATTTCTGGTAAGCATTTGTGCAATGGATCAACACATGGATGCAGATTAAAATCCCCCAGAATCATGAGGTTATGGCCCACTTTTTCCATAAAATTAGAGACAAAGGAATTAAGAACATGGATGTGTTTCGGACCTGCACTATCAAGAGCAGCATTGTAAAAATTCACTAGTCCCACAAGAACATTACCACCAGATAGAATTAGTCCCATGACCCCTGCATGCTGAGCTTCCAATCTCCGTACTACACATGGTATCAGTATGGAGACAAAGACTACAAGACCCCCCTTGGGCCTTCCCCGCACAGAAGGCAGGGCCGGCACAAAGAAGGCCCTATACCCTTCTAAAAACAGATCACAGCCCAACTCCCAGGTCTCTTGGAGACAAATAATAGAAAACTGCTTGATGTAAATAACCCAGTTTACATCAGACATTTTGGCCGCAAGACCAGCAATATTCCACTGCATTGTCAGGGACGTAGTTGCCAAAAACAACAATACTGGAGTCTATCGAGGGATTGTAATTAGAATTAGCAACCACATCCAACGAAGGCAGCAGATGTGCACATTACCCTTTGCTGTGTCGGGGAAGTAGTTACCAAAAACAACAATACTGGGGTGTATTTAGGGCCTGTAATTAGAATTTGAATAAGAATTGGCAACCAGATCCAACAAAGGCAGCAGGCGCGCAAATCAACCACTGCCTTGTGTGGATACTGAATAAGGTGAAAAGTGAAAGCTGTTTCTTGCGAAGTCTTCAACAGAACCTAAAGACCTACAATGATGATGCATGGCCTTTGTAACAATGACTGAAAAGTCTGCTTCGACACATAGTGCACCCTCTTTGAATCTGCGAGTCAATGGGGTGCAACAGCCTAGGTACCCAATATTGAGAACTTACTAGTATGCAGTGTGAGTGCATGGGATATACTACTTTAGAAGAAAAACAGCTCACAGACACCTCCTTACAGGGGAACTCGATAACTTAACTTGGAAGAATTAAAGTGGCTCTGTATATGAAGGAAGACAAGTTGGAATAAAAAATAAAGTATGTGTCTCTTGAAGAATGTTTGGATTTGCAGCTTATTACACAGATGTGTCTAACATGGGACGTAGTAGTCAATCAGCGTTTAGGAGTAAAAGTCCCACGCCATGGCCAGCTCAACGTTCGGCGTTGAAGAAATACATACAATATACATACGCATGTGACAATCGCAAGCCCCCCTCTAGACAACAAAACGTTCAGATGTCTTCACTATCAACTTTCAATACTTCTTTCTGTGCCTACAATGGTGAAATACTAAAGAAGATTTGAGCTAGTTGACAACTTAGTAGAAGAAATAAAATCTGTCAGCCACATGCAAGGAAGGCTGCAGAAGTGCAAACTACACACTCCCGACTCGGACTTAATAGCCAGTGTTCTCGTCTTTCTTCGCTCGTATTTTTATAAATATCGGTTTTGATGAAGTTTTCTTATTACAGTCTGGGGATCCTTATTCAAGACAACTAGTAAACAGCTACAATGACCAAGGTTGGTCATTGTAGCTGTTTACCGGTTGTCTTGAATAAGGATTTGTATTGGAATAAAAGAACAAAAAAATAAGTATACTACGGAAGAAATTGGTTAACTGAATCTGTAGGTGCTAATCCTCAGACTGTAATAAGAAAACTTCAAAATAACTCCCTCACTGCAATCTTATTTTAAGGCAGTGCCTCAACTGGTACTGCTGGGCGATAACACTCCCCTCACTCCGCAGGGTCAGGCTACAGGTGATCTTATGTCGGAAGTACGGATGGCCACTACTGAAACTGAAAAGCCATCTTTGGAGAACATGGAGAGCCCGGGTGATCACATATCTAATTCTACACTAGAAGGTGTGGGGGGGCCTAAGAGCAATAGCATCTATGCCATTGTCAAGGGTAACACTGCTAGTAACAATGCTAATAATGACAACAATGACAATGACAATAACAAAAATGATAGTAACTTGGATCAAGAGACCCACTCAAGGTCAGGAGAGACGGGCCAAGCCGATTTAGTGGATTGTCATGCCCCGAGTGAGTTGATGTTGCCTGTACCTTTTTCCTTAGTTCTGGCTCCCCCACTGGCTCCCCCTCTCTCTTTTGCCTCTCCTATTGTCGCGCCTGGGTTGAGCTTGCAGTCAGTCATTCAAGAAGCAGGTTCAATGGCAGGTCTAAGGGATGGGGGGGTACTGGCATTGCCCACGATGTATCCCATGTTTCGAACACGGATTTGGGCACCACACTTCAGGCTTCCTTTCAGGCAATGTTTTCAACTTTGGCCGCAGACATTAAAAAGGGCTTTGAGACCTCTGCATCAAATCAAGCCGATATTCGCTGCTTTTGTCAATCTCTGGACAGTAACCTTGGCGCCATTACTACTAGGACAGAAGTCCTTGAAGATAAGGTTACAGAAGTGACCATCAACATGGACGCTACAAATGCGGAAATAGTGAACCTTAGACAAGAGAATCAGAGCTTGTCCGACAGGATGGAGACCTTAGAAAATAATGCCCGGAGGAACAATTTGCGTATTCTGATTGTTCCAGAGGAGAAAGAGGGATCAGATATCAAGCAATTTGTGGTTTCTCTGCTAAAGGAAGCACTGCGATTAGACCTGACTGAACAGGAAATAGCCTTAGACATCCAGCGCATTCATAGAGAGCCTTTCCGAAGGAATCCCCAGAGGGTAAAACCTAGAAAGGTTTTGGTTAATGTTCTTACCTATTCTGTCAAAGAAACCATTTTGAACATTGCGTTGAAACAGAAGGTTGTAAACGCTAAAGGGTTCAACTTTCAGATTAGATCGGATTTATCCAGAACCACACTCGATAAACAATGGGAGCTAGGCAAGAGGTTGGAGGCCTTAAGAAGCTATGGGGCTGTTGCCCTGTTGGTATTTCCGGCAGCATTAAGAGTCATGCACAAGAATACCATGCATAACATAATATCAGTGCAGGCTGCAGATGAGTTGCTGCTGACCATGAGTAGAGGGTCGGGGCCAGCTAAGTAGCTATGGGCTTTTTCATATTCTACCTTGCTGGGTCTCTTGTGGCTTTTCTTCCCTCTCCTTCTGGTTTTGACAGGTGCACTAACATTTAAGTCATGATATGTTGAAGAGTATAGACCCTCTATTGACACTTGATATAATGAAATAGGAAAAAAAAAAGTGGGCTATTATTAAAATAAAATGGTGGTGGGTAAAGAAAAAAAAAAGAAAAAAAAAGAGAAAGAGGGAAAAAAGAAAAAAAGGGAAAAAAGAACATTTGGAAAAGGATCGGTCACCTAGTTAATCTCACTTAGCATAGAGTGTTAGGCATTAGGGCTCTTGGCTTTTTTTTTTGTCTTTGTTTTGTTGATTCCTTCTTTTGATTATTGTCCCCGGGGTTCTCTCGTTGGTTTTAGCGGGAGTCCATAGCAGGGTGCTATCTCTCTGGTCTTTCCAGATAGATAGAGTGGGGGTTTCCCGAGGGAGGGGGGGTGGGAGTGGGTGGGGTGTTAGGGGGGGTGGAAAATTTAAAAATTGTCCTCTAAAACGTCCTTTAATACATCTTCGAGAGATGAAAAACAGGTGTAAGCTATTATATAACTTATGTACGGGAGTATGGCAAGATTGGTCTTTGGTCCTTGGGATTTTGTTGTTCGAGTGGGAACTCCATCACAATGAATAAGCTCCGCATTCTGTCCTGGAACACTAATGGTCTTCGAACCTGTCCAAGAAGAAATAATATAATGCAATACCTACGAGACTCTGCAGCGCAAATAATAGTGCTCCAGGAGACGCATTTGGCAGAAGCTGAAATACTAAATCTGTTGGGTAAGAATAGGTGGATAGACTTCGGTGTTGTCACATCACAATCATCACATATTAGGGGAGTGGCCATCCTTTTTAAAAAATCAGGGCGAGGTTGGTTTCTAAGCAGGTGGACCCATACGGCCGTTGGGCCATAGCCTCAGTTATTATCTCAGGTTCGCCATTTACTATAGTAGGATACTATGGCCCGAATCAGGATGATCCATCAGTTCTAGCTACACTCTTTTCACAACTATATCTATTCCCAGAGCCGGTCGTCTTGGCAGGTGACTATAACGTAGTTCTTGACCCTCTGCTGGATAAATCACCTTCCAATAGGGCCAAAACTTTATCTAAAACTAGGATTTTTTTGTTAGATAATATGAAAACACTAAACTACAATGATATATGGAGAACGCTTCATGGATCTCAAAGGGGGGTCACTTTCAGGAACTATAAATTTCACTATCAGTCTCGTATTGATTTCATCTTGATTAGTCATATCTTGGTTAAACAGGTTAAGTCAGTGTGTCATCTACCTTTCCATCTTTCTGATCACACAGCCATTCTTCTTGAGCTAGAGGTCATGTCCAGGGCCTCTGTAAGAAACTGGTCCTTCGATAGATCAATCCTCGCCTCACCTGACATTATAGAGGCATTAAACCAGGAAGTTAACTTTTTTTGGGAGATTAATCAGGGCTCTGCCCCACCTGGCATCACATGGGATGCGTTTAAATCTACATTAAGGGGGTATTTAACCAGCAAAACTGCATATTAAAACAAGATATATAGGGAATCAGTAGCCTCGCTTGAATTGGAGATTGAGGGAGTTCAAGCAGATATCGATAGGTTCCGAGTAGCATCAGGGGCCACATTAGAGGACTTGCAGGATAAGCTAACGGTTTTAAAAGGAGATCTTCTCTCAGTCTTGAATGCGCGGGTCCTGGAGAGATTGGAGGCCAGCAAACTGGCCCATTTTGAATACGGGGAAGGCGCGGGTAAGCTCCTGGCCTGGAAGGCGAAGACAGATAGGGTTCGAAATAACATTAGTTCCATTAGTAAGGATGGAGTAACACATTCTACTGATGAGGGAATTAGTGGGGCTTTTAGGAGCTTTTTTAGTGAAATATATTGTGAGGACAAGAATGTACAACCAAATCAAGCAATGGAATGGTTGTCTGGGATTTCCCTTCCTGCCTTATCACCAGAACAAAGAAATGCTCTGGAGTACCCTTTTTCATTGGAGGAAGTACGTTCGGCCGTTCCTAATAGCAAAAAGGGAAGGCCTTCAGGACCGGACGGATTACCATCTGAAATCTATAAAGTAATCTGTTCAACAATTCTTCCCTACCTAACGGACCTGTTTAATAATATCCTGCTGGAAGGCACGTTGCCCCCCACTTCTTGGGATAGGGCCTCTATAACTTTGATCCTAAAACCTGGCAGACCAGCAACTAACTGTGTGTCATATAGGCCGATCTCAATTCTTAACACAGATTTTAAAATGTTTGCTTCGGTGTTAGCAAATAGATTGGGAGCGGTGGCAAATAACATTCTCCACCTGGACCAGAAGGGATTTGTAAAGGATCGGCATCTATATGAGTTGACATACGACCTCATCGGCGCAATAGACATGGCCACGTTTGCATCTCTTCCTCTGGCAGTTCTCACGCTTGATGCCACAAATGCCTTCGATAGGGTAAATTGGGTATACCTATCGGAGGTCCTGGAAAAATTTAATCTAGGTGATCATTTCAGGCGGGCTGTAAAACTCTTATACAAAGATCCTTCCACCTCACTATTGGTTAATGGGGAACTGACAGAGCCATTTAGTATTACGCGCGGAACCCGCCAAGGGTGTCCCCTTTCCCCTCTTTTGTTTGATTTATATATAGAACCTTTTGCCCAACTAATTCGTGATAACCCTAATATCAAACCTTTTATTTTTGAAGGGTGGGAGTGGAAAGTTGCATTATATGCGGATGATGTTCTCATTTTCTCATCCGAGTTGAGCTCGGCGTTTCCAACAGTGATAGCCATTGCAGAAGAGTTTGGGGCAGTATCCGGCTATGAAGTAAACGCTTCTAAAACCGATATCATGGTTTGGAATCATCCTGTGCCGGTGGCAGGGGCACAGCCTAGCTCTATCCTGAGATATTTGGGTTTAAACATCTATGCAGATATTAATAAGATTGTCCCTTTAAATTTCGCTCTCGTGGCTAAGGAGTGTCGTAGATTGATGAGAACATGGTCAGCTTTCCTATCTCCCTGTTAGGGAGGTCCAACCTGGTTAAAATGACTATTTTACCTAAGATTATGTTTCTGTTTAGCACTATACCTCTTTTTTTTGATCCATCCATGATTGCAAAACTCCAAGACGAAATAAACACATTTATATGGAACCGTCATACCCCCAGATTGGCCTGGAAGAAGATAGGACGTCGCCGAGAAAAAGGGGGCCTTGCGGCACCAGATTTGCAGTATTACGGATGGGCCTTTCAACTCTCTCACGTCAGGATGCTTTTAAAGACCCCTAATTCCACCGGGTGTGGGAAACTATTTTCATCACTTCTTAAAGGGGAAAAAGTTAGGCCTGTGAACCTTTTGTTAAAGTTTGGCAACCCCAAATATTTCAAGAAAGTCAAGCTAAAGGTATTAAGGGATCTAACTAGAACATGGGGCAACTTTAGACGTGCACTTAAACTTGATTACTATCGTAGTAGGGCTCCACTTTGGGATTCTCCGGGCTCTCCCTCTTGGCTCTTGGATAGCCTAGGTCTACCTGTTAGAGAGGCTGGTTTTTCATCATGGGGAGACCTGTTTGTAGAAGGTACTTTACTTTCATGGGAGGCTTTGAGCAACAAATAGGAACGCGCTTCTCAAGATTTAAATATCTTCAAATTCAGAGCTGGGCTCATGCTCAAAGTCAGGGTAGGGGTAGATTCAAAATAGGTGCTGAGAGTAATCTATTATCCCATCTGATAGATAAACCACCTTTTAAGAAAGAGATCACACTGTGGTATAACCTCATGATAGACGAGACTGATGGTGAATTTTTGCTCCCCCGCTCGCTCTGGGAAACATATATCACTAATATCGACATGGAGAGTTTGTGGCTGGAATCGTTTAAAATCTTGGGGGACATTGTGAAACCTTCATGGCTTCGTCGTAACCATCTGTTCACATTGCACAGGGCGTATTATTCTCCATTATGCTTATCAAAATTTCCCAATAACGCTCTGGTTGCCTGTCCTAGATGCGGTTTGGTAGCCGCATCAGATGTACATATGTTTTTTGAGTGTCCATCCCTAACATCATTTTGGAATGAGATCTGCGTGTCCCAATCCTTGGCGGTAGGGTCTCAAGTCAGTCCTTGCCCAGTGCTAGTTTTTTTTGGCATCCTACCAGAGCTTTGTGGTACGGGTAAAAAATTGGTCTTCTATGGCTGTCTGCTTGCTAGGAGAGAAATATGTAAACGGTGGAAAGATAAGGCACCTCCACTTTTTACAGATTGGCGTGCGTCTATGCTGCAGACATCAAAATTAGATATGACTAGAGCTGGGAACCCAAATAAGAGAAGATTTTGGCTGCTATTGAATTGGTAATCATGGAATATAATAGCATGTTTTTTTTTTTTCCCCATGTCCTATGATTACGCTGCTTGGAAGGGTCTCCTTAACTGGTCACCTTTGGCTACACATACCCCACAAGGGTGACTTCGTTTACGAGGTGGGTATTATATAGCAGCATGTTAGCCTAGATGGTATCATGTAACGAATAAGAGGTTGATGCTATGCACTGTGGGGAACTCCGGTAGGAATCATTAATATCCCCCCCCCCAGTATATCTGGGTCAGTGTTCCTGTCATCTTCTCTATCTTTCTGTTAATATATGGTCACCAAGGGCGATTATGAGGACAAAAAAAAAAAAAAAAAAGAAAACTTCATCAAAACTGATATTTATGAAAATTCAAGCGAAGGAAGAAGAGAACACTGGCTACTAAATGCGTAGATCCAACTTGCCCCTGGGAGTATTAACCTAAACTACGTGAGAGAGCTGCACGTGCCATCCTATCTGTGCATTTCTGGACAATGTATATAGGATACCCTGTGTCCACACTATAAGGAAGCAAAAACTTTTCTCTGTTGGTCCTGATGAAGGTGGTACAAGCCCACCGAAACGCGCGTCGACTGGCGTGGAAATTCACGATTACTATCTGTGTCACCTCAGATACAGAAAAAATAGATTGTTCGGGTTGTAAAGAGTAGTGTGTGTATATGTATGTATGAGTAATGTGTGTGTGTTGATAGGTGTGTGTCAGACAGGGTGTTCGTTCTTCATCTTTTTTATAAAAAAACATGTATATATTGAATCGGAGAAGCATATAAATGATGTATTGAATTTTAATGTTTATATGACTGAAAGGAATTATGGATTGATGGATGAAAATATACAGTAAAGAAAAAAAAGGAAAAAACGTTTTTTGATATATATATGAAAAAAATAAAATACTGAAAATAACAAATGTGTACGTGTGCTGATCTGAAGGTTTTTGATTAAAATATATGAACTATGTCTTATGAAAAAGAATAGTGAGGCCACGAGGGAACGTTACTGTGTTATTATAGATGTTGTCCTCTCTTTTCCCTGGCCGTGAAAAAACATTAGAGGGGGTCCCAAATTTATGCTGTTGCAAAAAATAACAACACAGTGCTCTTATGAGGCCCTGTAATTGGAATGAGCAAGTTGACATTTCCTGTTGCTTAACTTGGAAGAAGAATTAAAGTGGCTCTGTATATGAAAAAAGATTTGAGCAAGTTGACAACTTGACACAAAAAATAAAGTATCCTCTAACATTTGAAAAAGATGGAAGATGCCTTGGCAATTGCCAAGAAAACCTCCGATAACTGTGCTGTCTTTTTTAATAAAATTAGAAATTTTTAAATGTAGGTGTGTGAGTGTTACAATGGAAAAGTGTTTGTAATAGTTTCATTAAAATACTTACACAATACATACTATAGTTAACCTTGGGATGTTTGCACATTCCCCTGAAGACGACATTTCATATTTTAGCACAGCTTCTACAAGGAGTTCATCTAGTACTTCTTCCAGATCATACTGCTGGTTTGCCATTTTAGAGTTTATAGCTTCCAGTAACTCTGCGCCATCCAGTGCTTCTAAAAAATCTGCATCATTGCTTTCATGTTCAAATATACAGATGACATCTACAGTACTGATGTCCTCTGAATTAGTCTCACTGCCTGTTGTAGATTGATTTTGTAGTTGAATTACAGTGTTGCTCATTTTTTTTATCTCTTCTGTAATATTGACCTCTTTATCCATAACAAATCTGTTATGTTCAAGGTCCTAGCACAGAAACATAAAAACATCACTTTAACAGTACAGTTTTCTTAGTACATAATACATAAGTAGGTTTACCAGCTAATTTGACCCCAAAATAATATAAGGAAAATATGGTTGTCTAATAACATTCCAACAGTAAAGTTTTAGTAGTTGATAAGGTTATATAAACATAATTTTGTGTGTCATGATAATGAAAGGGACCATATTCCTGCAAATCTTAAATAAAGCACTTGACACAATGCAGTGACACTGTATTTATTTATTGTATTTATTTATTGAACATATACATAATAATTTCCACTCAAGTTCACTTTGTTCCTTCATTTTCAAAATAAATATTAAATATGTTTCTTTGGAAGGATCACATACGCTGATATTACAGTAAAGGAGTTGTAAAAATAAATGTAGTGTTTCAAAAAATATTTTATGTGAGCATCTCAAACACTGATATTACAGTAAAGAAGTTCTTAAAATAGTTTCAATGTATTACAAAACATTTTATGTGAGCACCTCAAACATTGATATTACAGTAAAGAAATGTTAAAAAAAGTTGGAGTGTAGCTCAAAATATTAAACTTGAGGACTACAAACGCTGTTAGAACAGTAAACAAGTTGTGAAAATAGTTTCAATGTATCGGAATAACTCATTTCACTTCACTGAGAACATGTTTCTTTACTACTGACAGATCTTACATCTTACAGATGGAAAATGACACTTACACAGTAAGCATTTCTTCTTTGCATGTAGTGGTGTAGATTCATATAGTGTCCATAGTCCTTCCATATCTTGTTGTGTTAGGATGTTTGCAAGTTGTTTTTCTTTGAAGAAGTCTATTTAGTCACTTGGTAACGCTGTCTCCTCCTTTTGATGATATTCTGAATGGGAATTGACTTTTGTCAAGGAGCTGCCTGACTTAATGTCATACAAACAGCATCTCACCCATCCCACTTGTTCTCAATGGGGCTCCCTTATAGACTATGTAATCATCCCTTAATGTATCTTAGCGTAATTGTTACTACTCCATCAATGTCCTGCCTTCCTCCCATCTTCCTGCCACTTCCTGCTGTCACACCATGAATAAGACAGAGCACATTATATTAAGTTCAGCATTAGATATGCATGATTTTTGAGAAAATAAGCCAGGAACGGCCATATGGCGCAGGAATAAATATGAAAGTCACAGGAGGATTAATGGATTGACCCACCACAGAGTTAGGATTATACCTTACACTATGATTAAATGTGAGGAAGCACAGGTCATGTGAATAGGAACTATTAAGCTCTTGGAACTATTAAGGTGAAGGTTTAAATCAATGTGAATCAAGGTCTGCAATATTCATTGTAAAACCAGCATAAAATGTACAACTTATTCAAATATCTGATTCAGGATGTTGCGTTATGTAAGAATCTGCTAAGTGGGGCATAATCGCAAGTCCCCCTGAAGACAGCGATACGTTCAGATGTCTTCACTATCAACTTTCGTTCCTACCATGGTGAAAGATGAAAGAAGATTTGAGCAAGTTGACAACTTGTTACAAGAAAAAAAGTCTGTTTCCTGTAGGGCAGTGTTTCCCAAACTGTGGTCCGCGGACCCCCAGGGGTCCGTGACACATTCCCAGGGGGTCCGCAGGCAACAGTTTTAAAAGCACAGAAAAGTTTCTTGTATAATTAGCAGCTTTCCAGCAACAATAAAAGTGTCAAGATGAAGCCAGTGATTAATGTACCTGCTGGAGCATGAGGAGAGTTTTGTTTAGTGGCAGCTTTGTCTTAACTAATGTAGCACAGAGGGTTAATGTGCCTACTGCAAAGAACGTGTAACATGCATTTTAAAAAGCAGCATTTTATGTGCATAGGTTCTTGGTTACTGCTTTTGTCACAGAGATTCTTTTGTTACAGTGCACTTCATAAGTGACAATCGTAATGTAGCAGAGGGACCTATAAACTGTCATCAAAGAGCTGCTTGCAAACTGCATGGTAAAAGTTAGTAACACTTGTTTTTTCCCAGTTATTCATTATCCTGATGCTGCTAAAAAGATTTATTTGGGTGGAAATACATTTTTTATGTTAAAGTCAGTGCTAGCCACTGTGTTATGTTCTGAATCCTGAGTTTGTGCTTTTCCAGACCAAGCACTCTTTAAACATTTTATATACACACTGATTTACATGTACGATTCATTGTCTCTATATGTGTAGGATGTAAAGTCCTCTGACATCCTACAATGGTATGAGAGATGCTATAAAACGAATGAAATACATGTGACAGAGGGGCTATTACTTCAATATAAACTAAGGGCCAGATGTACGATCCATTTTTATATGCGCAAACGGGTTTATGAACCCGCTTTCACCTGCAAAAACGTATTGGGCCATGTACATTGCCTATTTCGCGAGTCGCAATTTGTTTGCGACTCGCTAAATAGGTTTTGCAACTTGCTATTTGGAAGGGGCATTCCCTTCCAAATAGCAAGTCTTAAAACCATGTACAAATGTTTTGCGGTCGCAAAACACTCGCAATTACCAGTTACTTTAAGTAGATGGTAATGCAGTCCCCTGGGGACCCCTTCCCCTTTGCAAATGCATGCAAAATTATTTTTTAAGGGCAGGCAGTGGTCCCAGGGACCTCTGCCTGCCCTTAGAAAATGAAACGAAAACGTTTCATTTTCTTTTTTTTTTAAATGCATGGTAAATGGGCTGCATTTTTTTTAAACTGCTTTATTTAAAAGCAGTCCCAGACATGGTGGCCTGCAGAGCCCAGCAGGCACAATACCTAGGAGGGCTGGCATTCCCAATACGCTCGCAAATTGCGAGAGTCTCATTAATATTAATGAACCTCGCAATTTGCGACCCCATTGCGAATCCGAAACAGTGTTAAACACACTGTTGTACATTTCGTTTAGCGACTCGCAATTTGCCACTCGCAATGTGTCGCCAATTGCGAGGCGCTAAATGAAATGGTTGTACATCTAGCCCCAAAATCCTTAGGAGCAGATTCACAAGCCCCTTGCGCCTCTTTTACGCAGCTGTTGCGTCCCTTTCGTGATGCAGCGGTGGCGCAAAAGATGCGCCATGGTGTAGGGTATTTACAACGTGACGCATCTGGGAGATGCGCCACGTTGTAAAGCCCTGCGCCAGAAGGAGGCGTTCCGGCGTAGGAACGCCTCTTAAAAGTGGCTGAGTGAAATCTACAAGATTTCACTCAGTCACTTTGGGGCCCATGCTGCATCAAAACCCTGCGCCTGCTTGAAGCAGGCGAAAGGATTGACGGAGCATTAACAAGATTCACCCCCCAGAGCATTGCTGGAGCTGTGTCGCACTACCGACGCAACTCCAGCAATGCGCCACCTTCACGGCACAGATGCGTCATGCATATGTGCTTTTTTCCTCTATGAGGCGCAGCATTGTAAATGCGGAGCATCAATGGTGGCGGAGGCATGGCGCACAATAAGTGGCGCATCCCTGCTGATATGCATGGATGCGTCACTTTTTTTTTTTTTTTTTTTTTTTTTCAAAACCTTTATTGAAACAAACAAAGGCGAATAAGGGTGAACAGGTAGTCTGGTACAAATCATTAAGTGCATGTATACAATCGTTTCCTGTGATGCACAATAAGTTCAGAGTATACAATTTGAGCACCTAAGTAAAAAGGCAAAGTGAAACAAAGCGAGGAAGTCCATTCGCAGAGCCCAGTTGTCATCCAGGTCCAGGGCCCCCGTAATTTACCCTCGGGTACTGGGACCCTCGCCAAGCCGTTTTAACTCACACTTCATTTTCCACCTCACACTGCACTCTCAGTAAAATACCAGCTCCGCTGAAATCAGGCGTCGCAGCACACCCGGGACACATTAGGTGTCACTGGGTGGGCCCAATATTGTTCATGAGAAAATATATATGAGAATTGCAGAAAACAAATCTGTAATCTGGTTAATGCCAACATTGCATGAAAGTTCTATATTCAATGAAGACATTTTAAAGTTGGAAAATGTAGAAATTATAAAATCAGAAGCTATTGATAAAATCCAAGGAAGGCAGCAAGTGTCGGGGGCGTTGTTACCAAAAACAAGAATGCTACACTCTATTGAGGGCATGTAATTGGAATTAGAATTAGAATAAGAATTGGCAACCACATCCAACAAAGGTAGTAGCCGCGCAAATTACCCACTGCCTTATCGGGGAAGTAGTTACCAAAAACAACAATACTGGACTGTATTGAGGGTCTATAATTGGAATAGGAATTGGCAATCACATTCAACGAAGGCACAAGACGCAGAAATTACTCACTGCCTTGTCGGGGAAGTAGTTACCAAAAATAATAATACTGAACTCTATCGAGGGCCTGTAATTGGAATTAGAATTGACAAGCACATCCAACGAAAGCAGCGGACATGCAAATTACCCACTGCCTTATCGGGGATGTAGTTGCCAAAAAAAACAATACTGGACTCTATCGAGGGTCTGTAATTAGAATTAGAATTGACAACCACATCCAACGAAAGCAGCGGACACGCAAATTACCCACTGCCTTCTCGGGGATGTAGTTGCCCAAAAAAAATACTGGACTCTATCGAGGGTCTGTAATTAGAATTAGAATAGGCAACCATGTCTAACGAAGGCATCAGACGTGTAAATTACCCACTGCCTTGTTGGGGAAGCAGTTATCAAAAAATTATTATTGCATGAAATAATATGGTCTGAAAAATCGGGACGGATGTCCGGATGCGGACTTCATGGTGCTGTAAAAGTGCTGGCTACAGCTGGAGGAGGGTTTTCTCCAGCCTGTTGCATACAGCTCTTGCATAATTGCGGGTATGAACATTCTTCACATGTCGTACCATGCTGGCGGTTCCAATTAATATTTTTTATTTGGATCACCTCTAGAAAGCATGGTCTCACACACGTTGCAGGTGACCTTGGCTGCATTCACTTTGTTTTCTCCTTCTGGAATTGTGAAACATTTCTAGATCAGAGCTTCCTTCCTGTTTGGCTGTGCATCCTCAGCAAGAAATTATTTTTCTGAAGAGTGTTTATTTGTATCTTCCTCCTGGTGTGCAGCCATATTAAAGATGACTTCAAAAACACAGGAGCTTCAGAAAAGAGATGGTTGTCAGGGAAGTAGTTACGAAAAGCAACAACACTGAACTCTATTGAGGGCCTATAATTGGAAGTAGAATTAAAATAAGAATTGGCAAATACATCCAACGAAGGCAGCAGATGCGCAAATTACCCACTGCCTTGTCGGGGACGTAGTTACCAGAAACAACAATACTGAACTCTATTGAGGGCTTGTAATTAGAATTAGAATAAGAATATGAATTGGCAACCAAATCAAGCAAACGCAGCAGATGCGCAAATTACTCACTGCATTGTCGGGGACGTACTTACCAGAAACAACAATACTGGACTCTATTGAGGGCCTGGAATTAGAATTAGAATTGGCAACCACATTCAGCAAAGGCAGCAGACGCGCAAATTACCCACCGCTTTGTCGGAGAAGTAGGTACCAAAAACAACAATACTGGACTCTATTGAGGGTTTGGAATTAGAATAAGAATTGGCAACCACATTCAACGAAGGCAGCAAAGGCGCAAATTACCCACTGCCTTGTCAGGGACTTAGTTACCAAAAAGAAAAATACTGCACTCTATCGAGTGGCTGTAATTGGAATTAGAATAAGAATTGGCTACCGCATCCAGGAAAGACAGCAGACGCACAAATTACCCACTGCCTTCTCGGGGAAGTAGTTACCCAAGAATTATTCATGCATGAAATAATAAGGTCTGCAAAATTGGGATGGATGTTCGGATGCGGAGTTGATGGCGCTGTGGAAGTGCTGGCTACAGCTGGTGGAGGGTCTTCCCGCAGCCTGTCGCATGGAGCTCTTCAATAATTGTGGGCATGAAGAGTTTTCACATGTTTTAATAAGCTGGCAGTTCCAAATTAATATTTTAATGATAGTAGTTAATAATGCACAAATGCAAGCATTAAGTTTGATACCATGCTTACCTCATCAATAATGAGAAGTTTCATTTCCTTCAAGACCCTTGAAACTTCACAAGAAGCTTCTCCAGATAGCTTGTGGTATTTTAATTTGTTTTCATGCTGTACAGGTAGCATTACTAAATGATGTAAAGTAATTCCTTTAATGTTGTATGCTGCCAACCCAGTATGTGTTTTCTGTAGATAACTGGTGATTACTTTAAATAAGAAACTTGTTCCTGTTCCAGCTTGTTCAGTCATGTACATTCGGATAGGGTGAAATGACGTGCATCAGCACTCTTTCTTTTCATTAAGTAATCCATGGTTAATCTGTTCTTTCACTTGGTCATATATTTGTTTTTGTTCAATATTTAGTTATTCACAAATTGTCATCAACCCCCCCTCAAAAACCCACAAAGCTGGTGCGTGGCCATTGTAACAATGACCGAAAAGTGTGCTTCAATTTCATGTTGCAGCAAGATCTAGACTCACTCAAATGATTTTTCTAGATTTGGACTATAGCCTTGCAGATGATAAGTGATCTAAGTATTCACACGCTCCGATTTATTGAAGAGATAACATCTTCAAACTTGAACCTGTATAATTTCTTACTTAGACTCGTCTCGTGGGAAATCTCTTCCCACATTTCCTTCAATTCCGTCTTTTCTGATTTTGTTATGTAAGATGTTAAAAATCGAGCAACAGCAATGGAATTGTCTGCAACGTATTGAATATCCATGTTAGCATTCCACATGGACAGAATAACTGGATTATAATCATTTATATATTTTGACTCTTCACTTCTTCTTAAATTATAGGTATTCTTTGAACACTTTCTTGTCAAGGTATGTCGCATAGCTGACATAAAACTGTTTACTCTTTCTTTGGATATTATAGGACGTGGAAAACTAAAACGACATTTGGTATAAAACTTTTCCTTTGACTTGTACTTTCAGCGATAGTATTTCCCACAACGATGGCTTTGGAATTGTAACACTTGTCTTAAGTCGTTTTCTTTTATGCACTTGGGTATAGCACATGTAGCATATGCTTCAATAAAAGATAACACAGTATCATCCGAATCTGTTCCGAATTTGGGGGCATCTTTGATCCATATTATCATATGTATATGAGGAGCACCGCTTGCTTGATACTCCTTTCTCCAAAAGAAATCCATAACTTCTCCAAGTGGAGGATTTTTTTTTTATTGCAGATAAAACACATCATAGGTTCAAATCTATGATTGAAAAAACCTGCATACATTAACTGGATCCAAAGAACACAGCTCTCCAGTTGTCTTGTATTCAATATTTTCTAGATTTGGAGATCTACTACAACTTAGTAAAAGGACAACCAGTTGTTATAACTCTTGAACATGAAGATACTAGAGAGTCTTTTGGTAGCATTGGAAATGTTAATATTTGGTCACATTTTGAATATAAGGAACTTATTACAAATATGCGACAGGCAATTAATGCTGATCATGGAACTATTCTTCAAGATAGAAGAATTGGAAAAGGGACTGAACATGGCAAATAAGAAATTATAAAATTGGAAGCTATTGATAAAATAGAGCACAAAGTATTCACTATTATTTTGACAGAAAAGTTGAAGAGGAAATTGGATTATTTAGAGAAATCAATATCTAAAACTGCTGGTTTAGAAAAGAATCTATTTGTATGTACAAAGTGTCGGGTAATTTTACAACGTAATTTGAATGTGGAAAAAGGTTTAGTAAATGGAGCAATGGGTAAAGTTGTTGATTTCATTAATTAACTAAATAGAGATGGTAATGCATTTTTGAAAATCAAAGTTGGTCAAATTGAAGAAGCACAACAATTTGGTCATTGTTCAGCTACGTTTTTGCAAAACTTCTTAAAATATCTGCTTCGGGCTGTTGACATGTAAAAAACTGGAAACAGTGTCAATATCTGGGACATTATTAGTGGCAGCATCTATTCTTGGTATGTTGAGCTATTGTTGCACTCTATTGATGGCTTGGAATAGGAATTATAATTACAATAAGATTTGGCAACCACATCCAACAAAGGTAGCAGATGCACAAACTACCCACTGCCTTGTCGGGGAAGTAGTTACCAAAAACACCAATACTGGGCTCTATTGAGAGCCTGTGATTGGAATTAGAATTGGTAAGCACATCCAACGAAGGCAGCAGATGTGCAAATTACCCACTGCCTAATCGGGGAAGTAGTTACCAAAAACAACAATACTCGCCTCTATCAAGGGCCTGTCATTAGATTTAGAATTAGAATTGGCAACCACATCCAACGAAGGCAGCAGATGCGCAAATTACCTACTGCCTTGTCGGGGAAGTAGTTAATAAAAACAACAATACTGGGCTCTATCAAGAGTCGTAATTGGAATTATAATTGGCAACCACATCCAACGAAGGCAGCAGAGGCGCAAATTACGCACTGCCTAGTCGGGAAAGTAGTTACCAAAACAACAATACTCAGCTCTATCGACGGCCTGTAATTGGAATTATATGACAACCACATCCAACGAAGGCAGCAGACGCGCAAATTTCCCACTGCTTTGTCGGGGACATAGTTGCCAAAAACAACAATACTGGAATCTATCGAGGGCCTGTAATTGGAATTATATTTGACAACCACATTCAACCAAAGCCTTTTGGATGTTTGGTTTTCCAGTCCCTTACTCAGAGCGTGAGTCAGAGGCCACAGTGGGAGCCTGAAAAACAGCTACCATATCCAAGGAAGTCTGCAAGTGTCGGGGACGTAGGTACCAAAAACAACAATACTGGGTTCTATCGAGGGCCTGTAATTGGAATTTGAATAATGATTGGCAACCACATCCTACGAAGGTAGCAGATGCGCATCCACTGCCTTGTCGGGGACGTAGTTACCAAAAACAACAATACTGGACTCTATTGAGGGCCTGTAATTACAATAAGAATTGGCAACCACATCCAACGAAGACAGTACACGTGCAAATTACCCACTGCCTTTTTTGGGACGTACTTATGAAAAACAACAATACTAGACTCTATTTAGGGTCTGTAATTAGAATAAGAATTGGCAACCACATCCAATGAAGGCAGCAGACGCGCAAATTACCCACTGCCTTGCCAGGGAAGTAGTTACAAAAACAACAATACTGGATTCTATCAAAGGCCTGTCTTTAGAATTAGAATTGGAAATCACATCCAACAAAGGCAGCAGACGCGCAAATTACCCACTTCCTTGTTGGGGAAATATTTACCAAAAACAACAATACTCAGCTCTATTGAGGGCCTGTAATTATATTTAGAATTAGTATTGGCAAGAACATCCAACGAAGGCAGCAGGCATGCAAATTACCCACTGCCTTTTTGGGAATGTAGTTACCAAAAACAACAACGGTGGACTCTTATGGAGGGCCTGTAATTGGAATTAGAGTAATAAATGGCAACCACATCCAACCAAGGCAGCAGACATGCAAATTATCCACTACCTTGTAGGGGACATAGTTGCCAAAATCAACAATACTGGACTCTATCGAGGGAGTGTAATTGGAATTAAAATTAACAACCATCTCCAATGATGACAGCAGCTATGCAAATTACCCACTACATTGTCGGGGACGTAGTTGCCAAAAACAACAATACTGGAGTTTATCGAGGGCTTGTAATTAGAATTAGCAACCACATCCAATGAAGGCAGCAGATGCACACATTACCCTTTGCTGTGTCGGGGAAGTAGTTACCAAAAACAATAATACTGGGGTGTGTTTAGGGCCTGTACTTAGAATTAGAATAGGAATTGGCAACCACATCTAACAATGGCAGCAGACGCGCAAATGAACCACTGCCTTGTGTGGATGCTGAATAAGGTTAAAAGTGAAAGCTGTTTCTTGCGAAGTCTTCAACAAAATCTAAAGACCTACAATGATGATGCATGGCCTTTGTAACAATGACTGAAAAGCCTGCTTCGACACATAGTGCACCCTCTTTGAATCGGCTAGTCAATGGGGTGCAACAGTCTAGGTACCCAATATTGAGAACTTACTAGTATGCAGTGGGAGTGCATGGGATATTCTACTTTAAAAGAAAAACAGCGCACAGACAAGTATGTGTCTCTTGAAGAATGGTTGGATTTCCAGCTTATTACCCAGATGTGTCCAACGTGGGACGTAGTAGTCAATCAGCGTTGAGGAGTAAAATTCCCCCGAAGTGGCCAGCTCGACGTTCGGCGTTGAAGGCATACATACAATATACATAAGCTCGTGACGATCGCAAGTCCCCCTCTAGACAACAAAACGTTCAGATGTCTTCACTATCAACTTTCAATACTACTTTATGTGCCTACAATGGTGAAATATGAAAGAAGATTTGAGCTAGTTGACAACTTGGTAGAATAAATAAAGTCTGTCAGCCACATACAAGGAAGGCTGCAGAAGGGCAAACTACACACTCCCGACTCAGTGACATGGTTACGAAAATAACAACATAGGACTCTTACGAGGCCCTGGAATTTAATTGAGCAAGTTGACATTTCATGTTGCCTAGCAACTTTGAAGAATAATTAAAGTGTCTTTGTTAAGCTCTTCATTCTACACGATTGCTAAATTAGGTAAAAAGGAATTGTAAAGTATGAGTCCGTAGAGGGAGCCTAAGAAATGTCAGCCATATGAAGGAAGGCTGCAGAAGCACAAACTACACACTACCGAGTCGGTGATGTAGTTACAAAAAATAACAACACAGTGCTTTTATGAGGCCCTGTAATTGGAATGAGCAAGTTGACATTTCCTGTCGCTTAACTTGGAAGAAGAATTAAAGTGGCTCTGTATATGAAAAAAGATTTGAGCAAGTTGACAACTTGAAACAAAAAAAAGTATTCTCTAACGTTTGAAAAAGATGGAAGACTCCTAGGCCATTGCCAAGAAAACGTCCGATAACTGTGCTGTCTTTTTTAATAAAATTAGAAATTTTTAATTGCAGGTGTGTGGTTGTTACAATGGAAAAGTGTTTGTAATAGTTTAATTAAAATACATACAAAATACATACTATAGTTAACCTTGGGATGATCGCACATTCTCCTGAAGATGATATTTCATATTTTAGCGCAGCTTCTACAAGGAGTTCATCTGGTACTTCTTCCAGATCATACTGCTGGTTTGCCATTTTAGAGTTTATGGCTTCCAGTAACTCTACGTCATGCAGTGCTTCCAAAAAATCTGCATCATTGCTTTCATGTTCAAATTTACAGATGACATCTACAGTACGGATGTCCTCTGAATTAGTCTCACTGCCTGTTATAGATTGATTTTGTAGTTCAATTACACTTTTGCTCATTTTTTTTTATCTCTTCTGTAATATTGACCTCTTTATCCATAACAAATGTGTTATGTTCTAGGTCCTAGCACAGAAACATAAAAACATCACTTTAACAGTTTTCTTAGTGCATAATAAAAAAGTAGGTTTAGCAACTAATTTGACCCCAAAATAATATAAGGTAAATACGGTTGTCTAATAACATTCCAACAGTAAAGTTTTAGTAGTTTATAAGGTTATATAAATATAAGTGCTTATAAAGATATCCTCTTCTTAAGTTTTCAAAACATTTTAAACCAGTCACTGCTTATGACTATGGAAAATGACTCCGGCTGTTACACTAAAATCCAGTACTTAAAAATGTTGAATATCTCTATTCACCTTACTTTATCAAAAATAGTAAATGGGTTGGCACTACACAATATTAAAGGAATTATTTTACATTGTTTACTAATGCTACCAGTAGTGCATGAACACAAATTGGAATACTACAAGCTATCTGGAGAAGCTTGTTGTGAAGTTTCAAGAGTCTTGAAGAAAATGAAACTTCTCATTATTGATGAGGTAAGCTTGGTATCAAACTTAATGCTTGCCTTTGTGCATTTAAGAATGCAGCAAATTCTTGAAACAGAGTATGACGTGTTATTTGGAGGAAACAGGTCATAGTTTTTGGAGATCTACTACACTTCACTCCAGTAAAAGGACAACCAGTAATTTTGGAAAATCAAATTTGATCAAATTAAATAACTATGACAATTTAGTCATTATACAGCTCGGTTTTTGCAAACTTCTTAAAATATCTGCTTCGGGGTGATGACTTATGTAAGAAACTGCAAACATGGTCAATATCTGGGATAATATTAGTGTCAGCATGTATTGTTGGAATGTTCAGCTATTCATTAACATGTGTCCTTTTGCCTACCCTGTCAACACCTGTGGTTGTTTCAGGTTATAATTTATTTCACATACGCATTAACAACTCTATCTTACACATAGTTACTCCATTATCAAACTTGTGTGTGAATAGAAACAATGGAGTCGATTCCCACACAGAATAAAAAAAAAAAGGAGTGACCTTACTCGCAACTTGAAAGACTTCTTCAAATAGATACTACTTATGATAATCTGCACACAACACTAGATGGCTGGAATACGCAGAACATGCAATTTTACAGCTGGCATGCGATCACATCTTTACTTTCTTAATACACACATTTGTTAAATTTGTAACATGAAAAAGGTAAATAAGATCTTGCATTTGTTTTGACACATTCAAGGTGGACCCATCGGCAGCATTCTAATCATTGTGCCTGTTGGGAAGAAAGTGAAAATTAATTTGTTACTCTTTTTGCATTGTATAAAAGTCAATAGCTTTTTGTTATGCTAACTAAAACTTATTTACATATTAAACATAGTGAACTGTCCTCAGTCAGTGGCAAAGTGGTGTTGAGTCCATTACTAGGAAGAGTGCATAGCCAATGAACCAACATGGTGGACACAACTCAGAAAAGACTCTTACCTTAAAGTTTTCCATATATATTGCTGAAGCTTTTTGATTGCAGACAACACAATCCTTTTCAACATAGTCTGAATGTAAAAAAGATGTACATTAGCGTATCATAACAGCAATGCAAACCATTGAAAATGTAATTTGATACATATTGTACATGTTTCCAAGTGTTTTCAAATGAAGGAAATGAGTCAGTCACAACTGTTCCAAAGAACTTGTAATGGCTAGACTATGAACATAATTGGAAATTCACAAACATAATCAAAATGTCTCCCTATACTATGTTAAAATTTAAAGTTATGCCTTTTTCTAAATAAAAAATATATGACAAAACAAAATACCAAATAATCCAATCTTCATGACATCACTAGAGTATTACACCTTTTTTATCATTGAAATGTTATAGTCAGACCTTATGACTCCATTAGGTCCCTTCCAATTTTCAATAGATAATTCTCCAGAAATATTTCATTAATAAAAAACTGGGCAACTGACAGCTGACTTATGTAACATTGTGCAAACTGAAAAGAGAGTTATAAATGTTGTTGTTCTTCAAATGTCCAACCTGAATTTTAATTTACATAAAAAACAATTGTTCGCAATAGGATTGGGTTAAAAAGCAATTATAGGTTTCAGAGCAATCGTGTTAGGACCATAATAGTGGTCAGACAAAGTCATATGTGAACAGCAATATGCTTCCGATGGACACTATAGATATATTCGGTAGACGTTCACAAATATCATCCCTAAAAACCCTCTTTGCTATGTACGAGTATTGTAAAGAAGTAAGCTATTAAGATAAAGTAATGTATCTTTAACAAATTAAGATTTAAAAGACCCATAATGGAAGTATCATTACAAGCATGCAAAACACACCACAATTGTAGCTGTCCTCCTGCTTATGGTTACATTCTACGACTGACTACCTATGGTCGTAGTCAATATCTGGGATATTAGTGTCAGCATGTATTGTTGGAATGTTCAGCTATTCATTAACATGTGTCCTTCTGCCTACCCTGTCAACACCTGTGGTTGTTTCATCTTATTATTTATTTCACATTAACAACTCTATCTTACACATACTTACTCCATTAACAAACTTGTGTGTAAGTAGAAACAATGGAGTCGATGCCCACAGAATAAAAACGAAGAGGAGTGACCTTACTTGCAACTTGAAAGACTTCTTCAAATAAATACTACTTATGATATTCCGGACACAACACTAGATGGCCTGAGTATGCAGAACATGTAATTCTACAGCTGGCATGCGATCACATCTTTACTTTCTTAATACATACATTTGTTAAATTTGTAACATGAAAAAGGTAAATAAGATCTTGCATTTGTTTTGATACATTCAAGGTGGACCCATCTGCAGCATTCTAAACATTGTGCCTGTTGGGAAGAAAGTGAAATTGAATTTGTTACACTATTTGCATTGTATTAAGGTCAATAGCTTACACTTATACACATAGTAAACATAGTGAACTGTCCTCAGTCAGTGGCAAAGTGGTGTTGATCCCATTACTAGGAAGGCTGCATAGCCAATGAACCAACATGGTGGACACAACTCAGAAAAGATTCTTACCATAAAGTTTTCCGTATATATTGATGAAGCTTTTTGGTTGCAGACACCACAATTGTTTTCAACAGAGTCTAAATGTAAAAAAGATGTACATTAGCGTATCATACCAGCAATGCTAACCATTGAAAATGTAATTTGCTATATATTGCACATGTATCCAAGTGTTTTCAAATGAAGGAAATGAGCCAGTCACAACTGTTCCAAAGAAATTGTAATGGCTAGACAACAAACATAATTGGAAATTCACGAACATAATAAAAATGTGTCTCCATATGCTATGTTAACATTTAAAGTTATGCCTTTTTCTAAAAAAACATTATATGACAAACAAAATACCAAATAATCCAATCACTAGAGTATTACACCTTTTTTTAAAAATCTGGGCAACTAACTGCTGACTTATGTAACATTGTGTAAACTGAAAAGAGAGTTATAAATGTATATGTTGTACAAGTGTCCAACCTTAATTTTAATTTACATAAAAACAATTGTTCGCAAAAGGATTGGGGTTGAAAAGCAATTATAGGTTTCAGTCAACTGTGTTAGGACCATAATAGTGGTCAGACAAAATCATATGCGAATAGCAATATGCTTCCGATGGACACTATAGATACATTTGGTAGACATTCACAAATGTCATCCCTAAAAACCCTCTTTGCTATTTACGAGTATTGTAAAGAAGTAAGCTATTAAGATAAAGTGATGTATCTTTAACAAATTAAGATGTAAAAAAACATAATGAAAGTATCATTACCAGCAGGCAAAAAACACCACAATTGTAGCTGTCCTGTTGCTTTTGGTTACATTCTATGACTAACTGTCATTGGTCATAGTAAGGTTGCTTCAATTGCTGTAGGAAAACCATTTAGAGACATACACATGGTTATGTTAAATATGTTGCTTTTTTAATTTCATAAAGAGAAATCATATTGACAATTTTATATTTATGCAATATAAGAACTAATAAAGAGATAACAGTTTTTTTTAGGGAAATGTTACCTTCAATTTAGTAAAAACTCTTGATAGGTCTGATTTTTTTTACTCTGTGAATCATGAACAAATATTGTCTTGGTTAAAGGTTTCAAAATCTATAAAAAATCAAAATAGAAATAAGATTTTTAGTATGGAGAGTTTACATTTTGTGTCTACACTAAATAGATTACAAAATCATTTAAAAATATTAGTCATTCAGTTATTAAAAAAAAAATGTAGGCCCTTTAACAACAATACCTTTCAAAACAGACTGATAAATGTTGAAAACGTTCGAGTTACCAGAAGTATCCAATGACAGCCAGTATTTGTTGGGCAAAGAACAATGCCATTTTCTCTAAAGGTACCTGTAGAGTTAAAGATAAAATCATGAATAACTTTACATTACAACCTAAATACATACGTTTAGACTTTCAACAATTCGAAAACATGAATATCAATGCAATATATATTCAAAATAAACAAACTTCCCTTGAAAAACATCTAAAATTTGTCATCGTCTTCTGAACATTATTCGATTCTATTCTCAAACTTTAATGAAAAGAATCACTAACTTTCAATATTTCTTTGCACCTGTACACTGAAAAGTCACATAACAGATATGATTATTTACCCGAAAAGTAGACGATCGATATTTTCCCAGGAATATACATGACAAAACTGTTGCTGATATAGCTGAACCCTAACGTTAAAATAAAAGGTTTTCAGTAAACACATTGATGAATAATTATTATTTATGGCTAGGTAACTGGAACATCATTACACCACATATCTAAATTATGTCCCAATACTTAAAAAAGTACCCTTTAATAGATTGCCTTTCACGTTCAATTTATAAGGTCTCAACATGTCGAGATTATACATTCTACGTAAAGGCATGTTGCTACCATTGACTAAATTTACATACTTTCCTTGCATTTTGGAAATACAGTAGGATACAGTTAAGTTGTTGTGCTCCAAACTTTTTTAATTTCCTTTTTGTTCGACTGCAATTTTTTAGAAGCACTAAATCTCCTTCCCTGAAAGTGCACGGCTTATATTTCTTGGAAACTCTATTTTTATATTTTTTTATATGCTTTTCTTGGACAACACCAATATTCTGCTTTGTGTGCTTCTGCAATTTTGCTTTTCTACCATTCATTTCTGATATAATGCCTGCATATTCACTTTCTTTTGGTAGCACAAACTCAAGGTAATAAAGGAAACATAAAAGTCAATCACTGATACTTATCATTCAAAAATGTATACTCTATTCAAAATTAAAAAAGTAAAATTTTTATAAACACATTTTATGACAAAAACAGTAAAATTAGCACAGCAACAAGTAAATGTATGTATGAATAAATAACACATATATTTGCAGATTAAAATACACATTGGATTACTCCAAATTTCACATTGCAGTGATAATTCTACTACCCCCACGTTGAATTTTTTAGACAGTATACGCAATCCATGCTTCTGGACTTTACTGAAACCATCAAGATACAGATTACGGCTTACATAATCCAGGAGCTCTTGGTAAAAGAGAATTGCATATTAGATGTAAAGAAGTGTCCTCTTCACAGCTCAATCTGCTCATGAATTTTAAGCAAGGGACAGAGAATACCTAGCATTACATTGAGGTAGCAATTTTCTGAGCTGGAGAAAGCTTACATTAATTTTGGGGTTATGGCACGCACGATTTTTAGGAATAGAGGTCTGTGAGGGCAACGTGACGCAACAACAAGTATTATAATCACGGGAGGATTAAGAGGGGAGCACATTACATTAAGTTCAGCATCAAACATGCATGATATCTGAAAAAACAGGCCAGGAATGTCCATGCAGCACAGGAATAAATATGAAAGTCAAGGGAGGACTAAGTGATTGGCCCACCACAAAATTAGGATTAAACCGTACACTACCATTACATGCAACGAAGCACAGGGCACGTGGCACACCAAAAAAATGCGACACAGAAATTTACAGGAATCAATTTTCTGAGCGGGAAAAAACTTACATTAACTTCGGGGTATGGCACGCAGTAATTATAAGAATAGAGGCCTGGGAGGGCCATGTGATGCAGTAAGAAGTATTACAGTCATGCACAAACGATTTATAAGAATAGAGGCCTGGTAAGGCCACATGATGCAGCAACAACTATTACAAACACGGGAGGAATAAGAGAGAGCACATTACATTAAGTTCAGCGTCAGACATGCATGATATTTGAAAAAACAGGCCAGCAACGGCCACGCGGCGCAGGAATAAATATGAAAGTCAAGGGAGGATTAAGTGATTGGACCACCACAGAACTAGGATTAAACCTTATAATACCATTACATACAAGGAAGCACAGGGCACGTGGCACAGCACAAAAATGTGACAGAGAAATATACAACAATGTAATACAGTATAGACAATTACAAAAATTACAAAAGTAATGCAAATTTCTCACCTTGCAAGGACAGGAAAAAGATGAGGTATGCACTCGATGAACTCGACGAATGAGGTATGCACACAATGAACTGGATGAATGGGCCTCCTTGTTCAGTTGTTCGGGCCTACATGAAGCTTTGAAACCAGTAGGAGGGACTATCACATCGGTTGGGATGGGAGCAACTCTAAAATGGCCTAGAGCACGTGCGCCCAGTCTTTTTTATAGGTAGGGTCACGTGTAGTGTGACGCGGGAAACAGCCTTAATAACGACGTTTTAAAAACGACTGACCTGAACAACGAAACCTAAACAACGACGACATCCTTAACCACGACATCCTTAACCACGACTTACTTGAACTACGACTTTTTAAAACAACGAAAAAAATCGTAATCGGACAATAGATGGCAGTATTGTATTTACAAACACAGCTAGACATATATACTTAACATGGCTGGGGGCTGCATCAAAACCCAATCGCTCCCTTAAATTACATTTTCATCTTTGTTTTGTTTCGGAGCGTTGAATGAGTCTGGCAGTTGCTCAGCAGGGAGGCTGAATGTTAACTAATATGACTTTATATTCGGTAAAGAATACAGCATGCCTTGGTATAGCGTTTGTATCCTAAGACTAAAATAACAGGAGGAAAACAAGGGGGCATTTTACTTTTGCATTGCTTTTAAATAACACAGTACTTTGATACCTGGTTCAATGATTGATGTCACAGCTACGGAAATTAAGCTGAGTGCTTACGCTGATAAGCACAGCAATCTCGATGTTGTCATTGCAATGCGGCCGATGCTAATGATGAATTAAAAATATGAAAAACAAACTTACAGATGTGAAAAGCTAGGCTGGCACTGCACATCGTGAAGCACGCGAAACATGATTTCAAGGCAGCTTGAAGAATTTATGTTAGTCACTTGTTAAGTGCTTACGAAGATAAGCACAACCTTAACACTTTCTACTTGATTGTGTTCGCTGATGGGCACAGCTTGAGCGAGCGTATTTTAAATAAAAAAATGGTGTAAACGAATATGAGAAAAATGAAAAATGTTCGTGCTTCAGGAACTCGTAGTTAGAAATGTAGTGGTTAAGGAATGTTTGTGGTTTAGCCTTCGTGCTTAAGGAAGTCGTTGTTAAGGCAGTAGTGGTTAAATCATATAACCGTGTGACGCGTGCGCAGGATGGGTGTGGTGTGGGTGTACACCAGCCATGAGGGAGTGTGTGTGCCATTCTGACAACTAGACCTGGAGCTAACAAATCACTACAATGGAAATCTGGGCCATGTAATGTTGTTGTGTTTTCCTAGTAGCGTAATCGGAGTGGGCTGGCCTGACGTACACTAGTGCTGCGTAAGGGTCTGAAGAATGATTCTGGCGCTATGGGCATGATTCCATCATGAGCTATATGAAAAATCAAGTGATTCGGATGTCCATTTTCTAGTTCTGACGTCACCCGGCTCTTAAAAGTAAATGTGTCATTATATCTGTAAAGTTCCACAACTTGGCCAAGATGGAAGGTACGGGGTATCACTGACTGTATATTCGCCGTACAAACATACATGCCGCCACGCGATCGCGCCGATGGGACACGTAACATCAAAACGTAGGCGCGGGTACACGTTCAGTACGATTATACTTGCACAGCAGTGTATAAGGACAGTACGCGTAGCCTACGGTTACTAAAAAAAATGCAAGAAAAAATGGAAATTAATTGTAATAACTTGAATTGAAAAATTGAAAAAAATATAAAATAAAAAAAATAGATTTTTTTATTATTTTCCATTAAAAATATGTAATGTAATTTAAAAAATAAAATAGCTAAAAATTATTATTATACAAAATGTAGTAAATTAGTATAAAAAAATAAATATAACAATTAATAGATTTAAAAATTGGCATTTACAAAACCTATGAAATTCAATGAAAAAAAACATAGGTTTCAGCCACGTTATAGTTAGGAATTAGCATTTCAAAAATGGGGAGTGGCTTGGAGCCCAGCAGAGATGGAGGGGTCGGGCTGAGGCTCCCAGACCGGGGCAGCTTTATCGCGCCCAGAGGCTACATTGTCCAAAGCACTTAGGGCGAAATGAAGCAGGAAGAGTTGTTGTCCTCCCGCTGTTAGCTCCGGACTCCTAAAACACCTTATTTCGGGAAAACTGCGCAATTCAGCGGACGCGTTTGGACAGCCGACATTTTGAAGATTTGACCGCGGTACGTCCGCACCTTCTAATTTGCATAGGTGGGGATTTCACTGACTCATAATGCCTCCACAAAGTATCCCCAGGCCTGGAATATATTTTTTATTTACCAGCAGAGGTTTGCGGTGGCGTATTGACCCAGTTTCGCCTCACCTTTGTTACTAGTGTGAGGTGATGTTGTTTTGGCCGCCATTTTGTTCTTACTTCATTCGTCATTTGTAAGAATTCCTCATTGCAATTACAAGGCGCATTGGTTCTTTCTGCTGTTGTCCACGTTAACGTCATCCTCAAATGATATGTCCCTTCTGAATAGAACATGCTTCCCAGACAAGGAAGGTCTTTCCCATAGGACAGGGTTAGATCTAGAAAATGAAGTATATGATCTAGGTAATTATTCCTCGAATTTCATGGTTTTGAATGTTCAGTCCGAGACTACTCCAGATTTGCCTGCTATTACAGTTCTACCAGTGAAAGGTGAATTATGTGTCAGAAAGAATGGTTCAGTACATGTAGGACACAGTGATTGTACTACTATGGTCGAGTATAGTGACAGTGGGAAATTTACTTTCAAAGCCTCACGTCATTCTTATTTTGTGTGTGGTCAGACCGCATCTGTACGTCTGCCCCTAGATTGGGATGGAACATGTTACATTGCCTTCCTACTGCCACCAGTTTTCCTAGCCCCATCTGATTATCACAGAAATACACATCTAGTACACGTTAGACATAGAAGGGAGGTCGAGTCCCCAATTGTCGATCAGACTGAAACTGCCTTAGAACAGTATCAAGACTTCAATAAAGGTTTCTTTTTCTTCATAGGTCCTGTCCAGAATAGTAAGTTAATACGTAGGTTAACCAGAACCCTTGAAGCAGTAGTGAATGAGACTACTTCCGCTCTAGGTAACTTAACTGAGGAACAATCTGCTATGAGATTTGTCGTGCTCCAAAATCGTCTCGTCCTTGACGTCATACTGGCTGATAGGGGCGGAGCTTGTAGAGTCATCGGATCTAGTTGCTGCATTTTCATTCCTAATAATGCACCGTCTGTTTATTCAGCTATAACAAGACTTCATAAAATTGCCCATCAGTTGCACCAGAATCCAGGCACCTGGACATGGTCCGGTTGGCTCTGGAGTATAATATCTGCCTGGGGATGGAAAGTATTGTCATTCCTGGGTATAGCAGTAATGATCATATTCAGTTGCTGTCTCTGTTTACAATGTGGCCCTGCGATTTGCGGCTTGTGTGCTACCTCTTGTATTCCTAGTCCTAAGTCCCGTTCCAAGACAATTCGAGACGAGCAAATGATGCTATATGAAATGATAGATGGTATCATGAATATTGATGTTTCCTGATGGAAACGTAGGGCACAAGGAGGGAATGAGGAAAATTGAATTTTGCCTTGTCATGTGTGCCTACGTGTTCCCCATCCTATGTTATATGTGCATAATCGATATGCATATATCCCCCTATGATCGATTAAAGACGCAATTATAGTTGTGTCCAACGTTAGTATGCTAGTATCCAGTCCCCGTGAAAGCAACATGAATTAGGCTTCCAGGCCTATGTTGCCAACGTTTTACATTGTGCACGTTAATTCATCGAATTGTCCCCGTCTCTAGGCCTCAAAAGGGCCTGAACACCAGATTCAAGCTCCAGTCTCCTGAAACCACTCCGAGGAGCGATGCAGCCCCCACCTGCATCCCTGATCCTTCACCTACTTCCTGCCGCGCAGCGCGGTGCCCGGCCTGGCTCTGCCTGCCTGTCTGCCAAGAATATGTTATGCCTCTAGTTATCAGTTCAGCTCTCCGTCTTCACATTCCTAAGCTAACGAACCGCATAAACATCTCCAGTTATAGTCTAGTCTTTCTGTCTCCATGCAAGTGAATTACTGTATTAATATCCATAGAAGATTCATAGCACACGCAATACATGAAGAATATATGCATGCACCAGCCTTAGTGTCCAGTAGCCTTTGCTCTGATAACTTTTAGATTCTATCAACATGTACTCCAAACAAAAGATACTAGATATGCTATAGGTACATGTCGTCCTGACATCGCAGACTTTAGTCTCCTCTTCCAGTGCAGAAGTCAGAGCCCCCAGCTCTCCCCAGTTACACGTCATGGCCCGTTTGCGCGCACCACTAAGTCAAAGGTTCCAGCTGCCCAGGTAGCCCCCTCCATGTATCCACCCATTTATGACACTTCTGTGACGTTCTCATCACATGTCTTCGTGTACGAACTGTGCACGCCTTCTTTTTACGCCCATATGTTCTTATCTTACGTTTGTCACTTGTTACGCCTACTGTATTCAATGCAATTGTAACGTTTTACTATATATATCATGTACTGTTAATGAAACGTTGCAGCTGCCATTCCATGCCATTCTATTTCAGGCTGTTCCGATCCTGTCCCTTCCCTTGTGCCTGATTAAAGCCTGTTCAACTCAGATACCCCGGATCCTGCCTCTTATTTATTGAGCTATCTGTTTATTGAATGCATAGAAAAATAGTACCGGTAATTAATTATTTATTTACCACATAATGGTGCCCGAATAGGGACGAGCCCCTTCCCCACGCGCCGGCGATGTAACGCAGGCCCCCTGACCCTTCTACAGCCGTGACGGAACTCTACCGTGCACGTGCAGATATTTCTGCTTCATCAAGTCTCCCTCAGGCCCACGGAGGAGACGGAGACTGCGGTCCGGCATCCAGACGAGGCGGTGAGGAATGCGGTTCGTCCCGACCAGAGCCCAAGCCGAGAGAGCAAGGTCCGAGGTATCCGGAGGCCCACCTGTTTCTGAAGTCCGAAGTTCGTAGTTCGACGTCGTAGCAGTCCAGTAGCAGTCCAGTCCAGTCCGAGGCCTTCAAGTTTCTGCTTCCCGGTGAGTACCGTTGCGGGGGAAGTATCTAGACAGGTTCATTAGTTTGTCCCTGGTCCGATGGGTTTGGGTACACAGATCCAGTCTGAAGTATTCATCTAGGTGGATACGGTATGACGTGTCTCTTTATGAGACCGGTATGTTCTGTACTGTTTTAGCAGTGCATCCAGTAATTCTAGTAAGTCAGTTCTCGAGAAATTCAAGCGTTATGTTTTCAGTGTATCAGGTAATATTCTGTTCGAACTGTTATTTAATGTATTTCTATGTCGTGGTATGAGTGATTTGTTTGCCATTTCTTTACTGTGATTATTGTGTATTGTGTTTAGTTCAAGTACGATTCAGACATGCCTCTGTTTTCAAAGTTACGTCAGATAAAAACCAGAAAAGGGTTACTCGAAGAATCAGTTCCGGTCCCTCCTAGGGACAGTCCTGGACATTTTATGTATCACAAGCATGGCTTAGATGCCATATTATATCTAGACTTATGGGTGGATTATACAAAGAATCTTGAAGAGAAATATAGATGGCCTGTATCAGGTACATGGGATGCCGAGTGCATCATGCGAGTAGAAGAAGCATTATGGAAAAAGAAAGCCAGACAATCCCAGAAGGATGCCATAGAATTATGGCGTAAAGAATCCCACAGAAGATCCGAAAAAGAATTCAGAAAAGCAGAATTAAGTAGGGAATCCTCATTCTGCGCATAGTAGAACTGTAATCCTCAGAAAAAGCCCAAGAAAGGGAACTTCTAGAAGAAGGTGAACGAGTTAGAGCAGAACAGTCAGACAGACAGAGAAATGCCCTTATTAAAGGTATGTATCCTCTTCTTGCCGAGGGCTTGCCGAAGGCAACCCCGGAAGTACCCTGTAATTTACCGCCACCATTGGTCCCGACTAAGCTACGTCATAAACCGACTGCAGCTGAAATTTTCCTTTCGTCCTATTTGGACGATACAGTCCCAGCATATGCAAATCCTATTCCGCTTGCTCACCCTCACCACCCTGTTAATAATGTAATTCCTGTTCCTCCAGCCACTGGTCCCGGGGACCACGTTAATGTGCCAGTGCCCCCGGACCAGCCCACATTAGGTGTGCCCGTTTTGCCAGTCACTTTACCAGCACGTACAGTATTAACTGACGATTCCAGGTCAGAGGGAGCGGGAGGAGGTGCTCCTATCACCCCGCCTCAAGTAAAACGACTGACGCCGAGAGACGCAGCGTTACAGCGTACGCCAAAAGTGGCTACATACGCAGACTTCAAGCGACATCTTACTGACTGCATATATGATTCAGTTCCAGGCGAAGATCACATGATATTATATTCAGTACGTTTAAGACAAGTTGCCAACTTTTTGGCCACCCTGCCTGACATGAAAGAACATCTAGACAGAATATATCATTTTGTCCGTACAGGAGAGAATCCAGGAAGTATTCATGAAGCTATGGCACACAGGAAAGCCGAGATTCAAAATATGATTTTACAGTTCTTGATTAACTGTTTAATAAGAGAACAGGATTATCCTGATAAAGACAAAGACGAGATGAAAGCCCTGACTAGGTGGAGTGACAATATAGCCGAGGGAAAACACAAGACACAAGTTAGTATAGAAAGTATGTACAGGAAAATTCGTAAGGAAATTATAAGTATACACCAGAAGGAGGAAGCAAAAAGAGCAACCGAGAAAGAGAATGACTCTTCAAGTGAAGAGGTAGACAGCGAGAATCCCGCCAGAATAGCGTATGTAGGTAGAACTAGATTTTCCAACAGATATTCACGTCTAGATTATAAGAAAGTTTTTCCTCCTCCCGTACCAGAACAGTGTTCTCTAGAACAAGTATTCCAGGCCACCGATAAAATTCTGAAACTACGAATAGGTTATAGTGAGCTTAGTACCATGCATGAACAAGAACTAGCCCGATCAGCAGTTCGATGGACTAGTGATTCTACCACGTTTCCAGATGAAATAGTGGCCCAAACGTTTCTGAAACTGCCCCCAGCCGAGCAGCGTCTGGTGGGTACGTATATGATCCAGCACCTCATTACATTGTATGAGGATCAGCATTCTGATCCAGGTCCTTTACATGATGTACTAAACGAGTTACTCCTGAACAGATGGAAAGGTCTAGGTACCGATTTAATTAGTGTCATATTAGAACAGCGCCACAAATACAGAACCTTCCTGAATCCACATTTTGTTCCTGTTCCACCCCCAGAAAGAAAATCATTCTACATAGACAGACAGAATCCGTTGCCAGAAGTACATCCAGTTAAGGGAGAGGGGGGTGATCTAGAACGAGTATTTGTTTACACCCCTATCACGAAAATAGAACTTCTAGAAATGAAAAAGTTAATACCCTGTCACGATAAAGATCCAGCAGGGTTCCACCGTGAATTAAAGGACATGCTCCGTATGGGAGAATACACGTATCCTGATATCATTAAAATGTTAAAAGTCCTGTTGCCTGCGGGCATATATGAAAAACTTAAAGAAAAAGAATGGGAGGTGGGAGAGAAAAAGATAGATTGGACCACGTTAGAGACTGAAGATAACACACGAGTTCCAGGTACCGGTCTTGGGGATAAAGCTAAAGCATTGCCCGAGTTGCTAATACAAGTCTTGCCAAGATTACTAGCCACGAAAAAGGAAGACTGGGATGCCATCTCAGCATGTAAACAGAAACAAGACGAAGACACTAGTGATTTTTATTCGAGATTCGAGAAATGTTTCATTATTAATAGTGGTCTGAAAACAAGTAGTGAATCGTATCCACATCTTTTTGTTACCAAACTAGTTGAGAATTCTTTACCACAAGTTAAAAATCGAGTACTGAAAGTCGAAAGTACCTGGCAAGCTAATACTCCGTCACAAATGCTCCAGATGCTCCAGTATCACCAGAACAGAATCAGGGAGGAGCAGGAACATGAAAGGAGACGTATGAAAGACACAAAAATGAAAGTACTGGTTGCACAGTCTGTTCCACAAGACAGTCAGAAGAGGGGTCCGAATAAAACTAGTCATTCTACAGCTCCCGTTAAAGGGACATGCAATTACTGTAAACAGCCAGGTCATTATATAAACGAATGTGCAGTTCTGAAACACAACATAGCTACAGGTAAAACGAAAGAGAGACCACGTCCTCCTAGACAAGAACAAGTTCCGCAGAATGCCCAGACACCGCAGAACGCACAACAGACAGTTACAGTACCGCAGCCTATAGCTGCCACACAACACGTTACACAGCAGATGTACCAGTATGCACAGTCAGAATATCCAGACTATTAGCAGTATTCATGAAACAGCCTAGAGAGGGAGGTTGGCTTGCCTCTCATCGAGATTCCTGTAGATCAAGAGGGTCCTTATGTACACAGTCAAGTATTAGGGAAAGACAGAAAGTTTCTGATTGATACAGGGGCAAGTAGGACTACCATCAGTCATGACGAGGTTTCAGGGGCTCCACTCTCAGGCTCTAGAAATGTTTCCCTTGGATTTTCAGGAAAGCCTATTGTTAATGAAATATCAAAACCAGTTACCCTAGAAGTCGGTCCATTGTCCCGAACTACAGACTTTTTACTTACGAAGTCATGTCCAGAAAATTTACTAGGTATAAAGACATTGAAAGAATTAGGAGCAGTTATATGCTGTTCCCCTGAAGGAGTGCGATTGTTTTTACGAGATTTTAAAGGTCATTATGTATTACGTGATTTTGATCCAAGATTATTGAATGTACCACAGCATTTATGGGCGCAAGGTCCAACTGATGTAGGTTGTATGCACATTACACCCTATCGTGTCACTCTAAAGCAAGGTGTTGTATTACCACGAATCCGCCAGTACAAATTGCCACCTGAGGCTGTAGCAGCCTTATCAAAAATTATTGAATAGCTCATTGCTCAAGGAGTAGTTGTAGAAACTGACTCCAATGTATGTAATTCTCCTATCATCCCGATTCTAAAACGTACTGATCCCAATGCACCTCCAGTTTATCGATTAGTGATTGACCTTCGAGAACTTAATAAATGTATCATACCCCAGTACCCAGTGGTTCCAGATATCTCTTCCCTATTGACAGCTATTGATTCCGAAGCTACGTTCTTTACTGTTATTGATCTCAAGAACGCATTCTTTAGTGTCCCCATTCATCCAGACAGCCAGTTTCTTTTCGGATTCTGTTTAAATGGAAGAAGCTATAAATTCACACAAGCTCCTCAAGGCTTCACAGAAAGTCCTAGCATTTACAGTCAAGCACTTAAAAGACAACTAGACAATATTCATATGCCTACTGACACTGCTCTGCTCCAGTATGTCGATGATCTATTGATCACAGCCCGTTCTGAACGTGACTGCGAACGTGCGTCACTTACAGTCTTGTATTTCCTGGCCGAGATGGGGCACAAGGTGTCCCCTTCGAAACTGCAATTCTGTGTCCAGCAAGTGGTCTACCTTGGACACTTACTGTCCAAGAGGGGTAGGCAGTTGACACCAGACCGTATCCAGTTAATAGCACATCTTCCACAGCCCAAGACTCAGAAGGAGGTGCGAGCTTTTATCGGCCTCACTTCTTACTGCAGACAATGGATTCCTCAGTACGCATAACTAGCCAAGCCACTGATACAGTTAACGACACAGGAGGCAGCCACATCGACTGTCCTTCCTTGGACCCAAGAACATACACTTGTTTTTAATGAGTTAAAGAAAGCTTTATGTAATGCACCTGTGTTAGCGACACCAAACTACAGTAAGCCTTTTACACTTTTTGTTACTGAACGTGATGGTACAGCATTATCTGTTCTCACACAAGATCAAGCAGGACAATACAAGCCCTGTGCTTATTTCTCTAGCACATTAGATCCGGTGGCCCAGGCTTTGCCTGCGTGCCTCAAGTCAGTTGCAGCCACAGCACTAGCTATCAGACAGAGTGATTCCATAGTGTTAGGACACTCCCTGACAGTACAAGTTCCACACTCCGTGGAAGTTCTTTTAAACCGAACACAGACTCAGCACTTGACTATTGCACGTTTAACAGGATATGAACTGACATTGTTTCAGCCACTCATAGAAATCAGACGCTGCAACATTTTAAATCCAGCTACACTGTTACCCTCAGTTACTTCAAATCCTGCCACACATGACTGTGTGGAAGTTGTTAACACCATGACAAAGCCAAGACAAGACTTGACCGACATTGCATTACCTGATCCCGACCTGACACTTTATGTGGATGGTTCATGTATGAGGACAAGTACAGGAGAACTAGTAGCCGCGTATGCAGTGACTACTAAAACTAAAGTTATAGAAACACATCGTATTGACACCCTGTCCGCTCAAGCAGCAGAGCTCGTCGCTCTGACCCAAGCCTGCATACGAGCCAAGAACCTGAAAGTAAACATATACACAGATTCACGTTATGCATTCGGAGTCGTACACGACTTTGGAGTACTCTGGCTGGAGAGAGGTTTCATGACTTCTCATGGAACCAAGATTCAGCATGGCCCCCTCATTCAAGCTCTGTTAGATGCAATACATTTACCGACAGCTATCGCTATCATGAAGTGCAAGGCACATACGAAAGTCACTGACATCATTTCCCAGGGTAACGACCTGGCAGATCGAACAGCCAAGCTTACAGCTCAGACTCCAGACATTCCAGTTAACACGACACAGACAGACATTCCAGATCAGACTACTTGTATGACAGTTAAGGACCCTACACAAGACGTACTAGATATACAGACACATGCTACCCCAGATGAAATCAAGAAATGGTCTGAACAAGGAGGGGTCCAGACAGATCAAGGATGGTTGACGAAGGGAAAAGCCACATGGTTTCTCCCCGACTCTATGGTTCAAGTCATTATTAACACCGCACATAGTCCAGCACACTTAGGAGAAAAAGCCATGTTAGACAGTATTCAGAACCTCTGGTTTAACAAGCATTTACGAGCAGCCGCCAAGCAGAAAGTGCGTACCTGCATGATCTGTTGTCAGTTCAATCCAGGTAAAGGTGTTCCGGTGGAACAAGGTGGATTCCATCCTCCTGACCACCCTTTTGAAGTCCTCCAGATGGATTATATTCAGATGGATCGATGTCGAGGTTTCAAGTATGTCCTCGTAGTTGTATGCGCTTTGTCCAGATGGACAGAAGCATATCCAGTCCCAGATTACACTGCCGCGACCACTGCCAGGCAGTTGGTTTGTGAGTATTTCCCCCGCTATGGATTACCTAGGGTCGTGTATTCAGATAACGGCCAGCCATTCTCCTCCGAACTCATGAAACAAGTATCTCTTCTGTTAGGGTACCAGTGGAAGTTCCACTGTGTACGACATCCCGAAGCAGCTGGTCTCGTAGAGAGACATAATCAGACCCTGAAAATCCGCATTGCAAAGGTATGCGCAGAGAAAGGCGTAGATTGGATGGTAGCACTGCCAGTCGCCCTTTTTTACATGAGAATGGTCGCTCACTCCCGTTCAGGTCTGTCCCCTTACGAGGTAGTTTTCGGTCGTCCCCCAAACACGTGGGGTACACCTAAGCCACGTAAAATAACTGATGTTGACAGTAATATGCTGACAGATTACCTGGCTTCCTTGATGTCTGCACTACTCTCTTGTCGTTCACAGGTCGCCGCTGCTTTTCCAGACAACACCCAAGTGAAACCGCACGAGGTCATACCAGGCGACCTCGTTCTGATTCGAAATTTTGATCGTTCAAGTCCGCTGGAGCCCCGATGGAAAGAACCAAAACTCGTTCTGATGACAACAAGGACTGCAATCAAGGTCGAGGGTCGTAAGGGGTGGTTGCACTCCAGTCACGTGAAGCGATTCCATGGACTCCGTCCAAAGACTTTTTTCAAGGACTGCCCCGTTCTCAAGGACTGCCCAGATACTGACTCTAAACTTCCTCTGTTAGAGAAAACTCCGCAGCAGGAGTATAAAGAAAAGTTACGGTCTAGTAAGTCAGCCAGTTTAATTGTCTAAGTCCCTCTCGGGTGAAACGGTTAGACAGGTTCCTGACATGTATGAGATAGACCCACATAGTGAGAGAGTTAGTCGAAACTCTAAGAGAATACGTTATCGAAAGAATCTTCGAAGTCGATGCATTATTACTCTATTTATTATGATATTTCTGAGTCTTACAATTACAGGCATAAGTTATGTTTTACATATATATTTTCCTCCTATTGATTCACATGTACATTTTTCTCCTAATGTTACAGTAGAGCACACATTTAGTGAACTGCCTCCTCACGAGTTATCCTATCGTCTTGCTATGCGCAATAATACTTTTATCCGAATGTTACACTATTCACACCAGACCAGCAATGCCACTAAGTGTTGGGTGTGTGGTCGACTCCCCCCTTTCCAGACACCGAAGGGAGTTCTGCCACTCTTTCCCTATCCGTTTTCACACAATGGTTCGTGTGGAGCATGGTCCACGTTAACGTCATCCTGAAATGATATGTCCCTTCTGAATAGAACATGCTTCCCAGACAAGGAAGGTCTTTCCCATAGGACAGGGTTAGATCTAGAAAATGAAGTATATGATCTAGGTAATTATTCCTCGAATTTCATGGTTTTGAATGGTCAGTCCGAGACTACTCCAGATTTGCCTGCTATTACAGTTCTACCAGTGAAAGGTGAATTATGTGTCAGAAAGAATGGTTCAGTACATGTAGGACACAGTGATTGTACTACTATGGTCGAGTATAGTGACAGTGGGAAATTTACTTTCAACGCCTCACGTCATTCTTATTTTGTGTGTGGTCAGACCGCATATGTACGTCTGCCCCTAGATTGGGATGGAACATGTTACATTGCCTTCCTACTGCCACCAGTTTTCCTAGCCCCATCTGATTATCACAGAAATACACATCTAGTACACGTTAGACATAGAAGGGAGGTCGAGTCCCCAATTGTCGATCAGACTGAAACTGCCTTAGAACAGTATCAAGACTTCAATAAAGGTTTCTTTTTCTTCATAGGTCCTGTCCAGAATAGTAAGTTAATACGTAGGTTAACCAGAACCCTTGAAGCAGTAGTGAATGAGACTACTTCCGCTCTAGGTAACTTAACTGAGGAACAATCTGCTATGAGATTTGTCGTGCTCCAAAATCGTCTCGTCCTTGACGTCATACTGGCTGATAGGGGCGGAGTTTGTAGAGTCATCGGATCTAGTTGCTGCATTTTCATTCCTAATAACGCACCGTCTGTTTATTCAGCTATAACAAGACTTCATAAAATTGCCCATCCGTTGCACCAGAATCCAGGCACCTGGACATGGTCCGGTTGGCTCTGGAGTATAATATCTGCCTGGGGATGGAAAGTATTGTCATTCCTGGGTATAGCAGTAATGATCATATTCAGTTGCTGTCTCTGTTTACAATGTGGCCCTGCGATTTGCGGCTTGTGTGCTACCTCTTGTATTCCTAGTCCTAAGTCCCGTTCCAAGACAATTCGAGACGAGCAAATGATGCTATATGAAATGATAGATGGTATCATGAATATTGATGTTTCCTGATGGAAACGTAGGGCACAAGGAGGGAATGAGGAAAATTGAATTTTGCCTTGTCATGTGTGCCTACGTGTTCCCCATCCTATGTTATATGTGCATGATCGATATGCATATATCCCCCTATGATCGATTAAAGACGCAATTATAGTTGTGTCCAACGTTAGTATGCTAGTATACAGTCCCCGTGAAAGCAACATGAATTAGGCTTCCAGGCCTATGTTGCCAACGTTTTACATTGTGCACGTTAATTCATCGAATTGTCCCCGTCTCTAGGCCTCAAAAGGGCCTGAACACCAGATTCAAGCTCCAGTCTCCTGAAACCACTCCGAGGAGCGATGCAGCCCCCACCTGCATCCCTGATCCTTCACCTACTTCCTGCCGCGCAGCGCAGTGCCCGGCCTGGCTCTGCCTGCCTGTCTGCCAAGAATATGTTATGCCTCTAGTTATCAGTTCAGCTCTCCGTCTTCACATTCCTAAGCTAACGAACCGCATCAACATCTCCAGTTATAGTCTAGTCTTTCTGTCTCCATGCAAGTGAATTACTGTATTAATATCCATAGAAGATTCATAGCACACGCAATACATGAAGAATATATGCATGCACCAGCCTTAGTGTCCAGTAGCCTTTGCTCTGATAACTTTTAGATTCTATCAACATGTACTCGAAACACAAGATACTAGATATGCTATAGGTACATGTCGTCCTGACATCGCAGACTTTAGTCTCCTCTTCCAGTGCAGAAGTCAGAGCCCCCAGCTCTCCCCAGTTACACGTCATGGCCCGTTTGCGCGCACCACTAGGTCAAAGGTTCCAGCTGCCCAGGTAGCCCCCTCCATGTATCCACCCATTTATGACACTTCTGTGACGTTCTCATCACATGTCTTCGTGTACGCCCTGTGCACGCCTTCTTTTTACGCCCATGTGTTCTTATCTTACGTTTGTCACTTGTTACGCCTACTGTATTCAATGCAATTGTAACATTTTACTATATATATCATGTACTGTTAATGAAACGTTGCAGCTGCCATTCCATGCCATTCTATTTCAGGCTGTTCCGATCCTGTCCCTTCCCTTGTGCCTGATTAAAGCCTGTTCAACTCAGATACCCCGGATCCTGCCTCTTATTTATTGAGCTATCTGTTTATTGAATGCATAGAAAAATAGTACCGGTAATTAATTATTTATTTACCACACTCCCGCTGTTAGCTCCGGACTCCTAAAACACCTTATTTCGGGAAAACTGCGCAATTCAGCGGACGCGTTTGGACAGCCGACATTTTGAAGATTTGACCGCGGTACGTCCGCACCTTCTAATTTGCATAGGTGGGGATTTCACTGACTCATAATGCCTCCACAAAGTATCCCCAGGCCTGGAATATATTTTTTATTTACCAGCAGAGGTTTGCGGTGGCGTATTAACCCAGTTTCGCCTCACCTTTGTTACTAGTGTGAGGTGATGTTGTTTTGGCCGCCATTTTGTTCTTACTTCATTCGTCATTTGTAAGAATTCCTCATTGCAATTACAAGGCGCATTGGTTCTTTCTGCTGTTGTGCACCACAATGTTATCCATGAGTGCACTCTCATATTGATATTGCCTTCTTAATTCCAATGTCCATCGGATCTTTATACAATTGTGGAGTTTTATCATCTATGAGGCGCTAACCAAGCACATGCCAGCGACTGGAGGGCTCATGCCAGTTTTGGGTTGACGTCTCCTTCTATCTGGCTTACTTTCTCATACATTCTGCTATTCTTTGAGCCTCCTCATTCCATAGTTTAATGGGCAGAATAAAAGGTTCTTAACATTGATTACCATACGACCAATATGGAATCCATGCAGGTTGGGACAGGGAAATCTGACATAAAACGTTTAAAAAAGGATCCCCCCTAACCTCCTAAACTGCCCTCCCCAGTTTCAATGGAACTTTTACTTCACGAAATTAGAACTCTCAGAACTTTTATAGAGGAAACAAACAACAAGCTACAAATTCTTACAGACACTTGGTCGCAATTGGATGCCAAACTTACAACTGTGGTGCAAAATGTTTCCTCTTTTCAAGACACCAACAAATGCGTTTCCTCCTTGACCTCTCAAGTTCCATTACTACAAAAACAGGTTGAGGACCTTGAAAACCAAAATAGAAGGAATAACCTGCGTACCTACAACTTAGCAGAAGGTGCCCAGGGGACGGATCTTTTTGCTTTTTTTGTATCTTTCCAACCCAAGATACTTCACAAGTCAGATAGTACTTCAGTAAATATTCAACCTGCCCACAGATTAGGTTGCATTGCATCCAATTCTTCATCTTCTCAGAGATCAAGAGGTGTCATTTTGTACTTACTTGTGTATACAGACGTGTTAAAGGTTCTGGCAGCTGCTAGGGCTACTCAGAAAATCTCTTGGTCTGGGGCTACTTTATTTTTTGCACAGGATTACTCAAGAGCCACTGCCTCAAGACGCAAAGCCTTCCTCAACATCAGGCCAGCCCTTCGTTCTTTAGGTGCTAGATATAGCCTTTTCCACCCATGCTTGTTTAAAGTAACTTACAACAACAGAAGCACTTCTTATGTAGACCCGGTACGTCTACAAAGTTCCTTAAATGTGCATATGTCTGTTCCTATGGATTCTTCAAGACCATCATCCTGGCATGTTACTTGATTTGTAGTACTTTTTCCTTAAGGTTACCATTTAGTCATTTTTTTTCTTGTTTGTATATCAATATTAGTATTTTGCATTTTAATGTTAATTCAGATATGGTTATTCGTTGTCATGCATATTTTCTTGGTTGAAGCTGATACTGATTACATGCAAAATCTATTTTGTTTACTTAATTTATTGTTTTGGCGTGATTCCCTCCCGGTTTGGTCTAGTATTCGCTGGACATCTTGTCTGCTCCATGTGGTTTCACCTACCCCTCCTTTTTTGTTCCCTTCGTCTAGGTATGTCGTTCGTCTGTTATTTTGTTCTTTGTTGTATTACAAAGTTAGACTTCCTTCTTCAGTGTGGTGTCAAGTACAGCTCTTTCTCGTTTTTCTCTATCTTGTACAGGTCATCTCAGGGTATTTTGTCTTTCTTCTCTTCTATCCAATTATTTATTATTTATATTTTCATTGTGGGCACTCTGCTTTATCCTGTCTTTGTTCTAATTATGGTTTTGGACTTTTGCTTTTTACTCTTTATTCACTTTATTTTTTATGACTCATGTCTTTAAAACTAATTACTTGGAAGGATAGGGGATTACATTCTCCTATTATGAGACAAAGAGGTCTGACTCAGTGGTCCAAATTAGATGCTGACATTGTATTCTTTTAATAAACTCACCACTCAGATGTGGAATCACTATAATTAAAAAAAGGTTGGGTGATGTTTTCTATTCTTCAGGGGATGACAAATGTAATGTTGCAAATCTCTCTCGTTCACACTTGTATCTCAAGAGTCAGACGATGATGGCAGATGGTTAAATGTTAAACTGTCATTAAATGGTGCTTCAGTCTCTCTTCTTAACTTTTATGCCCCTACATATGGTGAACCTTCTTTCTGGCCCCAATTGGCTAAGCACATTTCCCATTACATAGAAGATAACTGTATTCTAGCCCGAGATTGTAATCAACCTTTTGAACTCCAAAGCATCTTTTGTTCCTAATAAACATCACAAGTCTTTTATTCATACAATCACTCAACATAAACTTTTAGATGCCTGGCGTCTTTGTAACCCACCCACTGGGGAATATACTTTTTATTCTCCTTTCCATCATACTCAATCAGGAATAGATTATTTTTTTGTCTCTCATACAATTTTGCAAACTCTTACTCATGCAGAGATTGGTCCCATTTTCTTGTCAGACCATGCCCCTGTTTAAATTGGTTTGGACATTTGCCTAGAGTCATGGGTCCTAGGAGATGATGATTTAATAATAATCTCCTCTCAGATTCTAAATTTACCTCCTCCTTTATTTCCTTTATTGATGAATTTGTTTAGATTCATCAGATGCCAAACATGCCCATCCCCACTCTTTGGGATGCGTTTAAGGCTTCTGCGAGAGATTTTATAATTGGCTTTGTTGCTAAGAAACAAAAGATTGCCCGTAATTTCCTTCAGAAAATTAAGAGACTGGAGCACTCTTACTACACTTCTCATTCTAGGGATTGTTTGACTGATCTCATTGCTCCCAAAATACAATTTACCAAGACATCAACAGAGGATGCCTCACTATACTTGTTAAAATCTAGGGCCAAATGTTATGGTGGCAAAAACAAAGCGGGGAAAATATTAGCTAACTACTTAAAAGTCAAACATAATAAATGAAACATTGAATCAATATACGACAAACAATCAAACTTACAATTCAAGGATGACAACATTTTTAATGAATTCTCCCTCGTTCACCAATCTCTTTACAGTTCTGAAACACAAGCCACTGATCACTCCCTCTCAAATTTTTTTTCTACCATCCAGAAATCTCATTATACCCTTCCAGACTTATCTCCTCTCAGATTGAACACAACAAGAATTATTTAAGGCCCTTCAACACCTCAAAAAGGATAAAGCGCCGGGACCAGACGGTTTCACGGTCAAATTTGATCTCCACTTTCATCAACATCTCATGCCCAAGTTACATTCCCTAATACATTATTTTACCATATTAGGCTGTTCATCAGGCTCCTTCTCAGAAGCACACATTTGTCGTATCCCCAAAGACGGCAAAGATACTAAATATTGTAAAAATGAGGTAATATTGACTACAACATCTTTTCTAAGGCTTTGGCCATACGTCTAGATTCTTATTTACCGGATCTGTTGGGTAAACAACAATCTGGATTTGTAAAGGGTCAATTTATAACTGACAATACACAACTTCTCTTCAATATTTTGTCTAAATCATCCCACTTAAAATACCCACTTGCGTCGATAGCAATAGACGCCGAAAAAGTGTTCGATAGGGTCGTGTGGACCTACTTATTTTACACCCTCAAATGGTTTGGTTTTGGCCCCACTTTCATTTCCTTGAGCTCCCTCCTTTACTCAAATCCCCGTGCAGCTGTATGTGCCAATGATTTAATCTCTCCATTTTTTGATTTGGGCAGAGGAGTGCGCCAAGGTTGCCCTCTCTCTCCTTTTCTTTTAAATTTGGCGTTCAAGCCTTTTCTTTCTAAATTAACCCTAAATCCCAATTTATTTAGTTTTCAGACATCAAATTCCCATATCAAACTTGATGCATATGCAGACGATATCCTCCTATTTATGTCTAAACCAAGTGACTCAATTCCTTCCTTTTTTGCAGAAGTACAATTGTTCTCTGCCATTTCTGGTTACAAATTAAACAACGATAAATGCAAGATCTTACCCCTAGCTCAATTTACTTTCAGGACTGACTTCAGTGCTTCCAACTTCACATGGAAATCTAACCAAATGTAGGGGCTGATTAGGATTGCGGTGAATCTGCATCCTACGGGCCGGCGGAAGCCACTGCCAGCCCGGAGGATGCAGATTCACCGCTGCGGTGCCTCAAAAGACCCCCGCCAGATTAGGATGGCTGGGGGTCATCGGCGGACGGGAAGACCGTCCGGCGCTTTTCTGCCGTGGTCGCCTTCCGACCGTGTCGGAAAAGCTCTAATATGGTGGCGGTGTCTATCAGACACTGCCAGCCATATTAGGATGGGGCAGTAAACATGCTTTTCCGCGGTGGCTTTTCCACCGTGGAAAAGCATGTGGTCTTTGTTGTTTGGGGGCCCGTTGCAAGCCCCCAGTGTGTTGGGGGTGGTGGGTGCACATGGGCGGTATCTATGGTACCCCCCCTGCTTTGGCATGCACAGGATGGCAGGCACCAGGCAGTGCCTGCCAAGTTGTGCATGCCAAGGCTACACATGCATATGTTGCATTGCGGCGGGTGCTGCTTAAAGCAGCACCCGCCACAATGTAAAATATGCGGGATGTGACCGCCAGGGTGGGGGTCACATCCTAATTCACACGGAGGGACCGCCACTGCCCCTGCAGACGGTCCCTCCACCTCGGGGGTGGCGGACGGATGGAGGTCCGTCTGCCATCCTAATAGGCCCCTAAATATCTAGGTATACATATTTCTGCTTCAATTTCAGATAGGGTAGCGCTATGCATGAGTAAATGCACTCAAATAATCTCAGATTTATCCACTAAATGGCATCCCTTATATTTTTCTTGGTGGGGTCGTTTGGACACCATAAAATTGATGCTGACACCCATAATTTTTTACATAATTTCTTACATTCCGGTCCCTATTCCTACTAAGTTTTTTACAAAACTTAATTCCATCCTTAGCTCCTTCCTTTGGAATAACAAGAAATCTCAAATGTCTTTATTTAGACTCACCAGCCCTACAGCGGAAGGTGGAGTAAACTTCCCTAATTTTCACACGTATCATGAAGCTTTCCTTTTGCGACAAGCCTCTCTATGGCTGTTAGACCCTATATCAGATTGTCCTCTTTGGACCACAAATGAGAGCCTTTTTTATCCCCTTTTTCTTTCCATGAATACATATCCTGCTTACGTAAACCACAGACCTTATCCACTCCCATAATAAAAATGATTCGAAACTCCTGGAATTTGTCTTTCCACCTATTTACACTACTGCAGAATCCTTTCTTAACTCAACTATTTGGTACAACAAACATCTGCTTATCTGTAACAAACCATTTTACTTGAAGTCTTGGAGGCAAAAAGGATTCATTTGGATCCACCAGTTATTTTCATCTTCCACTTTCTCGTCCTTCGCTTCCCTCCGTCACTCATTTGAATTACCAGCTTCAATTATTCATAAATATAACTCACTTAAAAAGACTTTGATGGATGCATTTAATCATATCTGTGCCACGCCTGTTGCCCCCATTACCCTGGACCCCTCTTCACAACTATACACTTTGTTAAAATCCAGACCTAGTGTTTCCACATTAAACAATTATTTACAAGGTACAACACTATCAGGCAGAAATCTAAGGTGGAAGAGACTTGGGAATAAGATTTCATGCTATCCTGGCCAGTGACGTTGTGGAACAATATATGACCAAGATTCGTAAATCATCCAGAGCAGCCAATTTAACACAAACATTATTCTCTGTTTATAACAGACTTTTATTGACAGCAAATGCTTTAAGTAAAAGATTTCCAAATGTACCCAATGCCTGTTGGACTTGTTCTTCACCAAATGCGGATCTATTTCACATGATTTTTTCTTGTCCAACGGTGCACATTTACTTGATTTTTGGAGCTAGGCTTTCTTTTTCCTTTACCAATGTTTTCTCAGGCAGTCTCTCCTCTTGTTGGGATAATATTACATTGAATGTCAAAATTGTACATCTGCTATTAGAGCTTGCTTTTTAACAAATCACTGCAAACTGGAAGGATTTTACAAAAATTTCTTATAGGGCATGGTGGTATGATGTTTGCCATAATCACAGGTTGGATATAGCTTTTGTACATCCTTTACAGATGCAATTGAAACGTCTTGATTTGTGGGAAGCCGTTACAAATTATTTTGACATAAACGCTCAGCGATGTTCTCAGTTGCTGCCATCTCGACAAGAAGTTTTTAAACCTTCTTGAATCCCTTAATTGTTCCCAGATCATTTTTGATCCCAATGTCTTTCATGATAGTTTCTATTGTTCTATTCTTTTGTCCTTTTTTCATGAGTCCATGCCTTACAATTGCATTATAGTGTATTTTATTGTAGCAACATGAGCTTAATACTGTGAACTCTGTATTGACACCCTGTATTTATTTTTACTGATAAAAACTTTCTGAACTTAGCATTTAAAAAACATTAGAAATTCACTGAAAAAACATAGGTTTCAGCCACATTATAGTTAGTTATTAGCATTTTAAAAAAACCTTACAAATTCACTGAAAAAAACATAGGTTTCACACAAGTTATAGTTAGCTGGACATTTCTCTCATACAAAACCATTGAAATTCCCCCGTTATAGTTAGTTCACCTAACTAAAACTCGCACGCCCGCAATCCACTGTTGATGATGTCACATATTACATCACTCATGATATGGTCAGTGACATCACTCATGACATTACTGATGACATTTCAAAGGACATCACTGATGACATCATCCCTGTGAATGAGCGGCAGACCTCCTCTCACCCTAATATTAACTTTGATACACACATTGAAAAATAGAAACTAACATTTTTAAAACAATGGAGATACCAATACCAGTTAGAACAAGCTATACAAAAATTCCAAAATCTACATACACATCCACTCATTCACCATCAGTTCTATATACAGTCACTCATACATGTACTCACTCATCATATTTACTCATACACTTATAGATCCTGTTACACACCTACACTCATACATAGAGTTACTTACACACATACTCCCACATGCAAATACAGAAACAAACATCCATTTACTTGCATATACAGCTATACACACACACACACCAGTACACTTACTACTACAGAAACGTACACATATTTACTCGCTTAAACAATGACTTATAGAAACACATACTTATTTATACAGGAGCTCTTCCAATCTTTTACTCTCATATATACTGACTTATATACATCAATACTCACATATAGTAGTTTAAAACATCTGTACTTACTCATAAAGACACTATTAAGACACTCATTCACTCACAAACACACCCATACATCCACTCATCCACCCATACAGTCCTGTACACATGCTATCTTCAAAACACATACAAGCAGTGAGTCACTCATTCATGCATCTATGCGCTAAGTAATATCCCCCACCAAATCATACAGACCCTCATACTGATACTCAAAAAAACAACTAATAACCCATATACACAGTCATTTAGCTACTAACCAACTCATGCAGCCACTTATACACAAAGTGAAACACCAATACAGATATTTAAATATTTAATCATTACCCGCTAATACATGTATTCACTAAGATACACTTAATAAGTCAGTTATACAACCGTTAGATATACATATATAAAAAATATGTATTTTTCAGAAAGACACACATTTGCTGGATGATGTCATCAGTGATGTCATCAGTGATGTCATTTGAGATGTCATCAGTGATGTCACTGACCATGTCATGAGTGATGTAACATGTGACGTCATCAGCAGTGGATTGCCGGTGCTCAAGATATAGTTAGCTGAACTAACTATAATGGGGGAATTTCAATGGTTTTGTATGAGTGAATTGTCCAGCTAACAATAACATGTGGGAAACCTATGGTTTTTTCTGTGAATTTCTAAGGTTTTTTAAATCCTAATTCCTAACTATAACGTGGCTGAAACCTATGTTTTTTTCAGTGAATATATATATTACCTACTGGCGGTCGCCAGTAGGTATATATAGTTAGGATTTTTTCTCTATTGGATTTTTGAAAATTCTATGTCTAATAACTTTGGCGTTTGTGGACGGAATTGGCTGAAATTTTCAGGAAAATGGAACATTTTGTTTCTGAGCAGCCCCTGAAAATTGGGGGGGGGGGGTCATCAAGGAGGGGGCCGAGAAAAAAGGGGGTCCCAAAACGCGTTTTTCCCATGTTAATTTCCATAGGGCGGTTGGCCTCACTTTTAGCTCGAACGGCTGAATGGATTTTCACCAAACTTGGCAAAATTGTAGGGACTGTTAGCCCGATGTGCCTTTGCTAGGTCTCAGCATGAGAGCACCACCATCTCGTAGCTCCGTCGTGGCCATTCCACGAGCAATCATGGCAGCCGCTCCCCACCAGAAGCCTGCGGGAGTCGGGCCCCCAAGACTTTTGTAGAATCTTCAAGGCTGAGGGGACGCTTTCGAGAATGGAGCCCAAGCCCTAGCAGACAAGCGTCCGAGTTCCAAGGTGTCCCAGGGCCATTTCAGTGGACCAAGCCCAAAAAGGAAAGAGCCTGCCACCATTTTGAGAGTCCTGTGGCAGCCGCCTATCGCTGCACCGCAAGAGTGGGCGCAACTCAGCTGAATGGCGGATTTTGGCACAGTGTACCAGAAGCGGGCGGAATGGCAACTGAAACGGTAAAGGGGCGCCCCACTACAGCAGACGAGCCTCCACCTGGGGAGGCCCGTTCACGCCGCCTCACCCCCCCCGGGGCGCCCCACGCCGTTATTCGGAGCAGCATTGTAGGATACCAAAACCAGTGCGGCAACTTACTGGACATCACCTGGGTGCCATCCACATCTCAGCGCGTTCTGCTGCCTTGGGACTATTCGCACAACAGACCGCTACTGACGAGGCCACCCCCCGGGACGCCCCACGCCGTTTTTCGGAGCTGCATTGTAGGATACCAAAAACCAGTGTGGCACCCAGGTAACATCACCTTGGTGCCGTCCAGAACTCAGCACGTTGTGCTGCCTTGGGACTATTCGCACAAAACACAGCTACTGACCAATGTTGCTTCTTTTTTCAACAAAATGTTTAAATGTATTTACTGTTTTTGTTGCGTTGTATATATTTATAAGTTATTAAAGTTTTATAATCCTACTACTTTGTTGGAGTGCTATATATTTTTAATGTGACACATAATTGTAAAAACTTTGATGTACAAAGAGGCATCCCTGGAATCTTCCGCTTCAGGCTCGATCCCCTCCCCAATCACAATACAGGATGGTTTTCAGATAGTAGGAACACGTGTGGTGTGACGGATCTCATCGGGTGGGGGCCTTGATCTACTATAACTCCTTTGAAGAGGGGTGATTCTTTACAGCTGGGGCCATAAACTACATCTGCAGGGCTAGGTGATAGCCTGGGACCGGCCTGGACAATCGGACACAAAGGAAGAGGAGTGTCAGAGGGTGCGGTAGTGAATAGGGCGAAAGGGAGGTGTCGGGCGGGCACAGGGTGTGATTCTCAAGGAAGAGCAGCGCAGATGGGGGGAGGTTTATTGCCCATGCATAAGACAGAGAGCGGGGGTGACCAGTGCCTGGGGGAGATGCTTGCGAGGGTAGGAAGCCATGCTAAGGATCGACAGCGTGCAGAGAGTGGGTCTGGTCAAGGCATCTAAAATGGCTGCCGTGCACGACAAAAGTGTGGCATTTGAAAAAAGGCAAGATGGCGCAGACAATGTTTATCAACACTTCCTGATTTCCTTCGAATCGAACATTAACAGACGTTATCTCTCCCACACTACCGGTCCCCCTGGGCTTAAACGCCGAGATAGTAGGGACTGCATCCCGTGGAGATAGGCCGAGACGTCACTCAGCAGAAAAAAAAAATAAAATCAAAAAAAGTCTATAAACATACAATAAGTAAAAAGTTAATCATTCTTGTTTCCTTGTAGTACGCTCCCCAGTCCGCTTTCCGTTACGCGTACCGGGCGCACCCCACGAAAAAAAATGTTTTTTTTTTTTTCTTGCCCCGCGGGGCCCTTTTAAAGCCTCCACATCAAACCTAGGGGGTCAGGGAGGATCTAGTATGCCCCCTTATGGACATTTGCCCCTTCGCTTTGGCCTCCTCTTGTCTCTCGATCCTACCGAGAGACAAGATGGCGGCCGCTACGGACTGTTTGGAATGTTTACAGACACCGGAGAGCCAATCAGCTTTGCTTCGCAAAGCTCTGTAACGCGAAAAGTACGCGAAACGGATCGCTGCCTGGAGTGCTGTTACAGATATATATCTTTTTTTGAACGTTAATTTCTCAAAATCCACTGGAGCACATATATTGAGACATAGCAAAGGCACATCGAGCTACCAGTCCCTACAATTTTGCCAAGTTTCGTGCAAATCCATTCAGCCGTTCGGGCTAAAAGTGAGGCCAACCGCCCTATGGAAATTAACATGGAAAAAACGCGTTTTGGGACCCCCCTTTTTTCTCGACCCCCCCCAAATTTTCAGGGGCTGCTCAGAAACAAAATGTTCCATTTTCCTGAAAATTTCAGCCAATTCCGTCCACAAACGCCAAAGTTATTAGACATAGAATTTTCAAAAATCCCATAGAGAAAAAAGCCATCACACCGTCCCTCGGGGGCCTCCGTCAAGCGGTTCAGGGAGGCACCGCATCACATTGTTTTCAAATGCAGTCACGTCCTCAAACAGCCCCCACTTACATTGAGAATAGTGAAGCTGTAGCAGGTGCAAATAAGCTTCAGACAGTCTAACAAGCACTCCTCAAAACTTTGAACTATCAGAGTGCATGAGTTTCATGCTCGATCGATTGAGCTAGCCGGATCGGGCAACAAAAAGTATAAAATAGTTATGTAAATAGTTATTTAATAAAATGTTTTACCCTGTTACTTTGCTGGTGTGTTGTATATATTTGTAATATTTGCATAGAGTTTATCGTTATTTTGGGGGGGGTGGGTGGCGGAGCCGAGCTGTCTTGCAGCCATCATGGTGGGGAGCTCAGTTCATCGCACTAGTTTCGTATTTGTCATGAGGGGTTGTTCCTAATGTTTCTATTTTACGAGGTCAAAAAGAGATCCCATTAGTGGCCTACTGATTTTGCTCGATTCCTTTTGTTTTTTTACACGATTTTTCACTATCTGCAAAGACTAAACAGAGTATTGCGACTCTGTGCTTGTTTGTAAATAGAGAATGAACCAAAGAGAACCAATTCTAAAACAGTAAATGCTTGGATAACAATCAATCAAATGGAGAGAGAAGCAGGCACGACGGATTACAACGGGGGCAAAGGCCTGCGTTAACTACCCTTCACTATCTGCAAAGAGAGAAATGAGGGGGGGGGGCAGCATTCAAAGCAGATCAGTGTGCATAAACACGAAAATGTTTTTACTTACCACGTACTTGACATTCGACAGCTTATGATATTTGCTATTAAAAAACCATTGAAATTCACTGAAAAAACCATAGGTTATAGACCATATATAGTTAGGAATTAGCATTTACAAAACCTTGAAAATTCACTGAAAAAAACATAAGTTATAGACTATATATAGTTAGGAATTAGCATTTACAAAACCTTGAAAATTCACTGAAAAAAACCATAGGTTATAGACCATATATAGTTAGGAATTAGCATTTAAAAAACCTTATTTTACTCACACAAAACCATCGAAATTCCATATATAGTTAGTTGCACTAACTATATATCGCGCACCCGCAATCCACTGCTGATGATGTCACATATTACATCATTCATGACATGGTCAGTGACATCACTGATGACATCACTGATGACATCTCAAATGACATCACTGATGACATCACTGATGACATCTCATTTGACATCAATGACCACATCACTGATGATATCATTCATGTGACAATACAATGCATCTCCTCCCATTTTAATATAACCTCTGTTACACCCAGTGTTAAATACAGAGTATAATTTTTGAAACCATTGACACACCAATACTAGTTACTACATACGCACTCACTGATTCCTACGTCTACACACACATTCACTCATTCACCCATACAATCATTCATACATACAATCACTCATCTTTACAACACTATCATATGCACTCATACACCTATACAGACACTCACACTCTGCCACTCATCCATGGAGTTACTCACACACCTAGTCAGTCCTGTAAAGAATCAATCACACTTCCATTTTCTAATCTATACAGTTAAACATAGAGCACCTTACTTTTTCAACCATATACTAACACATACTTACTCTCTTATATAATCATTGTGTCAGGAACCTAAGCCCAAGAGTGGCAGTAATCTCTCATATGGTAAATCAGAGACCGAGACGATATGCCAACAGAGACACGTGGACACAAAGAATTCAAGCATGGAACTCCCAAAAGGCCGTTAGGCTGGTGCAGGGGTTTGCGGTCTAGTGTTTCTGGCTGACGTCATTCAGCCGAGTTCTGGTGAAGCGCGCGCTGACGAAGCTCTGCGCACTTCACCTGACGACAAACCCAGTTAGGAACGCCTTTTAGGTATCTCAGAAGAAATAGTGTAATTAGCCCGTAGTTCTTAAGTTATCACGTTCACCTCATAGCTTAGAATTGTGAACGAGTCCGGAGAGTTTTTGAACTGAGCTGGAGCTTATTCCGCTCGATATTTTCTGTCACGCAGTAACGTGTGTGACCGTGCGTTTGAGAAAACCTGTTTCCCATTCTTAGTAAACGCACGAGAGTAAATAGCTGAGAGTTTCTAATTCACACCCTGTGTCCTGTCAGAATCCCCTTGTTGAGTATTCCCGTAATCCCCGTAGCAAGAGACCTGAGCGCCGACGCCTGGAGAAAGGAGTCGACTTGAAACCGGAGTTCGTCCAGACTTGCCTTGTTGCCCTGCGGAAAGAAGAAAAGCGATAAGTGACAACAGAAATATAATCCTCTGATTTATGAACTGAAATGTAGTATACTTGATAGATACTTACCTCTGAGACACACCAGAACAGTATTCGTGAATGTATGGATAAAATGGGAGAGAGAGAAGCTGGAAAGTTGCACCTAGAGAAACAAAGATACAAGATTTTAGAATACAACGGATGAAAATTAAAAGACACTGTAAACAGAGACCAGTCTGAAAACAAGACTAGTTGGAGATAAAAAATAAGAATTTATATAAAGAAGAAGGAGGAGAGCAGGACAGAAATAAGGAACGTGATTAGAGACAGAGCATTTTTAGGAAAACGTAGAGTAGGATCATATTAATAAGAAAGGTGCCTATTCATATATTTCAGAAGGAAAAGAAAGAAGTTCTGCCAACACACCCAATTAAGAAGCTAGAAGAGAAGGCAAGGTTCTTGGCAAAACATGGTAGGTGAGAGTTTAGGAGGGAGGGTTAGATAGAGTAGAGTAGACATAGAGTAAGATATAATTGTGCTCTTCCGTTCCAGGGTCCTGGTGAAAGAAGGTCTGCGGGTCGGACTACACGAGGAGCCAGCCAAGAAAATCTCTTCTCTTGTTGTTTATTATTTTATCCAATTCCCCTTCCCTTTTGGGTAAAGACTTTGGAGACTAGTGGATACTAGCTCTGGGTTGTTGCTCAAGGGGGATTCGGAAATAAGGCATCTCTGTTCCTGTGCAGTTCAAGAAGTATCCTTTTATTTATCGCCTCTGACAGAGTGAAGTGCCCAAGTTGCACCTTGCACCCGAACAGAGATGGCTGAGGGAATAAACTTGCAGAATTTAGGGGCGATCCTAGACACAATTCAAAAAGAATTAAGCGCAGTCAGAGAGGAAAATCAAAACCTAAGATTAGAGGTAGTAAATTCTAGAAAGGAAACAGCAGACTTAGCGCAGAGAATTAGACACCCTTTTGGTTCAGGTCAGAGTACACAAACCCTTGAAGCAGAAGGCACAAATAGAATGACGACCCAGGTTATACATTCACTGTCCCCGGTAATTCCCTTGGCAGCCCCAGAGCGATTCGGTGGGGATCCCCAAAAGGCACAAATATTTCTAACTCAATGTTCGTTGCATTATATGTGTCGCCCTTCGATATTCCCTGATGCGCAATCCAAAGTCGCCTTCGCCCTGTCCTACCTTAGCGGAGATGCGGCAGCTTGGTCGCAACCACTCATAACCAGAAATGATCCAATTCTGAGAAACTACGAGGAATTTAAACAAGAATTTCTACGAATCTTCGATAGGAGAAGGATTTCTCAAGTGGTGGACAATGAACTACTGGATCTGAAGCAGGGAAATAGAGACCTAGTATCGTATCTGGCGCAGTTCAACAAACTAGTGGTGGAGACAGATTGGCCGGAGAGTAAGCGAGCAGCCGTGTTCTATCGTGGATTGAAGGACGAATTGAAAGATGCCTTGTCGGGAATACCTAATCGACCCACCGAGATATCAGCATTGGTTGATCTGGTCTTAGAGATAGACTTCCGACAGGGAGAACGGAAAGGAGAGAAAAGAAAGGAGTTCAGGTCAACAATTCCGAGATTTGATCGTGTCAGATCTGAAAATAGTCGAACAAACGATGGGGCCTCGGGAGTTGAACCCATGCAAATTGGAACCATACGGGGTCCTCTATCGAAAGAAGAAAAGGAAAAGAGGAGAAGTAGTAACCTGTGTATGTATTGCGGATCTGGAGGTCATTTTGTCAGAAATTGCCCTAAAAAACCCAAGACAAGTTATAAGCCGAAGGAAAACTGATTGCACCACCTGTTACTGGAGTTGAAAAGGTGGGTGCGATCCAAGAAGAAACTCCTGATCAGCATAGAGTGGCTAACACCCTACAGTCAGCGGCTCCTCACTTGAGTTTATCTATGGAAGTGAGGTTCAGAAATTCAACCTTAACGGGGGTGTCCGTGATGATCGATTCTGGAGCCACGGGAAATTTTTGCGATTTAAAATTCGCACAAAGCACTGGAATCCAAGCCATTATGAAGAGCAAGAGTGAACCCGTGCGAGCTGTAGATGGCACCAACCTATCTTCAGGCCCGATCGTGAGTCATACCGAAGTTATGCATTTAATTTCAAACAATGGTCATGAGGAAAGAATTCAATTTAATCTCATTGATGCCCCTCAATTTGAATTGATCCTTGGCTTACCCTGGCTCACTGAGCATAACCCGACGATAAATTCGAGCGACAGGACCATTAGGATGGATTCATAATATTGTGTCGGAAACTGTTTCGGAAACAAGGAAAAGATGCAAGAACTCAACCTGGCTCAATCTCTGTGCCATAATGGGGAATCGTTGTGCGTAATAAATGCCCCAGAAATTCCAGGAGAGTATGCAGAATTCCAAGATGTGTTCAACGAGACGGAAGCAGAGCGATTACCTCCACATAGAAACTATGATTGTAAGATCGAATCGGAGCCTGGCGCCACGTTGCCCTGTAGCCGAGTGTACGCCCTGACTGAAAAAGAACACAGTAATTTAAGAGAGTATTTGGACAAATACCTTGCTAATGGATTTATCAGACCCTCGCAGTCCCCCGTCTCGTCGCCCTTATTCTTCGTGCCGAAGAAGGAAGGCGATCTGAGGACATGCATCGACTATAGAGCCATTAATCGGATCACTAAGAAGAATAGGTACCCTTTGCCCCTTATATCAGAGCTATTGGACCAAGTAAAGGGAGCACAAATATATACAAAACTTGATTTAAGAGGGGCCTATCATTTGGTCAGAATGAGAGAAGGCGATGAGTGGAAGACGGCCTTCAGAACCCGATTCGGCCTATTTGAGTACCAGGTAATGCCCTACGGTCTTTGTAACGCCCCTGCAGCCTTCCAACATTTCATCAATGACGTGCCAAAGGAATACATCGACCAGTGCGCTATTGTGTACATAGATGATATACTTATCTATTCAGCGGATCAGGAGAGGCATCAAGATCAAGTGCGAGGAGTTTTACAGAAGTTAAGAGAAAACAAGCTATTTGTCAAGTTGGAAAAGTGCGCCTTCAACGTAACACAAGTGGAGTTTTTGGGTTTTATCATCTCTCCAACAGGATTACTGATGGACCGGCAAAAAATTGAAGCAGTAACAAACTGGAAGTCTCCAGAGAGTGTTAAGGAAGTCCAAAGTTTCATTGGTTTTGCAAATTTTTACCGACGATTCATTAATGAATTTTCTCATAAGATCCTACCACTAACGAAGCTATTAAAGAAAGGGATTCGATTTGAGTGGACAGAGGAAGCTGAGAAAGCCTTCGGTTTGCTGAAACAAGACTTCACATCGGCTCCAATTCTTCAACATGCAGATCCGACAGAACCATTTTATGTGGAAACAGATGCGTCAGATCAGGCAGTAGGAGGAGTACTATCCCAGCGGAACAAGGTCACTGGACAATTACACCCTGTGGCTTACAGATCAAGGAAGTTATCCCCGGCCGAGTGCAATTACACCATCACAGAGAAGGAGTTGTTGGCAATAAAAGACGCCTTCAAGGAATGGAGACATTACCTCATGGGAGCTCAACATCAAGTAACGGTATTTACAGATCATCGGAACCTAAAATTTTTGAAGACGGCCAGAACGTTAACTCAAAGACAGTTGAGATGGTCTCTGTACTTTGCTGATTACGATTTCGTGATCACATATCGTCCTGGGGCGCAGAACGGAAAGGCGGACGCCTTATCAAGAATCGACACAGAAAATCACAAGACACCAGTAGAGGACCAAGCAATTATTCCAGAGGAAAAGATAATTGGTATGACCTCCTCGGTGAGTTTGGAAACAAGTATTTCGGAAGTGATGAGTCCAGAAGAGATGCAAGAATGGGCTCAAGAAAAGGAAGGTAGAAAGATCATTAATCAACTTCCTTACTATCAAGACCAGTTGTACATTCCTACCAAAGAACTGCAACAACAAGTGATGCAAGAATGCCATGATGCCAAGTTAGCAGGACATAAAGGAGAAGCAAAAACTAAAGAACTAATAAAACGCCACTACTGGTGGCCAGTTATGACTAAGGACATTGAAGAATATGTTAAGACTTGTGAGATTTGCGCACAGGGAAAATCTGAACGGCAGGTCCCGAAGGGGTTGTTACAGCCTTTGCCCACACCACCTTTCCCCTGGCACACAGTCACCTTAGACCTAATAGTGGATTTACCCCTTAGTCAGGGCAATGACACCATATTAGTTGTAGTAGATTCTTTCTCCAAAATGGCACACTTCACGGCACTACAAGGGCTTCCAACAGCCAAACAATTAGCTACACACTTCAGTACAGAAATAGTAAAGACACATGGAATTCCAAAGGTGGTGATTTCCGACAGAGGGTCATAGTTTATTTCCCATTTCTGGAAGGCCTTTATGGAGAGTGTAGGGACAGAAGTGAGATACTCTACCAGTTACCACCCAGAAACTGATGGTCAGACGGAGAGAGTGAATCAAGAATTGGAACAATACTTAAGATTGTTTCTTTTGAAACAGGATGGAAACTGATCAGAGTATTTGTGGGCAGCAGAGTTTGCTTACAATAACGCAAAAAATGTGTCCACGGGCTTCTCTCCTTTTTACATGAACTATGGCAGACATCCTAATTCCACACTTAGACAAACTGAGGTCACGGTTCCTGCTGTTGGGGACATAGTTTCACATCTAGAACAAATCCACCTAAAAGCAACGGAAAGTCTGAGAGTAGCAAAGGAAAGGTATAAAAACTACGCAGACAAGAAGAGAAGAGTAGGGCCTGATTTGGAAAAAGGGGACTCAGTTTGGTTAAGTACCAAGAATCTTAGACTAAAGGGTAATCGGAAATTCCAGCCCCGATTTATTGGGCCTTACCCAGTAGAGAAAAAGATTAATCCAGTTTCATACCGACTTCAGTTGCCGTCCAGATTGAAAATTCACCCTGTTTTTCACATTTCACTGTTGAAGAAGGCTCCTGGAAATCTACGAAGAAATCTACCTCCGAAACCTCTTAATTTGGAAACAGGAACAGAGTATGAGGTGAAGGAAATTTTTGACTCAAAAAGGGTCAAGGGTGAACTGTTTTACCTAGTGGACTGGAAAGGTTATGGTCCTGAAGAACAGTCTTGGGAACAGGAATCAGACGTTCATGCTCCCAGATTAGTCAGGAAATTTCACCAACAATTCCCTTTGAAACCAAGACGGAAGGAATCTACCTTGTTGGGGGGTACTGTCAGGAACCTAAGCCCAAGAGTGGCAGTAATCTCTCATATGGTAAATCAGAGACCGAGACGATATGCCAAAAGAGACACGTGGACACAAATAATTCAAGCATGGAACTCCCAAAAGGCCGTTAGGCTGGTGCAGGGGTTTGCGGTCTAGTGTTTCTGGCTGACGTCATTCAGCCGAGTTCTGGTGAAGCGCGCGCTGACGAAGCTCTGCGCACTTCACCTGACGACAAACCCAGTTAGGAACGCCTTTTAGGTATCTCAGAAGAAATAGTGTAATTAGCCCGTAGTTCTTAAGTTATCACGTTCACCTCATAGCTTAGAATTGTGAACGAGTCCGGAGAGTTTTTTAACTGAGCTGGAGCTTATTCCACTTGATATTTTCTGTCACGCAGTAACGTGTGTGACCGTGCGTTTGAGAAAACCTGTTTCCCGTTCTTAGTAAACGCACGAGAGTACATAGCTGAGAGTTTCTAATTCACACCCTGTGTCCTGTCAGAATCCCCTTGTTGAGTATTCCCGTAATCCCCGTAGCAAGAGACCTGAGCGCCGACGCCTGGAGAAAGGAGTCGACTTGAAACCGGAGTTCGTCCAGACTTGCCTTGGAGCCCTGCGGAAAGAAGAAAAGCGATAAGTGACAACAGAAATATAATCCTCTGATTTATGAACTGAAATGTAGTATACTTGATAGATACTTACCTCTGAGACACACCAGAACAGTATTCGTGAATGTATGGATAAAATGGGAGAGAGAGAAGCTGGAAAGTTGCACCTAGAGAAAGAAAGATAAAAGATTTTAGAATACAACGGATGAAAATTAAAAGACACTGTAAACAGAGACCAGTCTGAAAACAAGACTAGTTGGAGATAAAAAATAAGAATTTATATAAAGAAGAAGGAGGAGAGCAGGACAGAAATAAGGAAAGTGATTAGAGACAGAGCATTTTTAGGAAAACGTAGAGTAGGAACATATTAATAAGAAAGGTGCCCATTCATATATTTCAGAAGGAAAAGAAAGAAGTTCTGCCAACACACCCAATTAAGAAGCTAGAAGAGAAGGCAAGGTTCTTGGCAAAACATGGTAGGTGAGAGTTTAGGAGGGAGGGTTAGATAGAGTAGAGTAGACATAGAGTAAGATATAATTGTGCTCTTCCGTTCCAGGGTCCTGGTGAAAGAAGGTCTGCGGGTCGGACTACACGAGGAGCCAGCCAAGAAAATCTCTTCTCTTGTTGTTTATTATTTTATCCAATTCCCCTTCCCTTTTGGGTAAAGACTTTGGAGACTAGTGGATACTAGCTCTGGGTAGTTGCTCAAGGGGGATTCGGAAATAAGGCATCTCTGTTCCTGTGCAGTTCAAGAAGTATCCTTTTATTTATCGCCTCTGACACATTGATACAAGTACACATTGATCTGCACAGAGTCACACACCTCCCAGCCAGCCACACACACACTCAGTCTCCCATGCAAATACTTGGGCAATCAATCAATAACCCATATAGTTACTCATATAGCTACTGATCAACACATGCAGCAGTTTACAGAACAACAGACATAATGATGCACAAATTAAGACAGTTTAGTCACTAACCCATGCACTCAGTGGGACACATTTAATCACTCACTCATACATTCAGTCATGCACCTACTAAATCCTTCGTCCTGAGGAAAATTGAATTTTGCCTTGTCATGTGTGCCTACGTGTTCCCCATCATATGTTATATGTGCATGATCGATATGCATATGTTCCCCCTTGCACGAATAAAGACGCAATTATAGTTGTGTCCCACGTTAGTATGCCAGTTTCCAGTCCTCGTGAAAGCAACGAGTATTAGGCCTATGTTGCCAACGTTTTACATTATGCACGTTAGACTTATCGAATTGTCCCCGTTTCTAGGCCTCAAAGGGCCTCAACACCAGATTCAAGCTCCAGTCTCCTGAACCCACTCCGAGGAGCGATGCAGCCCCTCCCGCATCCCTGACCCTTCGCTTACTTCCTGCCGCGCAGCGCGGTGCCCGGCCTGGCTCTATCTGCCTGCCTGCCAAGAATATGTTATGCCTACAGTTATCAGTTCAGCTCTCCGTCTTCACATTCCTAAGCTAACGAACCGCATAAACATCTTCAGCTATAGTCTAGTCTTCCTGTCTCCATGCAAGTGAATTACTGTATTAATATCCATAGAAGATTCATAGCACACGCAATACATGTAGAATATATGCATGCACCAGCCTTAGTGTCAAGTAGCCTTTGCTCTGATGACTTTTAGATTCTATCAACATGTACTCCAAACACAAGATACCAGATATGCTATAGGTACATGTCGTCCTGACATCGCAGACTTTAGTCTCCTCTTCTAGTGCAGAAGTCAGAGCCCCCAGCTCTCCTCAGTTACACGTCATGGTCCGTTTGCGCGCACCACTAGGTTAAAGGTTCCAGCTGCCCAGGTAGCCCCCTCCATGTATCCACCCATTTATGACACTTCTGTGACGTCTACATCACATGTCTTCGTGCACGCCCTGTGCACGCCTTCTTTTTACGCCCATGTGTTCTTATCTTACGTTTGTCACTTGTTACGCCTACTGTATGCAATGTAATTGTACTGTTTTACTATATATATCATGTAATGTTAATGAGACGTTGCAGCTGCCATTCCATGCCATTCTATTTCAGGCTGTTCCGATCCTGTCCCTTCCCTTGTGCCTGATTAAAGCCTGTTCAACTCAAATACCCCGGATCCTGCCTCTTATTTATTGAGCTATCTGTTTTAGTTAATGTATAGAAAAATAGTAATTATTTATTTACCACATAATGGCGCCCGAATAGGGTCGAGCCCCTTCCCCACGCGCCGGAGATGTAACGCAGGCCCCCTGGCCCTTCTACAGCCGTGACGGGACTCTACCGTGCATGTGCAGATATTTCTGCTTCATCAAGTCTCCCTCAGGCCCACGGAGGAGACGGAGACTGCGGTCCGGCATTTAGACGAGGCGGTGAGGAATGCGGTTCATCCCGACCAGAGCCCAAGCCGAGAGAGCAAGGTCCGAGGTATCCGGAGGCCCACCTGTTTCCGAAGCCCGAAGTTCGAAGCGCATGCGTAGTAACCAGACGTCGTAGCAGTCCAGTCCAGTCCGAGGCCTTCAGTTCTGCTTCCCGGTGAGTACCGCTGCTGGGGTAGTATCTAGACGGGGTCATTAGTTTGTCTCCGGTCCGATGGGTTTGGGTACGCAGATCCAGTCCGAAGTGTCCATCTAGGTGGATACGGTATGACGTGTCTCTTTATGAGACCGGTATGTTCTGTACTGTTTTAGCAGTGCATCCAGTAATTCTAGTAAGTCCGTTTCTCGAGAAATTCAAGTGTTATGTTTTCAGTGTATCAGGTAGTATTCTGTTCGAACTGTTATTAATGTATTTTTATGTCGTGGTATGAGTGATTTGTTTGCCATTTCATTACTGTGATTATTGTGTATTGTGTTTAATTCAAGTAGGACTCAAATATGCCTCTGTTTTCAAAGTTACGTCAGATAAAAACCAGAAAAGGGTTACTCGAAGAAGCAGTTCCTGTCCCTCCTAGGGACAGTCCTGGACACTTTATGTATCACAAGCATGGCTTAGATGCCATATTATATCTAGACTTGTGGGTGGATTATACAAAGAATCTTGAAGAGAAATATAGTTGGCCTGTATCAGGTACATGGGATGCCGAGTGCATCATGCGAGTAGAAGAAGCATTATGGAAAAAGAAAGCCAGACAATCCCAGAAAGATGCCATAGAATTATGGCGTAAAGAATCCCATAAAAGATCCGAAAAAGATTTCAGAAAAGCAGAATTAAGTAGGGAATCCTCAGAAAAAGCCCAAGAAAGGGAACTTCTAGAAGAAGGTGAACGAGTTAGAGCAGAACAGTCAGACAGACAGAGAAATGCCCTTATTAAAGGTATGTATCCTCTTCTTGCCGAGGGCTTGCCGAAGGCAACCCCGGAAGTACCCTGTAATTTACCGCCACCATTGGTCCCGACTAAGCTACGTCATAAACCGACTGCAGCTGAAATTTTCCTTTCGTCCTATTTGGACGATACTGTCCCAGAATATGCAAATCCTATTCCGCCTGCTCAACCTCAGCACCCTGTTAATAATGTAATTCCTGTTCCTCCAGCCACTGGTCCCGGGAACTCCGTTAATGTGCCAGTACCCCCGGACCAGCCCACATTACGTGTGCCCGTTTTGCCAGTCACTTTACCAACACATTCAGTATTAACTGACGATTCTAGTTCAGGAGGAGCGGGGGGAGGTGCTCCTACCACCCCGCCTCAAGTAAAACGACTGACGCTGAGAGACGCAGCGTTACAGCGCACGCCAAAGGTGTCTACACACGCAGCCCTCAAGCAATATCTTACAGACTGTATATATGATTCAGTACCAGGCGAAGATCACATGATATTATATTCCGTACGTTTAAGCCGAGTTGCCAACTTTTTGGCCACCCTGCCCGAGATGAAGGAACATCTAGACAGAATATATCATTTTATCCGAACAGGGGAGAATTCAGAAAGTATTCACGAAGCTATGGCACACAGGAAAGTCGAGATTCAAGGCATGATTTTGCAATTTCTGATAAATTGTTTAATAAGAGAGCAGGACTATCCTGATAAAGACAAAGACGAGATGAAAGCCCTGACAAGGTGGAGTGACAATATAGCCGAAGGAAAACATAAGACACAAAATAGTATAGAAAGTATGTACAGGAAAATTCGTAAAGAAATTCTAAGTATACACGAGAAGGAGAAAGCAATGAGAGCAACCAAGAAAGAGAATGACTCTTCAAGTGAAGAGATAGACAGCGAGAATCCCGCCAGAATAGCGTATGTAGGTAGAACTAGATTTTCCGACCGACATTCACGTCTAGATTACAAGAAAGTTTTTCCTCCTCCCGTACCAGAACAGTGTTCTCTTGAACAAGTATTCCAGGCCACCGATAAAATTCTGAAACTACGAATAGGTTATAGTGAGCTTAGTACCATGCATGAACAAGAACTAGCCCGATCAGCAGTCCGATGGACTAGTGATTCTACCAAGTTTTCAGATGAAATAGTGGCCCAAACGTTTCTGAAGCTGCCCCCAGCCGAGCAGCGACTGGTGGGTATGTATATGATCCAGCACCTCATTACACTGTATGAGGATCAGCATTCTGATCCAGGTCCTTTGTATGATGTACTGAACGAGTTACTCCTAAACAGATGGAAAGGTCTAGGTACCGATTTAATTAGTGTCATTTTAGAACAGCGCCACAAATATAGAACGTTCCTGAATTCACATTTTGTTCCTGTTCCACCCCCAGTAAGAAAATCATTCTACATAGACAGACAGAATCCGTTGCGAGAAGTACATCCAGTTAAGGGAGAGGGGGGTGAGCTCGAACGAGTATTTGTTTACACCCCTATCACGAAAATAGAACTACTAAAAATGAAAAAGTTAATACCCTGTCACGATAAAGATCCAGCAGGGTTCCACCGTGAATTAAAAGACATGCTCCGTATGGGAGAATACACGTATCCTGATATCATTAAAATGTTAAAGGTCCTGTTGCCTGCGGGCATATATGAAAAGCTCAAAGAAAAAGAATGGGAGGTGGGAGAGAAAAAGATAGATTGGACCGCATTAGAGACTGAAGATAACACACGAGTTCCAGGTACCGGTCTTGGGGAAAAAGCTAAAGCATTGCCCGAGTTGTTAATACAAGTCTTGCCAAGATTACTAGCCACGAAAAAGGAAGACTGGGATGCCATCTCAGCCTGTAAACAGAAACAAGACGAAGACACTAGTGATTTTTATTCTAGATTTGAGAAATGTTTCATTATTAATAGCGGCCTGAAAACAAGTAGTGAATCATATCCACATCTTTTTGTTACCAAACTAGTTGAGAATTCTTTACCACAAGTTAAAAGTCGAGTACTGAAAGTCGAAAGTACCTGGCAAGCTAATACTCCGTCACAAATGCTCCAGATGCTACAGTATCACCAGAACAGAATCAGGGAAGAGCAGGAACATGAAAGGAGACGTATGAAAGACACGAAAATGAAAGTACTGGTTGCACAGTCTGTTCCACAAGACAGTCAGAAGAGGGGTCCGAATCAAGCTAGTCATCCTGCAGCTCCCGTTAAAGGGGCCTGCAATTACTGTAAACAGCCAGGTCATTATATAAACGAATGTGCAGTTCTGAAACACAACATAGCTACAGGTAAGACAAAAGAGAGACCACGTCCTCCTAGACAAGAACAAGTTCCGCAGAATGCCCAGCCACCGCAGAATGCACAACAGACAGTTACAGTACCGCAGCCTATAGCTGCCACACAACACGTTACACAGCAGATGTATCAGTACGCACAGTCGGAATATCCAGAATATCAACAGTATTCATGAAACAGCCTAGAGAGGGAGGTTGGCTTGCCTCTCATCGAGATTCCTGTAGATCAAGAGGGTCCCTATGTACACAGTCAACTATTAGGGAAAGACAGAAAGTTTCTGATTGATACAGGGGCAAGTAGGACTACCATCAGTCATGACGAGGTTCCAGGGGCTCCGCTCTCAGGCTCTAGAAATGTTTCCCTTGGATTTTCAGGAAAGCCTATTGTTAATGAAATATCGAAACCAGTTTCCCTAGAAGTTGGTCCATTGTCCCGAACTACAGACTTGTTACTTACGAAATCATGTCCAGAAAACTTACTAGGTATCAAAACACTGAAAGAATTAGGAGCAGTCATATGTTGCTCCCCAGAAGGAGTGAGATTGTTTTTACGTGATTTTAAAGGTCATTATGTATTACGTGATTTTGATCCAAGATTATTGAATGTACCACAGCATTTATGGGCGCAAGGTCCAACTGATGTAGGTTGTATGCACATTACACCATATCGTGTCACTCTGAAGCAAGGTGTTGTATTACCACGAATCCGACAGTACAAATTGCCACCTGAGGCTGTAGCAGCCTTATCAAAAATTATTGACGAGCTCATTGCTCAAGGAGTAGTTGTAGAAACTGACTCCAATGTATGTAATTCTCCTATCATTCCGATTCTTAAACGTACTGATCCCAGTGCACCTCCAGTTTATCGATTAGTGATTGACCTTCGAGAACTTAATAAATGTATCATACCCCAGTACCCAGTGGTTCCAGATATTTCTTCCCTATTGACTGCCATTGATTCCGAAGCTGCGTTCTTTACTGTTATTGATCTCAAGAACGCATTCTTTAGTGTCCCCATTCATCCAGACAGCCAGTTTCTTTTCGGATTCTGTTTAAATGGAAGGAGCTATAAATTCACACGAGCTCCTCAAGGTTTCACAGAAAGTCCTAGCATTTACAGTCAAGCACTTAAAAGGCAACTAGACAATATTCATATGCCAACTGACACTGCCCTGCTCCAGTATGTCGATGATCTATTGATCACAGCCCGTTCTGAACGTGACTGCGAACGTGCGTCACTTACAGTCTTGTATTTCCTGGCCGAGATGGGGCACAAGGTGTCCCCTTCGAAACTGCAATTTTGTGTCCAGCAAGTGGTGTACCTTGGACACTTACTGTCCAAGAGGGGTAGGCAGTTGACACCAGACCGTATCCAGTTAATAGCACATTTTCCACAGCCCAAGACGCAGAAGGAGGTACGAGCTTTTATCGGCCTCACTTCTTACTGCAGACAATGGATTCCTCAGTACGCATATCTAGCTAAGCCACTGATACAGTTAATGACACAGGAGGCAGCCACATCGACTGTCCTCCCTTGGACCCAAGAACATACACTTGTTTTCAATGAGTTAAAGAAAGCTTTATGCCAAGCACCTGTTCTAGCGACACCAAACTACAGTAAGCCTTTTACACTTTTTGTCACTGAACGTGATGGTACTGCATTATCTGTTCTCACACAAGATCAAGCGGGACAATACAAGCCCTGTGCTTATTTCTCTAGCACATTAGATCCGGTGGCCCAGGCTCTGCCTGCGTGCCTCAAGTCAGTTGCAGCCACAGCCCTAGCTATCAGACAAAGCGATTCCATAGTGTTAGGACACTCCCTGACAGTACAAGTTCCACACTCCGTGGAAGTTCTCTTGAACCGAACACAGACTCAGCACTTGACAATTGCACGTTTAACAGGTTATGAACTGACACTGTTTTAGCCACACATAGAAATCAGACGCTGCAACATTTTAAATCCCGCTACACTGTTACCCTCAGTTACTCCAAATACTGCCACACATGACTGTGTGGAAGTTGTTAACACCATGACAAAGCCAAGACAAGACTTGACAGACATTGCATTACCTGATCCCGACCTGACACTTTATGTGGATGGTTCATGTATGAGAACAAGTACAGGAGAACTAGTAGCCGCGTATGCAGTGACTACTGAAACTGAAGTTATAGAAACACATCGTATTGACACCCTGTCTGCTCAAGCAGCAGAGCTCGTCGCTCTGACCCAAGCCTGCATACGAGCGAAGAACCTGAAAGTAAACATATACACAGATTCACGTTATGCATTCGGAGTCGTACATGACTTTGGAGTACTCTGGCAAGAGAGAGGCTTCATGACTTCTCATGGAGCCAAGATTCAGCATGGCCCCATCATTCAAGCTCTGTTAGATGCAATACATTTACCGACAGCTATCGCTATCATGAAGTGCAAGGCACATACGAAAGTCACTGACATCATTTCCCAGGGTAACGACCTGGCAGATCGAACAGCCAAGCTTACAGCTCAGACTCCAGACATTCCAGTTAACACGACACAGACAGACGTTCCAGTTCAGACGACTTGTATGACAGTTAAGGACCCTACACAAGACGTACTAGATATACAGTCACATGCTACCCCAGACGAAATCAAGAAATGGTCTGAACAAGGAGCGGTCCAGACAGATCAGGGATGGTTGACGAAGGGAAAAGCCACATGGTTTCTCCCCGACTCTATGGTTCAAGTCATTATTAACACCGCACATAGTCCAGCACACTTAGGAGAAAAAGCCATGTTAGACAGTATTCAGAACCTCTGGTTTAACAAACATTTACGAGCAGCAGCCAAGCAGAAAGTGCGTACCTGCATGATCTGTTGTCAGTTCAATCCAGGTAAAGGTGTCCCGGTAGAACAAGGTGGATTCCATCCTCCTGACCACCCTTTTGAAGTCCTCCAGATGGATTATATTCAGATGGATCGATGTCGAGGTTTCAAGTATGTCCTCGTAGTTGTATGCGCTTTGTCCAGATGGACAGAAGCCTATCCAGTCCCAGATTACACTGCCGCGACCACTGCCAGGCAGTTGGTTCGTGAGTATTTCCCCCGCTATGGTTTACCTAGGGTCGTGTATTCAGACAACGGCCAGCCATTCTCATCCGAACTCATGAAACAAGTATCCCTTCTGTTAGGGTACCAGTGGAAGTTCCACTGTGTACGACATCCCGAAGCAGCTGGTCTCGTCGAGAGACATAATCAGACCCTGAAAATCCGCATTACAAAGGTATGCGCAGAGAAAGGCGTAGATTGGATGGTAGCACTGCCAGTCGCCCTTTTTTACATGAGAATGGTCGCTCACTCCCGTTCAGGTCTGTCCCCTTACGAGGTAGTTTTCGGTCATCCCCCAAACATGTGGGGTACACCTAGGCCACGTACAATTACCGATGTTGATAGTAATATGCTGACAGATTACCTGGCTTCCTTGACGTCTGCACTACTCTCTTGTCGTTCACAGGTCGCCGCTGCCTTTCCAGACAACACTCAAGTGAAACCGCACGAGGTCATACCAGGCGACCTCGTTTTGATTAGGAACTTTGATCGTTCAAGTCCGCTGGAGCCCCGCTGGAAAGAACCAAAGCTCGTTCTGATGACAACAAGGACTGCGATTAAAGTAGAGGGCCGTAAGGGGTGGTTGCACTCCAGCCATGTTAAACGATTCCATGGACTCCGTCCAAAGACTTTTTTTAAGGACTGCCCCGTTCTCAAGGACTGCCCAGATACTGACTCTAAACTTCCCCTGTTAGAGAAAACTCCACAGCAGGAATATAAAGAAAAATTAAGGTCTAGTAAGTCAGCCAGTTTAATTGTCTAAGTCCCTCTCGGGTGAAACGGTTAGACAGGTTCCTGACATGTATGAGATAGACCCACATAGTGAGAGAGTTAGTCGAAACTCTAAGAGAATACGTTATCGGAAAAATCTTCGAAGTCGATGCATTGTTACTCTATTAATTATGTTATTTCTGAGTTTTACGATTACAGGCATAAGTTATGTTTTACATATATATTTTCCTCCTATCGTTTCACATGTACATTTTTCCTCTAATGTTACAGTAGAGCACACATTTAGTGAACTGCCTCCTCACGAGTTATCCTATCGTCTTGCCATGCGCAATAATACTTTTATCCGTATGTTACACTATTCACACCAGACCAGCAATGCCACAAATTGTTGGGTGTGTGGTCGACTCCCCCCTTTCCAGACACCGAAGGGAGTTCTGCCACTTTTTCCCTATCTGTTTTCACACAATGGTTCGTGTGGAGCATGGTCCACGTTAACGTCATCCTCAAACGATATGTCCCTTCTGAATAGAACATGTTTCCCAGACAAGGAAGGTTTTTCCCATAGAACAGGGTTAGATCTAGAAAATGAAGTATATGATCTAGGTAATTATTCCTCGAATTTCATGGTTTTGAATGTTCAGTCCGAGACTACTCCAGATTTGCCTGCTATTACAGTTCTACCAGTGAAAGGTGAATTATGTGTCCGAAAGAATGGTTCAGTACATCTAGGACACAGTGATTGTACTACTGTGGTCGAGTATAGTGACAGTGGAAAATCTACTTTCAAAGCCTCACGTCATTCTTATTTTGTGTGTGGTCAGACCGCATATGTACGTCTGCCCCTAGATTGGGATGGAACATGTTACATTGCCTTCCTACTGCCACCAGTTTTCCTAGCCCCATCTGATTACCATAGAAACACACATCTAGTACACGTTAGACATAGAAGGGAGATCGAGTCCCCAATTGTCGATCAAACTGAAACTGCCTTAGAACAGTATCAAGACTTCAATAAAGGTTTCTTTTTCTTCCTAGGTCCTGTCCAGAATAGTAAGTTAATACGTAGGCTAACCAGAACCCTTGAAGCAGTAGTGAATGAGACTACTTCCGCTCTAGGTAACTTAACTGAAGAACAATCTGCTATGAGATTTGTTGTCCTTCAAAACCGCCTTGTTCTTGACGTCATACTGGCCGATAGGGGCGGAGCTTGTAGAGTCATCGGATCTAGTTGCTGCATTTTCATTCCTAATAACGCACCGTCTGTTTATTCAGCTATAACCAGACTTCATAAGATAGCCCATCAGTTACACCAGAATCCAGGCACCTGGACATGGTCCGGTTGGCTCTGGAGTATAATATCTGCCTGGGGATGGAAAGTATTGTCATTCTTAGGTATAGTAGTAATGATCATATTCAGTTGTTGCCTATGTTTACAATGTGGCCCTGCGATTTGCGGCTTGTGCGCTACATCTTGTATTCCAAGTCCAAAGTCCCGTTCCAAGAAGATTCGAGACGAGCAAATGATGCTCTATGAACAGATAGATGGTATCATGAATATTGATGTTTCCTGAAGGAAACGTAGGGCACAAGGAGGGAATGAGGAAAATTGAATTTTGCCTTGTCATGTGTGCCTACGTGTTGCCCATCATATGTTATATGTGCATGATCGATATGCATATGTTCCCCCTTGCACGAATAAAGACGCAATTATAGTTGTGTCCCACGTTAGTATGCCAGTTTCCAGTCCTCGTGAAAGCAACGAGTATTAGGCCTATGTTGCCAACGTTTTACATTATGCACGTTAGACTTATCGAATTGTCCCCGTTTCTAGGCCTCAAAGGGCCTCAACACCAGATTCAAGCTCCAGTCTCCTGAACCCACTCCGAGGAGCGATGCAGCCCCTCCCGCATCCCTGACCCTTCGCTTACTTCCTGCCGCGCAGCGCGGTGCCCGGCCTGGCTCTATCTGCCTGCCTGCCAAGAATATGTTATGCCTACAGTTATCAGTTCAGCTCTCCGTCTTCACATTCCTAAGCTAACGAACCGCATAAACATCTTCAGCTATAGTCTAGTCTTCCTGTCTCCATGCAAGTGAATTACTGTATTAATATCCATAGAAGATTCATAGCAGACGCAATACATGTAGAATATATGCATGCACCAGCCTTAGTGTCAAGTAGCCTTTGCTCTGATGACTTTTAGATTCTATCAACATGTACTCCAAACACAAGATACCAGATATGCTATAGGTACATGTCGTCCTGACATCGCAGACTTTAGTCTCCTCTTCTAGTGCAGAAGTCAGAGCCCCCAGCTCTCCTCAGTTACACGTCATGGTCCGTTTGCGCGCACCACTAGGTTAAAGGTTCCAGCTGCCCAGGTAGCCCCCTCCATGTATCCACCCATTTATGACACTTCTGTGACGTCTACATCACATGTCTTCGTGCACGCCCTGTGCACGCCTTCTTTTTACGCCCATGTGTTCTTATCTTACGTTTGTCACTTGTTACGCCTACTGTATGCAATGTAATTGTACTGTTTTACTATATATATCATGTAATGTTAATGAGACGTTGCAGCTGCCATTCCATGCCATTCTATTTCAGGCTGTTCCGATCCTGTCCCTTCCCTTGTGCCTGATTAAAGCCTGTTCAACTCAGATACCCCGGATCCTGCCTCTTATTTATTGAGCTATCTGTTTTAGTTAATGAATAGAAAAATAGTACCGGTAATTAATTATTTATTTACCACGGTCCAGACACTTATACATCCACTCATTCTTCAATATGTAAGACATATTTTAACTTTACAGAAACATACAGTCACTGGATGTTGTCATCAGTGATGTCATCAGTGATGTCATTTGAGATGTCATCAGTGATGTCATCAGTGATGTCACTGACCATGTCATGAATGATTTAATATGTGACATCATCAGCAGTGGATTGCGGGTGCGCGATATATAGTTAGTGCAACTAACTATATATGGAATTTCAATGGTTTTGTGTGAGTAAAATAAGGTTTTTTAAATGCTAATTCCTAACTATATATGGTCTATAACCTATGGTTTTTTCAGTGAATATATACATATATAGTGAATATATACATATATATATACATATATATATATATATATATATATTCACTGAAAAAACCATAGGTTATAGACCATATATAGTTAGGAATTAGCATTTAAAAAACCTTATTTTACTCACACAAAACCATTGAAATTCCATATATAGTTAGTTGCACTAACTATATATCGCGCACCCGTAATCCACTGCTGATGATGTCACATATTACATCATTCATGACATGGTCAGTGACATCACTGATGACATCACTGATGACATCTCAAATGACATCACTGATGATATCTCATTTGACATCAATGGTCACATCAATGATGATATCATTAATGTGACAATACAATGCATCTCCTCACACTTTAATATAACCTCTGTTACACCCAGTGTTAAATACAGAGTATAATTTTTGAAACCATTGACACACCAATACTAGTTACTACATACCCACTCACTGATTCCTACGTCTACACACACATTCACTCATTCACCCATACAATCATTCATACATACAATCACTCATCTTTACAACACTATCATATGCACTCATACACCTATACAGACACTCACACTCTGCCACTCATCCATGGAGTTACTCACACACCTAGTCAGTCCTGTAAAGAATCAATCACAGTTCCATTTTCTAATCTACACAGTTAAACATAGAGTACCTTACATTTTAAAACATATACTAACACATACTTACTCTCTTATAGAATCACTGATACAAGTACACATTGATCTGCACAGAGTCACACACCTCCCAGCCAGTCATACACACACTCAGTCTCCCATACAAATACTTGTGCAACCAATCAATAACCCATATAGCTACTTATATAGCTACTGATCAACACATGCAGCAGCTTGCACAACAACAGACATGCTGATGCACACTTTCAGACAGTTTAGTCACTAACCCGTGCATTTAGTAAGACGCATTTAATCACTCACTCATACAGTCAATCACGCACCTACTAAAACCTTCATTCAGACACTTATACATCCACTCATTCTTCAATATGTAAAACATATTTAAACTTTACAGAAACACATAATCACTGGATGTTGTCATCAGTGATGTCATTTGAGATGTCATCAGTGATGTCATCAGTGATGTCATTTGAGATGTCATCAGTGATGTCATCAGTGATGTCACTGACCATGTCATGAATGATGTAATATGTGACATCATCAGCAGTGGATTACGGGTGCGCGATATATAGTTAGTGCAACTAACTATATATGGAATTTCAATGGTTTTGTGTGAGTAAAATAAGGTTTTTTAAATGCTAATTCCTAACTATATATGGTCTATAACCTATGGTTTTTTCAGTGAATTTTCAAGGTTTTGTAAATGCTAATTCCTAACTATATATGGTCTATAACCTATGGTTTTTTCAGTGAATTTCATTGGTTTTTTAATAGCTAATATCAAAACCTTTACAATGTATTATTCTTTAAAAAGAAAAATATTTTTTACATGTTTTTTATACAATTTTTTTTAAATTTTTTTTTGTTTCGCTCCCAGTACGCGTACCGGTTAGCTTCCCGTTAGCTCAATCCGGAGGCGCGACCCGGTACGCGAACTGGTAAACGTTCCTTTTGCGCACCTCTCGCGTTACAAAACAACATCGTGACGCTTCGCGTCAGCATGACGTTTCGCGTTCTCGCGTAATACGTCATATTACGTGCTACGTTCGCGTACCCGGAAGCGCAGCGGTACGCGAACCGGAAGCGATCCGCGGCGCGGCGCCGACCGCGTAACGTAAACATAGCAGGTCATGTGACTCGGTAATAACACTTTTCATTGGTTCATTTCACTTTTGGTTTCCTAATGATGTAATACAAGGTCATGTGATCTAAAATGGACACTTTTCATTGGTTTAGAACTTTTGTTTTTCCCAAATGATGAAAACCCCTCCTTCTTTCATCACTCTGACTTTCATCTTGGTGAGAGAAAGACCCTTTATTGAGACTTTGAGATGGCTTCATTAGTAGCTTCAGCTGGTGCTAGCCCACCACCTCCACCAAATCCAAGAAAGAGAGGACCACCTGCAGAAGTAATTTTGCAAGAAGAGGAAGAACAGGAAGAGGAGGAAGAGGAGGAAGAGCATGAGTTTTTGCCAGAGGAGCCCAGGAGGTACAATCGAAAGGAGAATTACATCTGGCAATTCTACAGAATTCCTGAGGGGCAAAAGAAAGTGAATGCACGTTACGTGTTTTGCCGCATATGCGGTGATAGATTGTCAAGGGGCACTGATAAAAAATACAGTTATGGCAATCATACTATGCATCGGCATATGAGTAGGTGGCACCCAAATAATTATAGTGCTGCCCAGCTACGTGACGAACAACAAAATCCCCTCCCAATGGCAAGAAGATCGGTGGTTCCAGAGGTGTCGGGACCAGAGGCGAGGGAGATGATCGCAAACATCCAAATGTTGTTTGGGCACGTAAAGCAAGTGTGCGTGGAATGTGGCACTTTCATCTGCTACAGAGAAAGTAGCATCACTTTGATTTTGCGAGCAATTCAAAATCATATTAATGTTTGTACGAAACGCACCAAAAAATAAATTCTTTTTTTTTTTTTTGCTCCTGTTGAGCCCTTTATAATGGATCGTTTTTGTTTCCCCCCCCCCCCAAAAAAAACAAAAAAAATTTAAAAACGTTCAGAAAATACAAAAAAAGTAAAAAAATGTTCAAAAAATACTAAAAAAAATATAAAACAACAAAAACATTAAAAAAAAGTTCTTTTCAGAACTAACTCCCCATTATAAAAAAATTGGTAGAATATTTGGAACTCTGCCAACCTCTATTTCTCTTAGTTCGCTCCCGGAGCGCTACCCGGTACGCGTACCGGAAGCTAACCAAAAAAAATATTTTTTAAAAAAAAGAACAGTAAGTATAAGGTAAGCAAACAGACAGTTATGTTAAAAGAAAGACAGCTCTAGGGAGTAAACTAAGGATACTGTTACCTACAATCCACTGCTGATGATGTCACATATTACATCATTCATGGCATGGTCAGTAACATCAACAGCAGTGGATTGTAGGTAACAGTATCCTTAGTTTACTCCCTATAGCTGTCTTTCTTTTAACATAACTGTCTATTTCCTTCCCTTATAGTTACTGTTCTTTTTTAAAAAACATTTTTTTGATCAGTCATAAACAGTGACATTAATAGAAACAGAGAGAGTGAACAAGAGTGAAGAACTATGGTCCTCCTCAGCCACCCTCAGAAAACCAAGGGGGTCAAGATACATCTACCGTGCCCCCTTCTACCCATTCTGAACATTATTTGCCCTCCATCTTGTATCTTGATTCGACCGAAACACAAAATGGTGGACTGCCATAACGCTGCTGGTTTGCGAACCGGGCAACTTCCCGGGAAGCGGTCCAAAAAAAAAAAAGTTGGGAAAGTAATTCACAGACACTAAGAGTAATAGAGATGGAGTGAGTGAACAAGACTGAGGAACTATGAGAACAGAGGGACTGAGAAAAAGAGTGGAAGGAGTTGAGTAAATAGGTAATAGAGAAAGGAATGAGGAAAGTAGCAAAGGCAGGAAACTGAGGATTAAAGAAGTGAAGCAGTGGATCTAATAGTAGGTGAATGTGATAGAAATGTAACGAAAAGAGTACAACTATTTACCTTGTAATTGCCGTTAAATTAATCACATTTTATTTCTATACTTTCAATCTGTGAAAGAGAGAACCAACATTTGAAAAAAATTAAAATATGTATTTAAAAATTACAAAAGACAAGGGAAAATATTGAAGGACAAATAGTTTTTCAACAACTTTGACACTGACAGAAGCTTCTGCTTCTCCAGGTCCTCTACACAATCCTAAAGATATACATTTTAAACTAACAGTATCTTGATGCAGATGAAGTGAGGCCTATCTTAAAACATGGTGCATCTTTTGCATTGCTCTTGTTTCAGAAAAGTGTCGCTTCAGTATGCCAATAACATGTCTCCTATCCAGAGATTTGTTTGAGGTGAGGCCTACTCAGAGTTCAAGATGAGATTTACACTTGTTGAAGTGTACAGAGGAGATAATATCTGTGAAAGTCTACTAATGAAGTGAGTCATGTCCACTGCACTCTTCAACAAAGTAGAAACCTCCTATGTTTCCCTGGACAGACCTAAACTTGATCTGCACAATGTGATTCGTAATGATAGGAAACACAGGTGATGTAATTGAAATATGTGCAATTTATTTTGCTCATTTCACAATCACATCACTTGTGTTTCCTTTGCTTAGGTATCTCATTGTGCAGATGTAGTCCAGCATATGAAAGAATACGTAGAAGTGCAGCACTGCATACAATAAATTTAACACTTACAGAAAACTCACCTTCTCCATGCCTCCTACACAGTTCTACATATACATCATAAATGCAAACAGTACAGAATTGATTATACATGTTAAATGGTTTATTTTTGCTGTTCTCAGAATGTATCAAAATTCACTAAAAACAGTGACTTGAAGGTATTCATCATGTAACAGCGGGGAAAAAAAAACACAATCAAAATGATTGTGTTTAAAAAACCCATACAACATCAGAAATTAAAATTCAGAACTCCTTAAAGTTAACTTACTTTCCATGACGTCCAAGGATGTCCTATGAACAGCTTACACTCTTTTGTGCTGTTATTACTTTCAGCCCGCCACTTTCTGAAAGAAAACCTCCATCGTTTTTAAAAACACGTTACATGCAATAAATGACTTCTTGCTCTCTACCACTATTTTCCACAAGGCCAAATCTAGTCAGAGATATTTATAACTCTTGGATTTCTTGTAAGCCAATCCCATCATTTGGCATTTCCGCAACTTTCAGAATTAAAATGTTGAAGATCATTTTCACAATCCTGGAATAGTAATATCTTCCCCTTCTTGCTCAGTCATGTTCTACATTTCCTATGACACTGATACTGCTTAATATGAAGCAGACTTACACTACCTCTATGAGTAGTACAATTATTGAATTCTCTACATCACTTTTAATCACAAAGCAATGTAAAACAGTAGACAGCATTGCAGACTTACATTCCCTCTACTCCATGTTTTGATTGGCTGCTTCAATTAGCTTATGAAAAGAAACAGTTTTTCTGAACTCATTTAAAGTGCACATACATCTCCATGATGTCCAATCCTATGATTAGAAGTTATGTCTCTGAACTACACTTATCCTCAAGGCCAAATTGTGTAGGAGCCATTAGAACTTCTTGAAATTCCACAGATCATATCCCGAGATTATTTTCCTAAAATTTTGGTTTTAAAAACACCAGGTAAGAGTTTTTAAGGTCATACAGCAATTTTTTTTTGAAAATTAAAACAGAATCATTGCAGAATGACCAGCCATTTCTAGACTTTAAATAAGCTGTGTAATGTCCTGATGATATTGAAGGGCCGTCATGATATATAATTGCTGTAGTTACAAAAGTCCTTCCTGATATTGACAACTGCGAAGCTACAAATTTTTTTATTAAAGTTGTCAATTTTGTTCCATCAGGCCTACATCGTTGGAACATTAAAATGACGTACTGGCCATATGTTCGTATAAATAATGTGGACATCATTTCAGATTTACATTGGCTACACTCCATGTTGTGATTAGCAGCTTTTACTAGCTTATTAAAGGAGACTGATTTACTGTCTGGCAAAGTTAAATATATAAATCTTTCTGAGTCTACACTAGTAGTACTTGATACCATACAGTTCTCGCAGTCATGCTGCCATTGATAAGAAAGCCCAAACAGCTGATCTACATCTACACCTTCAGCATGTAATACATCAAGCATATACATTAAAAACTCCTGACAATCTTGCTGAATATTTTGAGAGAATTGTGTTTGGCCTGAACATCTATCTAACAGATTTCTAATTTCAGACACACTTTCTATGTTTCTTCTATCAGTGGTACATTTCTCTAACACAGAATTTAACAAACTGCAAAATCTTTGATCAGAATTGACCACAATCTCTTCTTTTACATTTTTTAGAGAAAACAAAACATTAACTACTACATTAGCATAGCAGTTGACACCAGAACTGTTTTCAAACTGAAAACCAACAACATCTTCAACAGAATCCTCTTTGTTTCTGCTTGTAATTTTAGGTTCATTCACTTTTTGTCTTTTTGCTACAACCTCCCCAGTATTGTTCTCATTTCTTCGTTTCCGGCCTACCAGACGTTTCTCAAACAAAGGAAACTGAGGCAAATGTGGCGCATACTCTCTTCTTAACCTATTGTATTCCTTAACACAATCTAGATCTGCACAAATGTTTCTGACATCACACTCAATCAAGTACAATCCCGATAAAGTTCTAACTCGTGACAATGCCACATATGCCATACCCTCCTTGAACACAGAACTGCCAATATTCACCAATGCAGTGTCTACAATTAAACCTTGCGATTTATGAATTGTCACCGCATATGCCAAGCAAACAGGGAACTGCTTACGGCGAACATATAAGTCTTTTACAAGCAAAAATCTAGCAGAACAACGAGCAATTAGCTGTACTTCCTCAATGCCATCAAATTTAATTTTTAAAAATTCAATTCCATCTCTATTTCTGTATTTCACAAAATCAACAACATTACCCATTGATCCATTTACCAGACCTCTTTCAACATGTAAATTCCTTCTTAAAATTATACGGCAGTTCAAGCACACATTCAGAGTCTTTTCAAAACCTGCAGTTTTAGATATACTCTTCTCTAATGAATCCAATTTTGTTTTCAGATTCTCAAAAAAATAATTGTTGATCCCATATGCTCTACTCTATCAATAGCTTCCACTTTCACAATCTCTTGCTTTTCTAAATGCAACATTTTGTTGTTAAATTTGGCACATTCTGCAAGAGTTGGCATCAAACATATTCCAGATTTCTTATCAGTAATTTTCTGAAAAATATTCTCAGGCACAACATCTTGTTCTGGATATAAATTTGACAGTAATCGTGCATGTAAAGCTTCTTTCCCATGCTCGGTCACTTTTACAATTCTAACATCTTGTAGAATAGTCTTGTAAACTTCATCCTTTGCCTGACGCATATTTTCATGCAGTTCAGCATAATTGAAGTTTAACCATATATTGACGTTGCCAATGCTGCCTAGGCACTTTCTGGTATCTTCATGCGTGAGCATTTTGAACACAGGTTGCCCTTTCACTGGTGTCAGCTGCAGAAGATCTCCGAAAACAATGATGTGTTGGCCACCAAATAACACATCATACTCTGTTTTGAGAACTTCTTGCATCCTCAAATGCACAAAGGCAAGCATGACATTGGAAACCATGCTTACTTCGTCAATGATAAGAAGTTTCATTTTCCTCAAGATTCTTGAAACTTCAAAACAAGCATCTCCAGATAGCTTGTGATATTCTAATTTGTTGTCATGCTCCACTGGCAGCATCAGTAAACGATGTAAAGTAATCCCTTTAATATTATGTGCTGCCAGTCCAGTTGGAGCAGTGACAACACAAGACAGCGATGACTCTGTCCTTTCCTGCAAATAGCATGAAATTGCTTTAATGAGGAAACTTTTTCCAGTTCCCGCTTCTCCACTCACGTACAGTCGGACAGGCTTCAACGACGTACATGAGCACTCTTTCTTATCATGACTTAATCCATGATCAATTTGCATGGTAACTTCGTCATATATTTTCCTCTGCTCAACGTTGAGTTGCCTTTCCAACTCTTCTAAGTTAACCGCATCCTCTTGAGCATGTGCCATGGCTCTTTCCACCTCATTCATAGCAGTGGCAGCTTCATTTTCAATAAGAGGTCCTCCTAGTGGATCCTGACTCAATGAAGCAGAACTCTGACTGTCCTGAGAACTGTCTCTGGCAATCTCGGCTGCAATCGTTGCTTCCTGCTCAATTTCCGCATTCAACATTTCTACATATTTGGGAAAAGCAGGACATTCTATGGTCTCCTTGGCGGCATTGAAAGAGTCTTCGTAACAGAGGAAATCTCCAAGCAGTTCCTCTTCTGCACGCCAAGGCTTGAAAAGTTGCAAAAGTGCTAAATAGAAAAACTCCTTTTTTTCAGGAGATTCGCCACTCAATTTTCGATGGTTTATCAAGTGGCATTTTCTTTGCTTGACCAGACATCCCTCACTTCCTATTACAGCATACACTCCTTTCTCAGTATCTTCTTTGATGTTCCTCTTGAACATGTAATTTTGCAGAACCTCATACAGACAAACATTCTCTAGGTGACTGCTTCGATTTGGATAATATGTATCCAACATGTTTGTCTTCAAAATGTCGGTACTGTTTGGCTCCTTTTCCGCCAAATACTCAATTTCCCGCACAGGTTTGAGAACTCGATTACGCGTTGCAGCAAGACCAAGACTCGCCCAAACGATACTCCTGGACTTGGCATAGAGACTTGCTGAAGACAACCGGTCAGAACATTCGTACGCTCCGATTTCTCGATGCGACAACATCTTCAGACTGAAACTGTACAACTTCTTGCTGAGGCTCTTTTCATGGGAAATGTCCTCCCACATATCCTTCAATTCTGTCTTCTCTTTTTTGGTGATGTAAGACGTCACATACCGAGCCACAGCCATACAGTTATCAGCCACAAACTGTATATCCATGTTAGCATTCCACATGGACAAAATCACCGGGTTGTAGTCGTTGATGTACTTGGACTCTTCGTTCCTCTTCAAATTGTAAGTGTTTTTAGGTGATTTCTTCATCACATTGTGTCGCAGGGAAGACATCAAACTGTTTACTCTTCCTTTAGAAATCACCGGTCGTGGAAAGCCGAAACGACATTTGGTGTAGAACTTGTCTTTGTTTCGGAATTTACGACGGCAGTACTTTCCACATCGATGGCTTTGGAAACGCAGAACTTTTTCTCTTAGGCTTTTCTTCTCCTTTGCGTTTGGAACAGCACACGTAGAATACTGTTGGATGAAACTCATCACTGAGTCTTCTGGATCCGTTCCAAATTTAGGTGCATCCTTGATCCACAGCAACATATGTATATGAGGAGCACCTCTTGCTTGGTACTCCTTTCTCCAGAAGAAATCCAACACCTCTCCAAGAGGTGGATTCTTCTTATTCATGATGAAAGACATCATAGCTTCAAATCTATGATTGAAGTACCTACATACATTGACTGGATCCAAAGAGCACAGTTCTCCGGGTGTCTTGAATTCGATGTTTTCTACGTTAGCATTTGCCTCTCGTAGAAATTGAAGTAAGTCTTCCCAGCCATACTCGGCACAACTCAGAGTGAGGAACCATGTGGGAGTACCTAAGTTCCTCAGCATACATTTTAAATCACCATGACGACGGTACCAGTACTCATTAGTACCACGCTGACACGCCATGAGATCAATCAGGTGAGAATCCAAAATACTATCTTGGACATTCACTTTATCCATAAAATCACTTGCCGAGATGTTTTGCATGTGTATACCACTTTTCAAGATGTGGTTCACTGCATATGACAGTCCAGACAGATCGCTTTCAAACAGGAGATGAAACAAATAAGGAATGCATTGTCGAAACCTAGCATCTCCTGCATACAATCGCAAAGTCCGGTATTCAGAAGCAGGAATTTGATGAGGTCGCTCATCATATCTTCCTCCCTGACCTGTTGGAAAAAGCTGTGGGAAACACCGAGCTTCCAAACTTTCCTCCCAAACACTAATGGGACTCCCTTTAGCTTGATTCATTTGAAACAACTCAATAGCATTCCCCATGACTTCCTTTGAATGCAAAGGATGAACACTATAATGTTCATATATTTCCTCACTAGTAGAGGGTTCTACTTTCTCAATTTGACCAGCACACAAATCGCTATCCTCTTCCTCACTTACTTCCTCTTCTGCAACATATACATTCTTATAGTATTTATTATTTTTTTTCAAATACAATGTTGCCTTTTTAACTTTCCTAACATCTACTAAATCTTGCCATATTTTCTTATTCTTTGTCGGAACCCCATTAACTAAGATAACCAGAGGTTCCTCTTCCACTTTTTCTACTCCAATTGTGTTAATGTTTTTCTTGAAATCTAGAGGCAAATAAACAACTCTTCCCTTTAATCCTCTCTGTAAATCTGATGGAGGCAATTTCCCTGTCTTTGGCTCCATTCTTACAATAGCCTGAAAGGGATGGATACTTTGAATCAAAATAGATTCATAAGTATTTAAGTCCTTCAATTCAGAAGGAATCTCAACCAATTCCAGATTATTATGAACTGCTCTAGCAGGCATCTGGTTTTGTTTTAATTTGTTACAACAATAAGTACACACACGTTGATCCAATCCCAAATCAAAACAATTTTCTACCATCAAGTATGTTGCAAAATCCTTCCATTCACTATTATTTTCCCTTTCACTTTTTGCATATAAATCCACTAACTTAGTCTGATTCTTATAATAAGTGCGTCTACAACACACACAAGTGAAATTAGGCCTCTCACTTGATTTCATGTCAAACGTCGCAATTTCCCTCTGGAAATTATCTGTACTGGAAACATGTACACTATCTTCCAAATGACCCTCTACTTCTTGCTCAATTTCAACATTCTCCTCTTTACTTCCAAAGTAACAAAACTCAATTTCTTCACATATATTCTTCACATCTATTTCAGAACCATGCAAAAGAGCAGCGCATAATTGTTTCAGCATAATTGCTGGACTCTTAGCATAATACAACAGTCTAACTAACTTCCTCACTTTGTTATGATGCACTGCTAGCATCCTGAAATGATGAAAAACACTCTGGCATACTCTCCTGGAAAGACAAGCCAGTGAATGACCATGCAAACCTGTCACTTCTCTCACTCTGCAAGGATCTAATTCTTGCAACAACCTTATTTTCTGCTTCAAACTTTTCTTGTTAAATGTCCGTACAAAATCACAAAGCAAATTGATGGAATCCTGTCGCACACTGCAAATACTACTACACTTCCAGGTGTACACAGGACCCTTAGCACGTCTTCCTAAAACCTCATTACCTAACAACTCTTCTGCCTCTGTTGTCACAAGTTTTTCTTTTTCAACTGGACAACCATCTTTCACTTCATAAGCACGACCACTGATGTCAACTGCATGCACCAAATCATTATCCTGGAAATAACTCTCTTCATTAAAAAATGCCTCACAGCTTGAACTATGTATCCATTCTCCAGAAAAAACTTCACAAAAATTACTACGATTAACTATTCTCTTCCATCTACTATTTCTTTTGAAATCAAAAATTGCCTTGTTTAGCTTCCTAATTCTATTGATTATCAAAATAAATAACTTACGTTTAATTTCAAAAGCCTGATCAATAACTTTCTCAACTTTTTTTTTTCTCCTATAAAAAACTAATTTCTGTTGACCTTTCTTAATATTTTTTAACAAATTGCCAATTATCCTGTTACGGAACATTCGTTTACGAATCTCCCTAAACTGTTGTTTCCTTCTACTATCATGCACAGATTTATCTCTTGCTCTAGCAGTAACATTTTCATTTGTCCTTTTCTTTCCATTTGATTTACTTCTCATGTTATGGATTGAAACATTTTCTGTACTAATATTTTTTTTATTAGAAATATTTCTTATGAAATATTTAGAGCTCTTACCCGGTGCTTTCTTCATGGCTTGAGAAATCTTTTTGTTAGAGGACTGCTGCGTTTTTTTTTTCTCCTGCTGTCTTTGACGTTTTGCAGCCTTTATCTCTCTTATTTTTGTAGGCATATTTGAATCTTGAAATGATCTGCAGTTGAATCTGAGGAAAAATATAATAAAAAATGTTATTAAACATTATTATCAAACAGTAAATCAGTAATAGTGATCAAAAACATAACACACTACTTGACATTTTAATTTGAAGATTTTTTAGTCATTGCCATTTTTACAATACAGAAATACCAGAAAAGAAATGACATTTATATTTATGTTACCTATGCTATTTTATATGTGAATCTGATCTAATTTTATGAGCATATTTTAATATTTTATTGAAGACACTACACATAACCTGTTTTTGAAGGTGTCTTTATTTTTAAATTAAACGGTTTACCTTTTTACTTTTTATTGATTATAAATTTTAAAAATAAATGTTTATAATTCCAAAGGCTCAAGCAGGTCAGCTTCCCATCCTATATCATATAATTCGGACAAATCTGCATCCTCATCACGCTCTTCTTCATCCTCAGGATTTAAATCATCCAATGGATCAACATCCACTGATGTTTCAATTACAAGTTCAATGATGAGGTCAAAATCAACTGATTGCAGATTGTCGCTCATGTTGAGGTTGTCTTTATCTTTAAAGAAAGACAACAACAATGAGATGTTGCAGAGTAAGAGACAAATCTCACAGATTATAATAGTAAAATTATTTAACAAGAGTAACATTTTGCAGCTATTATTTAGCCATGTCCAGCGATGCTGAGCAGGTGAAGCCTATGTCTAATTTTTCACTGAACAGGACTCATCTGTTCTTAACCTTGGATAAGCCTCAACGACTCTGTGTCCCCTGCACATACTCAAATGTTAAAGTGCAGATTTATATTAAATGGCACATCCCCAGGCATGCACCAGTTAATGTGCACCACTGCTTTACCACCCATGGTGTGCCGCATTTACAATCAGATAGGAGAAAGCTGCTTCAAAACCCTGCGCCTGCTTGAAGCTGGCATAGGTCTTGACGCAGCATTGTATAGATGGGGCACCCCTGAGCCTTGCTGGAGCTGCATCGCACTTACGATACAACTCCAGCAATGCGCCACCTTTACGGCACAGATGCGTCACGCATCTGTGCCGTTTTTGCCCCATGCTGCGCCGCATTGTAAATGCAGCACAACATGGGTGGCGGAACAGTGGCGCAGGATGACTGTCACATCCCTGGTGATGCGCCACTCATCATAAATCTATCCCTAAGCTTCTTATCTTGTTACAGATGAACTGCAATATGTATCATCAAAATATTTTACATATTATAAATAGCAAATTTTAAGGAATAAATAGCGATTCTTTACTATTCCTAATTTGCAATGAGCAAATTGCTAATTGCAAATTACCCATTCATTTCCATAGGCTAGGAGGCTCATAGGAATTAATGTTGCAAGTTGTGATTAGCAATTAGCTCATCACAAAATAGGATTTTTTTCAAGCGTGCAGGGGTATCTCAAGAACACCCTGCTGCACCCCTGAAAAAGAAATTTGGGAGCACATGGCACACCTACATGCCCTAATGGCATGTATGGGCGTCATATGGGACCTTTTTTTTTTTTTTTTTTTAAATGCTTTTTGAAAAGAATTCGCAAATTACCACAAACTAGAAGTTGGTGGTAGTTTCCAAATCCTTAATATCATTTTTTACATATTTTTTTTTGATACATTGCATTTAAGGAATCACAAATTTTGAATTATTGACATTTTAAGTAATTTCCACATGTGCAGTGTTTTCAAAATATAATTTGAAAATCGTTTTTGGGGAAAAGTAATGGTTTGCAAATTTATGACAAGGACATAATGGTGTATGCTTCTCTATAAGGCATTGCAGTATCTCTAATGTCATTTTTCCCATATTACATTATAAGACCTTTCCCCATGAAGCACATTCCTTGTAAATATGCTCCCACCTGTGCATTGCAAATTTAGATTTTGACTGTTTCAGACACATAGCCATGTTGAAAGTGACCCAAAAAAATTGCAAACGTTTTAAAAAAAAACATTCATGTGTCTTAATGACATTTTAAGTCATTTCCCCATGGACAATGTTTTCTAAGTGGCAAAAAAGAGGTATACACCTATCATAAATCTGTCCCTAGCATTATAAATGATTAAATCAGGATGACAATAAGATGTGGCCTATCCAGAGGTTTGTTTAAGGTGAGGCCTACTCAGGATTGCAGATTAAAGTTACGCTTGATGAAGAATACAGAGGAGATAATTTATTGTAAAGGCCTACCAATGAAGTAAGTGATTTCTACTTCATTGCACCAGTCATCATAAATGTATACATAAGCTTCTTATCTTGTTAGACATCAACCGCCATATGTATCATATAACTATTTTGCATTTCCAAAAAAGCGAATTTTAAGGAATAAATAGCGATTCTTTACCATTCCAAATTTGTTTGAGAAAATTGCTAATTGCAAATTACCCATTCATTTCCATGGGCTAGGAGGCTCATATAAATGAAGGTGCAATTTGCGATTAACAATTTGCTCATCACAAATTAGGAATTTATTCCAAAGGTGCAGGGGTGTCTCAAGAACACCCTGCTGCAACCCTGAAAAAGAAATTTGGGGGCATATGGCGAACATAAATTTTAACAACATTCCTTTACCTCAAAAACGATTTTCAAATAATAACTTCAAAACACTACACATGGGAAAATTACTTAAATTGTCCTTAAGACACATAAAAGCGTTTTTTGATTGGCTTTCCTGCATGGTAGGGTCACTTTTAACATGGCTATGTAACATAAACATTCAAAATCAAAATTTTCCATGTACAGGTGGGAGCATATTTACAAGCAATTTGCGCCACAAAGAAAGGTCTGACATTAAAATGGGAAAAATAACATCAGGGACAGTCAATTGCCTTATAAAGAACCATACACCATTATGTCCTTCTCATGAATTTAAAAACAATTCCTTTTTCCCAAAAACGATTTTCAAATCATAATTTCAAAAAACTGCACATGAGAAAATGACTTAAAATGTCATTGAAACACATGAAAGCGTTTTTTGATTAGCTTTCCTGCATGGTTGGTTCACTTTTATCATGGCTATGTAACACAAACATTGATAATTAAAATTTTCATGCACATGTAAGAGCATATTTACAAGCAATTTGCGCCACAGAGAAAGGTCTTACACTAAAATGAGAAAAATAACATCAGGAACAGTCAATTGCCTTATAAAGAACCATACACCATTATGTCCTTGTCATGATTTTATAAACAATTCCTTTTCCCCAAAAACGATTTTAAAATCATAATTTCTAAACACTGCACATGGGAAAATGACTTAAAATGTCATTAAAACACATGAAAGCGTTTTTTGATTGCCTTCCCAGCATGGTTTGGTCACTTTTAACATGGCTATTTAACACAAACATTCAAAATCTAAATTTTCCATGCACATGTGAGAGCATATTTACAAGCAATTTGCGCCACAGAGAAAGGTCTTACACTAAAATGAGAAAAATAACATCAAGGACAGTCAATTGCCTTATAAAGAACCATACACCAGTATATCCTTGTCATGAATTTAAAAACAATTCCTTTTCCACAAAAACGATTTTCAAATCATAATTTCTAAACACTGCACATCAGAAAATGACTTAAAATGTCATTAAAACACATGAAATCATTTTTTGATTGGCTTTCCAGCATGGTTGCGTCACTTTTAACATGGCTATGTAACACAAACATTCAAAATCAAAATTTTCCATGCACATGTGAGAGCATATTTACAAGCAATTTGCGCCACATAAATCATAATTTTCTCCTTAAAGCACACTATTCTCTATCTAAAGTAAAGAAATATTTTCTCACCTTAGCAAATACTTTGAGTTTGAAAACAGTCTAAGAAACACACCAATTTGTCTTCAGCAGAGCAAAAGGTATGCACTCCAGAGTCTGCAGCTATCAAAAGCACAGAAATGGTGTAATTCTTCACACATATTTCTCATGTCACCCAATCAAAACTCTTCCCTCACTTTTTTTCAAATGAAAACCCTTCCCCCTCTGCCCTTTCTGCCTATTTTCCATAGCAACCACCTCTTGGAGAAACTCTGGTGTTTGCAAATTCACACAACAATGTTGCAATTGAACTCTGAACTCTCAGTGCACCTGCATATCCAGTGCTTTCTTTCATGTAATGATTTTTTATTGACCACTCAAAATACATCTTTCAAACAACACATCTGTACACCCTAACTTTCTGTTTTCATCAATCAAAATCCACCAATCACTGTTACTACTTCATGAACACAGAAACTCCACAGTTTTTTTCATTTCAAACTCACATTTTTTCAACTGCCATTTCATTGCCACACTTCATCTGACTGCAGGAGAACCTTCTCTCACCATGTTTTCTGTCTGGATTGTTGGTCATAGTTATATTCACTGGGCTCAAAGGTACGTTGAAAGCAGGAATTTACCTAACCTCAATTTACAAGATGTGGAAATTAAGTGGTTTGGCCACAGAGGATTAAAATGTCACCAATTGATACCATTGGTGAAAACCTTTATGCATTTGCCAAAACCTGACCTGTTAATTGTGCACTGTGGAGGTAATGACTTGGGCACTTTGACTGGTGTAGGTCTGGAAATGCTTTTAAAGGACACCTTTGAGCAATTAATGGCACTTTTTCCTCAGACTGCCTTGGTATATTCAAATATATGCCAAAGACAGAAATGAAGGTGGTCAAACCAATTTTGTCCACAAATTGAGAAGTCGAGGAAGCATGTAAACAAATCTGTTTCAGCTTACATGAGAGACCATGGAATGGGCTCCCTGTACAACAATAACTTGCGTTACTACATGCAAGATATCTACAGAGGAGATGGAGTTCACTTCTCAGATGAGGGCAACAGAGTTTTCACTCTGAATTTAAAAATGTGCATTGGTACCTACTTATAAGTACCAAAATGTACCATAAACCCAAAAGCTCTTCTCAGAGCTACCCTACATCTAATCACTCACAATTATTATTTTACTCTAACTTTTTTCACTAATTTTCAACAAAGTACACTCCCTGGGGCGCTACCCGGTACGCGTACCGGGAGCTAACCTCGCGAAATTTTTAAAAAAAATGTTTTTTTTTGGCACATATAAACCTCCTCAGCCACCCTCAGAAAACCTAGGGGGTCAAGATAAGTCTACCGTGCCCCCTTCTACCCATTCTGAACATTATTTGCCCTCCATCTTGTATCTTAATTCGACCGAAACACAAAATGGTGGACTCCCGGAACGCTTAAGGTACGCGAACCGGGGCGCTCAACGGTTCGCGTACCGGGTCGCTCCCTGGGAAAAAAAGGTGGGAAAGTAGTTCACAGAAAAGCCACTGGAGACAATTTCACCAAATATAGATTAGCTCATACTACATACCAATCCCTACCATTTTCACAAATTTGATTGGAATTCCATTTAGCCATTTAGCCTGTAGACCTCTCTAAATACCGTGAGGTAAATTACTTCACAAAACACATCTGAAATGTTGGAATTGACAACCAATTAAAATGTTACTTTCATTTTCTACTTTTTTTACCTCACATTTGATTGGTTATGTACCCGAATATATATAAAGGAAGAGAAGGAAACACAGCCATTTTGACTACTACTTCCTGGTGTACATTTCAATAGGATTTTCATTAATAACTTCAACTTCTTTTTAAAGGTAAGTTGTTATTTTTAAAACTGAAGTATATTGTGCACTTTAAGTTAATATGGCAAACTTTTTCTGTTAGTTATATACTATCCCTCTGTAGTACTTATAAATTTAGATACACTTTTTTATATTCCTACTTCCACTCTGATACTATACACTGCCCAAAGATAAATTCTCTGTTAAAAACTGCCTATCTAAAATTAATCCCAACAGTGCCCTACCTCTACTAATATATATTTTTTTTATGCAAATTTCAGGAAAAATGGAAAGTGAACAAAACATTTCATTTGAAATTGTCCTTCCAGAGTCCAACACAGAAATCATTGATCCAAATGAGATTGAATTTATGGATGAAACTTGGGACCAAGAACTACTGCAATGTGTACAAGCAGTAGATAACCTCCTTGCAAATGAGGACATTTTACAACCTCAGAGACTACAATCTATATTCCATGATTATTATGAAATTTCTGACAATGAAATGTTAGAAAGTTTAATAAATTATGAAACACAATAAAAAAAGCTTAAAAAAAAAAAAAAAAAAATAATCAACAAAACCAACAATCAATTAACATACAGCATTTGAAAAGTCTATCATTCATTTTTCATTGTGATACGCTCCCCAGAACGCTTCCCGGTTCGCGTACCGGGCGCTAACCACGAAAAAAAACAAAAAAAAATTTTTTTTTTTTGCTTAGCGGGGCCCCTTTAAAGCCTCCACATCAAACCTAGGGGGTCAGGGAGGATCTACTATGCCCCCTTATGGTCATTTCCCCCTTTGTTTTGTCCTCCTCTTGTCACTCGATCCTACCGAGAGACAAGATGGCGGCCGCTCCGGACTGTTTAGAATGTTGACAGACACCGGAGAGCCAATCAACTTCGCTACGCGAAGTTCCGTTACGCGTCAAGTACGCGTACCGGGGCGCTGCCTGGTCCGCGCTTACAGATATATATCTTTTTTTGAACGTTATTTTCTCAAAATCCACTGCAGCACATATATTGAGACCTACAAAAGGCACATCGGGCTACCAGTCCCTACAATTTTGCCAAGTTTCGTGCAAATCCATTCAGCCGTTCGGGCTAAAAGTGAGGCTAACCGCCCTATGGAAAACTCAATGTTAAAAACACGTTTTGGGACCCCCCTTTTTTTCTCGGCCCCCCCTGGACCAACTCCCCCCAAATTTCCAGTGGCTGCTCAGAAACAAAATGTTCCATTTTGCTGAAAATTTCAGCCAATTCCGTCCACAAACGCCAAAGTTATTAGACATAGAATTTTCAAAAAACCCATAGAGAAAAAATCCTAACTATATATACCTACTGGCGACCGCCAGTAGGTAATATATATATATATATATATATATATTACCTACTGGCGGTCGCCAGTAGGTATATATAGTTAGGATTTTTTTCCTATGTCGAATAACTTTGGCGTTTGAGGACGGAATTGCGAGAAATTTTCAGGAAAATGGCACATTTTGTTTCTGAGCAGCTCCTGAAAATCTGAAGGGTGTTTCGTCAAGGGGGGGCCGAGAAAAAAGGGGGGTCCCAAAACGCGTTTTTCCCATGCAATTTTCCATAGGGCGGTTGGACTCACTTTTAGCTCGAACGGCTGAATGGATTTCCACGAAACTTGGCAAAATTGTAGATATTGTTTGCCCGATGTGCCTTTGCTAGGTCTCAGTGTATGTGCTCCAGTGGATTTTGATAAATTAACATTCAAAAAAATATATATCTGTAAGCGCGCCCCGATTAGCGCCCCGGTTCGCGTACCGGACGCGTAACGGAACTTCGCGAAGCGAAACTGATTGGCTCTCCGGTGTCTGTCAACATTCTAAACAGTCCGGAGCTGCCACCATCTTGTCTCTCGGTAGGATCGAGAGACAAGAGGAGGCCAAAACAAAGGGGGAAATGACCATAAGGGGGCATAGTAGATCCTCCCTGACCCCCTAGGTTTGATGTGGAGGCTTTAAAATTTGTTTTTTTTGCTTGGGGAGCGCCCGGTACGCGCACCGGGAAGCGGTCAGGGGAGCGTACTATGAGGAAAAAAGAATGATAGACTTTTCAAATATTGTATGTTTATTGATTGTTCGTTTTGTTGTTTTTTTTTGTTTTTTTTTATTTTTGTGATTGTTTTTCAAAATTTAATAGAACGTCTAACATTTGACTGTCCGAAATGTCGTCATTTTCAGTGAACATAACTTCCATCATTTGAGTGTCCGAAATGTCCTTATTTTGAGTGAACATAACTTGCAACATTTGAGTTTCTGAAATGTCCTCATTTTGAAGGAGGAAATCTACAGATTGTACACATTGTAGTAGTTCATGGTCCTGTGATTCATCCATGAATTCAATGTCATTTGGTTCAATGTTTTCTTGATTGGTCTCTTCAAGGACAATTTCAAATGACACTTTTTGTTCTCCTTCCATTTTGCCTGAAATTTGCATAAAAAAATATATATATCAGTAGAGATAGGGCACTGTTGGGATTAATTTAACAGTGAATTTATCTTTGGGCAGTGTATAGTATCAGACTGGTAGTAGAAATATAAAAATGTGTATGTGATGAAACCTTAGTAAATTCATAATTATACAAGACAAGCCTAAATCCATCCATAACTATAACAGAAAAGTCTATCTAAATCTATAACTATTACAGCGGGATAGTATATAACTATCAGAAAAAGTTTTCCATATTAACTTAAAGTGCACAATATACTTTAGTTTTCAAAATAACATCTTACCTTTTAAAAACAAGTTTAAGTTGTCAGTGAAAATGCTCTTGCAATGTACTTAAAGAAGTAGTAGTCAAAATGGCTGTGTTTCTCTCTCTTTCTTTATATATATTCAGGTACATAACCAATCAAATGTCAGGTAAAAAAAGTAGAAAATAAAAGTAACATTTTAATTGGTAGTCAATTCCAACACTTCAGATGTGTTTTGTGAAGTAATTTACCTCAGGGTATTTAGAGAGGTCTACAGGCTAAATGGCTAAATGGAATTCCAATCAAATTTGTGAAAATGGTAGGGATTGGTATGTAGTATGAGCTAATCTATATTTGGTGAAAGTGTCTCCAGTGGTTTTTCTTTGAATTACTTTCACACCTTTTTTCAGCGAGCGCTTCCCGGTGCGCGCCCCGGTACGCGAACCGGCAACGTTACGGGAGTCCTCCATTTTGTGTTTCGGTAGAATTGAGATACAAGATGGAGGGCAAATAATGTTCAGAATGGGTAGAAGGGGGCACGGTAGATGTATCCTGACCCCCTAGGTTTTCTGAGGGTGGCTTAAGAGGCCCATATGTGCGAAAAAAAACATTTTTTTTTTAATTTTCGCGCGGTTAGCGTCCGGTGCGCGTACCGGGTAGCGCTCCGGCAGCGTTACGGGAGTCCTCCATTTTGTGTTTCGGTAGAATTGAGATACAAGATGGAGGGCAAATAATGTTCAGAATGGGTAGAAGGGGGCACGGTAGATGTATCCTGACCCCCTAGGTTTTCTGAGGGTGGCTGAGGAGGCCCATATGTGCGAAAAAAAAACATTTTTTTTTTAATTTTCGAAGCGGTTAGCGTCCGTTGTGCGTACCAGGTAGAGCTCCGGAAAGCGTAAATTGTGAAAATTAGTTAAAAAAAAGTTACATTTAAAATTTGTTTATAGTGATCATAGTTAGGGTAGCTCTGAGAAGAGCTTTTGGGTCTGTGGTAGATTTAGGTACTTATAAGTAGGTATCAATACATAGTCTTAAATTCAGGATGAAAACTCTGTTCCCCTCATCTGAGAAGTGAACTCCATCTTCTCTGTAGATATCTTGCATGTAGTAACGCAAGTTATTGTTGTAGATGGAGCCCATTCCATGGTCTCTCATGTAAGCTGAAACAGACTTATTTACATGCTTCCTCGATTTCTCAATTTGTGGACAAAATTCGTTTGACCACCTCCATTTCTGTCTTTGGCATATATTTGAATATACCAAGGCAGTTTGAGGAAATAGTGCCATCAATTGCTCAAAGGTGTCCTTTAAAAGCATTTCCAGACCTACCCCAGTCAAAGTGCCCAAGTCATTTCCTTCACAGTGCACAATTAACAGGTCAGGTTTTGGCAAATGGAAAAAGGTTTTCACCAATGGTATCAATTGGTGACATCTTAATCCTCTGTGGCCAATCCAGTTGATTTCCACATGTTGTAAATTGAGGTTGTGTAAATTTCTGTTATCAGCATACCTTTGAGCCCAATGGATGTAACTATGTCCAACAATCCAGACAGAAAACATAGTGAGAGGAGGTTCTGCTGCAGTCAGATGAAGTGTGGTAATGAAATGGCAGTTGAAACAGTAGGAGTATGTAATGAAAAGAACTGTGGATTTTCTGTGCTAATGAATCAGTATTAATTTTTATTTTGAAAGTTTTATATAGCGCGAACAAGATCTTTGCAGATATCAGAGCGCTTTACAAAGCCGGGAATACCAACAAGAGAGTTGAATTAAACATATTAGGCGGGGAGGGTAGGTACGTGAGGGATCAAAGTAGTACAACACATCAATAATAGAAATATTACAGTTGAACGCGTACATAGATAGTCAGTAGCAATAATCATACAGGTGATTGGTGTATTTTGATTGCTGGAAACAGAAAGTTAGGGTGCAGGGATGAGTTCTTTGAAAGATGTAATTTGAATGGTCAAGAAAAAATCATGTTATGAAAGATTGCACTGGATACGCAGGTGTACTGAAAGTTCAGAGTTCAATTGAAACATTGTTGTGTGTACTTGCAAACATGAGAGGTCTTTCAGGAGGTGGTTGCTATGGAAAAAAGGCAGAGAGGGCAGAGGGGGGAAGGGTGTTGATTTGAAAAAAGTGAGGGAAGAGTTTTGATTGGGTGACATGAGAGATATGTGTGATGAATCACAGCATTTCTGTCCCATTGTTGGTTGCAGCCTCTGGAGTGCATACCCTTTGCTGTGCTACAGAAAAGTTGGTGTGTGTCTGAGACTGTTTTGAAACTCAAAAAGTATTTGCTAAGGTGAGAAAAGATTAATTTAATTTAGATAGAGAATAGTATGCTTTAGGGATAAATTTATGAAGAAAGTTGTGTATTTAAAATGTTGCTTTGTGTCAAGTGTTTTACAAATAGATTTAGTTTCTTTGAGTTTGAAAGCCATGTTAAAAGTGAAGCAAAAGTGGTGGAAGGGCCTTAAAAATACGCTTTCATGTGTGTTAGGACATTTTAAGTCACTTCCCCATGAATGTGGGTAAATAAGTGATTTTTTGATGTGTTTAAAAACGTTTTTTTGAAATCAATTAGGTTTCTTGAAATGTACTGCTAGAGTTTCATAGGCTGCTTGGGGCATACTTACAAGGCCTTTGAGTCACTTTGACGTTATTTTCCCCATTTTAATTTAAGTCATTTTCCCGTGGTGCAAGGTCCTTGTAAATACGCCCCCATGTGTGCTTGGCAAATTTAGACTTTGTTTCTTTGAGTTACATAGCCATGTTAAAAGTGACGCAAAAATGGTGCAAGGGCCTTAAAAATACGCTTTCATGTGTGTTAGGGCATTTTAAGTCATTTCCCCATGAATGTGGGTGAATAAATAGTTTACTTCATGTGTTTAAAAACGTTTCTTGAAGTCAATTAGGTTTCTTGAAATGTACTGCTAGAGTTTCATAGGCTGCTTGAGGCATGTTTACAAGGCCTTTGAGTCACTTTGACGTTATCTTCCCCATTTTAATTTAAGTCATTTTCCCGTGGTGCAAGGTTCTTGTAAATACGCCCCCATGTGTGCTTGGCAAATTTAGACTTTGTTTCTTTGAGTTACATAGCCATGTTAAAAGTGACGCAAAAATGGTGCAAGGGCCTTAAAAATATGCTTTCATGTGTGTTAGGGCATTTTAAGTCACTTCCCCATGAATGTGGGTGAATAAATAGTTTACTTCATGTGTTTAAAAATGTTTCTTGAAGTCAATTAGGTTTATTGAAATGTACTGCTAGAGTTTCATAGGCTGCTTGGGGCATATTTACAAGGCCTTTGAGTCACTTTGATGTTATCTTCCCCATTTTAATTTAAGTCATTTTCCCGTGGTGCAAGGTCCTTGTAAATACGCCCCCACGTGTGCTTGGCAAATTTAGACTTTGTTTCTTTGAGTTACATAGCCATGTTAAAAGTGACACAAAAATGGTGCAAGGGCCTTAAAAATACGCTTTCATGTGTTTTAGGGCATTTTAAGTCACTTCCCCATGAATGTGGGTGAATAAATAGTTTACTTCATGTGTTTAAAAACGTTTCTTGAAGTCAATTAGGTTTCTTGAAATGTACTGCTAGAGTTTCATAGGCTGCTTGGGGCATATTTACAAGGCCTTTGAGTCACTTTGACGTTATTTTCCCCATTTTAATTTAAGTCATTTCCCCATGGTGCAAGGTCCTTGTAAATACGCCCCCATGTGTGCTTGGCAAATTAAAGTACTGACAGGGTGTGCTTCTACATAGGAACTGTGTTGTGTTTTCAAATTATGACCAGAAAATCGTTTTTTTAAAAAAAGAAATGCTTTATTGTGAGTAATGTACATTGCTCTGTTGCATACAGTCCTCTTCTTCTGCGTACTCTTGGATATGCTAGACTACATCTGCACAATGAGATACCTAAGCTGAGGAAACACAGGTGATGTGATTGTGAATTGAGCATAAATATTTGCACGTTTTTCAATTACATCACCTGTGTTTTCTAACATTACGAATCACATTGTGCAGATGAGGTTTAGGTCTTTCCAGGGAGGCAGAGGAGGTCTGGCCTTTGTTCAAGAGTGCAGTGGATATGTCTCACTTCATTGGTAGGCCTGCACATGTATTATCTCCTCTGTACTCTTCAACAAGCCTAAATTTCATCTGTAACCCTGAGTAGGCCTCACGTCAAACAAACCCCTGGATAGGCAACACCTTATCGGCATCCTGAACCAATCATTTAAAATGTTAGGGGCAGATTTATGATGGCCGTGTACACTTCTTGAAGTCAAATATAATTCTTGATATGTACTGCTAGAGTTTCATAGGCTGCTTCGGGCATATTTACAAGGCCTTTGAGTCACTTTGATGTTATTTTCCCCATTTTAATTTAAGTCATTTCCCCGTGGTGCAAGGTCCTTGTAAATACGCACCCATGTGTGCTTGGCAAATTAAAGTACTGACAGAGTGTGCTTCTACATAAGAGCTGTGTTGTGTTTTCAAATTATGAGCAGAAAATCGTTTTTAAAAAAAAAGAAATGCTTTATTGTGAGTAATGTACATTGCTCTGTTGCATACAGTCCTCTTCTTCTGCGTACTCTTGGATATGCTAGACTACATCTGCACAATGAGATACCTAAGCTGAGGAAACACAGGGGATGTGATTGTGAATTGAGCATAAATATTTGCACGTTTTTCAATTACATCACCTGTGTTTTCTAACATTACGAATCACATTGTGCAGATGAGGTTTAGGTCTTTCCAGGGAGACAGAGGAGGTCTGGCCTTTGTTCAAGAGTGCAGTGGATATGTCTCACTTCATTGGTAGGCCTGCACATGTATTATCTCCTCTGTACTCTTCAACAAGCCTAAATTTCATCTGTAACCCTGAGTAGGCCTCACGTCAAACAAACCCCTGGATAGGCCACACCTTATCGGCATCCTGAACCAATCATTTAAAATGTTAGGAGCAGATTTATGATGGCAGTGTACACTTCTTGAAGTCAATTAGGTTTCTTGATATGTACTGCTAGAGTTTCATAGGCTGCTTGGGGCATATTTACAAGGCCTTTGAGTCACTTTGATGTTATTTTCCCCATTTTAATTTAAGTCATTTCCCCGTGGTGCAAGGTCCTTGTAAATACGCACCCATGTGTGCTTGGCAAATTTAAGTACTGACAGGGTGTGCTTCTACATAGGAGCTGTGTTGTGTTTTCAAATTATGAGCAGAATTTTTTTTTTTTTTTAAAAGAAATGCTTTATTGTGAGTAATGTACATTGCTCTGTTGCATACAGTCCTCATCTTCTGCATACTCTTGGATATGCTAGACTACATCTGCACAATGAGATACCTAAGCTGAGGAAACACAGGTGTTGTGATTGTGAATTGAGCATAAATATTTGCACGTTTTTCAATTATATCACCTGTGTTTCCTAACATTATGAATCACATTGTGCAGATGAGGTTTAGGTCTGTCCAGGGAGACAGAGGAGGTCTGGCCTTTGTTCAAGAGTGCACTGGACATGACTCACTTCGTTGTTAAGCCTGCACATGTATTATCTCCTCTGTACTCTTCAACAAGCCTAAATTTAATCTGTAACTCTGAGTAGGCCTCACGTCAAACAAACCCCTGGATAGGCCACACCTTATCGGCATCCTGAAACAATCATTTAAAATGTTAGGGGCAGATTTATGATGGCCGTGCGCCTCTTTTGCGCCGCTGTTGCGTCACTTTTAGACGCAGCAGCAGTGCAAAAGATGCACCATGTTGCAAGATACGCCTCACTTCATCTGCAACAAGATACCGTCAGTTTAAACTGTATATATTTAGGACTGTGTAGGGGGCATGGAGAAGCTGAGGCTTCTGTAAGTGTCAAAGTTGTTGCATACAGTGCTCACCTTCTGCGTACTCTTTCATATGCTAGACTACTTCTGCACAATGAGATACCTAAGCAAAGGAAACACAAGTGATGTGATTGTGGAATGAGCAAAAAAAATTGCACGTTTTTCAATTACATTACCTGTGTTTCCTAACATTACGAATCACATTGTGTAGATGCCTCACTCAGTCTGTATCTGACACTCTTTCCTTCACTTCCTCTGTCTCCTCTCTCCCTCACTCTGTTTTCCTTATTCACCCTTTCCTTATATAGTTTACCTTACTCACTTTCTTTTACTAGCTTACACAACTTCAATTTAGTTTTCTCTTCTATCCTTCTTTTCTGTCACTGAAAGTATCTTCCTTTTTTTTCTCTTAGTAATTTACTCTATTTCAATTTCTTTTTGTCTCTGACTGTCTATCACCGTTTCTTTCTCTTTTTTTCTGCATGTTTATCTCTAACTTTATTTCTTTGTAAAATTGGATGATTGTCAATCTTTTCCCTTGTCTTTTCTAATTTTTAAATACATGTTTTAATATTTTTCAAATTTTTGTTGTTTCTTTCACAGATTGAAAGTATAAAAATAACAAGTGACTAAGTTAACGACAATTATAAGGTTAGTGTTTTGTACTCTTTTCGTTACATTTCTATCACATTTAACTTCTATTAGTTCCACTGCTTCATTTCTTTAACCGTCAGTTTCCTGCCTTTGCTACTTCCCTCATTCCTTTTTCTATTACTTACTTACTCTACTCCTTCCACTCCTTTTCTCAGTCCCTCTGTTCTCATAGTTCCTCACTCCTGTTCACTCACTCGGTCTCTATTACTCTCACTATCTCTGACTAATCACTCTTTCACTACTTGTTCATTATGCTTTCTCCCTGTAGTTCAAACACACTAAGGGGCATTTTATCAACACAGGCGATAAAATTATCACTGCTTTTATCGGCAGAAAACTGCCGCAAAAGCGGCTTTAGCAGCAGTTTTCTTCCGCAAAAGCGGCTTTAGCGGCAGTTTTCTGCCGATAAAAGCAGCGATAATTTTATCGCCTGTGTTAATAATATGCCCCTATGTTATTTACATTTCTTTGCTGTTTCAATCATTCCTTTTATGTCACTTCTTCTTTTCTGCTTTCTGTTTTTTCTTTCTGTTATTCCACATGTTTTAACCTTAGTCACTGTCATACATCTTGTTTTATTCCTATTTACTTTTGCTCACTGTTTTCTTAACACTTTCCCTCAGGGTTGTTCTTTTAGTCCGGTTCTATGCCTACCTCTCATTCCACATCCTTTACTGTTTTTCTTCTTAATTTAAACATTCACTCACATTCTCTAAGAAACTCTTGTTTATTATTCTTCTACTCTCCTTTTTTTCTTTCACTTCCTTATCTATTTTGTTTTTCACAATTATACCCTCCTACATCTTTTCTTTGGTAAATAGATCTATTAAACAGTATCTCTGTGTTACTCCCTCTAGCTGTCTTTCTTTTAATATTACTCTCTGTTTCCTTCCCTTATACTTTCTTTTCTTTAAATTTTTTTTTCTGGCTCGCTTCCGGTTCGCGTACCGGCGCGCGAACCGGGAAGCGAATGAAAAGAAATAGAGGTTGCCAGAGTGCTAAAAATTCTAGCAATTTTTTATAAAGGGGAGGTAGTTCTGAAAAGAACTTTTTTTTAAATTATTTTTGTTGTTTTATATTTTTTTATTATTTTTCTGAATTTTTTTTTTACTTTTTTTGTATTTTTTGAACGGTTTTATATATTTTTAGGTTTTTTTGGGGGGAGGGAGAAACGAAAATGATTCATTATAAAGGGCTCAACAGGAGCAACAAAAAAAAGATTATTTATTGTCTGGGGCGTTTTGGACAATTATGATTGTCAATAGCAGCATTGATTAAATTTATGCTACTCTCCCTGTAGCAAATCAATTGTCCGCAATAAATGCATACATGTTTCACTTCCCCAAACTTCAGCTGAATATTTGGGACCGTCTCCCTCGCCTCTGGTCCCGTCACTGCCTCTTGATATGATGTACTGGCCACAGGACGGGGGTTATCCTGCAGGTCACGTACCTGTGCAGTACTATAATTGATAGGGTGCCACCTGTCCATATAGCGATGCATGGTATAATTGCCATAACTATATTTTTTATCTGTCCCTCTGGACAGATCTTTTTTGCAGATAAGGCAAGTTACATAGCGGGCATTCACTTTTTTTTGGCCCCGGGGATATTTGATAAATTGCCAAATGAAACTCTCTTTGACACGGGACCTCCTAGGCTCTTCAGGCAAAAACTCTCTCTCCTCCTCTTCCTCTTCCTCCTCTTCTTCCTCCTCTTGCTGAACGATAACCTGAGGAGGTGGTCCTCTCTTCCTAGGAGGTGGTGGTGGTGGTGGGGGTGCACCAGCTGCAGCTACAACACTTGCCATTGCTAAGTAATGAAAAAAGGTCTTCCTCTCACAAAGATGAAAGTCAGAGTGAGGAAACAAGGAGGGGTTTTCATCATTTGGGAAAAAAAATAGTTCTAAACCAATGAAAAGTGTTATTTTTAGGTCACATGACCTAGCCTTACATCATTAAGAAACCAAAAGTGAAATGAACCAATGAAAAGTGTTATTAAGAAGTCACATGACCTGTTATGCTTACGTTACGCGCTCCGCGCCGTGCCCCGGATCGCTTCCAGGAAGCTGCGCTTCGCGCCTCGCTTCGCGCCTCGCTTCGCGCCTCGCTTCGCGCCTCGCTTCGCGTACCGGAGCACTTCCGGGTGCGCTAACGCGGCGCGTCATATGACACATTACGCGACAACGCGATACGTTGCGCTTACGCGACGCGTCACGATGTTGTTTTCTAACGCGGCAATTGCGCAAACGGAACGTTTACCGGTTCGCGGACCGAGTCGCGGCAACAAATTGAGCTAACGGGAAGCTACCCTGTTCGCGGACCGGGAGCGAAACAAAAAAAATAATAAAAAAAAAATACATAAAAAAATTGTATTAAAAACATATAAAATATATTTTTCGATTTAATGAAGAATATTTTTTTTAAATCTTTTGATATTTGCTATTAAAAAACCATTGAAATTCACTGAAAAAACCATAGGTTATAGACCATATATAGTTAGGAATTAGCATTTACAAAACCTTGAAAATTCACTGAGAAAACCATAGGTTATAGACCATATATAGTTAGGAATTAGCATTTACAAAACCTTGAAAATTCACTGAAAAAAACATAGGTTATACACCATATATAGTTAGGAATTAGCATTTACAAAACCTTATTTTACTCACACAAAACCATTGAAATTCGCAAGTTGAAATCAGTTATATATCTATAAGCGAGCACGGGTGCGCGCACCTATGCGGGTGTGCGCGAGCGGCATTGTGATTTGCTGTTTAACGTCTGTCAACATTCGATTCGGAGGAAATCAGGAAGTGTTGTCCGCCATTTTGTTAGTGCGAGTGAATATATAATATAGAACAAAGGGTTAGTACATGGAAAGGGGAGAAGGTAGAGATTGTCTGGCTGGGTAGGTTTTCTAAGGGGGTACAGTATGGACCCTGAACGCGAAAAGACCATTTTTTTTTGGGAGAAAACATTTGCGGGGTGCATGCATTCGGTCGCGCACCCCTATTTACAAGACTGTGAAAAACTATAGTGGTGATAATGGAAAGGGAGCAGGGTGGAGAGTGTTTGATTTCATAGGTTTCTTAAGGGGTTTATTAAGGATGACGAAAGTCTAAAAGTAGCTTTTTTTCGCAAGTAAGTTACGAGGTGCGCGCACTCGGTCGCGCACGAAGATCAAAAAACAAACAAAGATGGAGATAAATTACAAGTTTGAGTGTTTAGATCTAAGGTGGCTCTTAAAAGAGCCCTTGTGTTAATTGAGTTTTTGCTGAACTTATAAGTAAGTTCCGATGGAGAGTCTCATGTTACAGAGGAGAATTCTTTTTCCCTCATCCGTGAAATGAACACCATCTCTCGGATAGATGCCTTCCATGTTGAAACGTAGGTTGTTGTTGTATATAGAACCCATGTTATATTCTCTGAGGAAAGCAGAAACAGATGTATTTACATGTTTCCTTGCTTTCTCAATCTGTGGACAACGTTCATTAGACCAATTCCATTTTTGTCTTTGGCATATATTTGAATACACCAAGACAGTTCGAGGAAAAAGTGACATCAATTGACGAAAGGTGTCTTTTAGAAGCATTTCTAGACCTACACCTGTTAATGTGCCTAGATCATTCCCATCACTATCATTAAATCTCCTGAGGCACAGCCGGGAGGCACGTTTTCTTGCTCGTTTTTAAAATTGAATTGTTTGTAAAATTTGTGATCTTTGCTTACTTGCCTGCCACCCAAGACCCCTGAACAGCGGATTTTAGCGCTGCAGCGGGCGAGGCTGGGCTTGATTAGAACTGGCGCCTTCCTCGCGGTGTAGAGGCCACGCCCACTCACTTAGGCCATGCCCCTCTTTCACCAGCGTACTTAAGGCGCTGAGTACTAGCGCTGCTGGAATCATTAAATCTCCTGAGGCACAGCCGGGAGGCACGTTTTCTTGCTCGTTTTTAAAATTGAATTGTTGTAAAATTTGTGATCTTTGCTTACTTGCCTGCCACCCAAGACCCCTGAACAGCGGATTTTAGCGCTGCAGCGGGCGAGGCTGGGCTTGATTAGAACTGCCGCCTTCCTCGCGGTGTAGAGGCCACGCCCACTCATGTAGGCCACGCCCCTCTTTCGCCAGCGTACTTAAGGCGCTGAGTACTAGCGCTGCTGGAATCATTAAATCTCCTGAGGCACAGCCGGGAGGCACGTTTTCTTGCTCGTTTTTAAAATTGAATTGTTTGTAAAATTTGTGATCTTTTCTTACTTGCCTGCCACCCAAGACCCCTGAACAGCGGATTTTAGTGCTGCAGCGGGCGAGGCTGGGCTTGATTAGAACTGCCGCCTTCCTCGCGGTGTAGAGTCCACGCTCACTCACTTAGGCCACACCCCTCTTTCACCAGCGTACTTAAGGCGCTGAGTACTAGCGCTGCTGGAATCATTAAATCTCCTGAGGCACAGCCGGGAGGCACGTTTTCTTGCTCGTTTTTAAAATTGAATTGTTTGTAAAATTTGTGATCTTTGCTTACTTGCCTGCCACCCAAGACCCCTGAACAGCGGATTTTAGCGCTGCAGCGGGCGAGGCTGGGCTTGATTAGAACTGCCGCCTTCCTCGCGGTGTAGAGGCCACGCCCACTCACTTAGGCCACGCCCCTCTTTCGCCAGCGTACTTAAGGCACTGAGTACTAGCGCTGCTGGAATCATTAATCTCCTGAGGCACAGCCGGGAGGCACGTTTTCTTGCTCGTTTTTAAAATTGAATTGTTTGTAAAATTTGTGATCTTTGCTTACTTGCCTGCCACCCAAGACCCCTGAACAGCGGATTTTAGCGCTGCAGTGGACGAGGCTGGGCTTGATTAGAACTGCCGCCTTCCTCGTGGTGTAGAGGCCACGCCCACTCACTTAGGCCACGCCCCTCTTTCGCCAGCGTACTTAAGGCACTGAGTACTAGCGCTGCTGGAATCATTAATCTCCTGAGGCACAGCCGGGAGGCACGTTTTCTTGCTCGTTTTTAAAATTGAATTGTTTGTAAAATTTGTGATCTTTGTTTACTTGCCTGCCACCCAAGACCCCTGAACAGCGGATTATAGCGCTGCAGCGGGCGAGGCTGGGCTTGATTAGAACTGCCGCCTTCCTCGCTGTGTAGAGGCCACGCCCACTCACTTAGGCCACGCCCCTTCCTACTCCGCCTCTCCATCAGCATATAGGATGTGTCCATACCGGAAGCGCAGCGGACGAGCGCAGCGGGCACGCCTAAGGCAAGCCCGTCTGCGCCCGTCCGCGGCCGACCGGGGCCCGGGCCATATCTTTCCGCCCAATTCACCACCTCCTACGCTTCCGGGGACATAATTGCTCTACACTCACTCCGGCCATTGGACATTACCAGCTCTTCACGCCTGCGTCATCTAGGTATTTACCAAGCCCGCAGCACCTTTCCTGAAATTCAGATTATCCCGTCCCTCCCCACCTTTGAACCCATAGTCTCTCCCCCTCCTCCCAATCCCCTGCCCGCTCAGACATCCGCTAACATGGAATTAGCAATTATTTATCTTAATACTCGATCACTAGTTAGCCATCAACTCGACATCTTCCACCTCCTGGACTCAGACCGACCTGACGTTCTTCTCCTAACCGAGACTTGGCTGAATGAGGACTCGTCCCCTGACATCTTGGCCGCCATCCCTCCGGGTTATTACATACTCCAAGTCAATCGGCCTGCTGACAAACCAGGAGGCGGCGTAGCTGCCATTATCAAACTTCCCCTCAGGTTCACTTCCCTCTCTCTACTCACTATTCCTCAGGTGGACTGCCTAGCTATTAGATTTGATTCCTCTGTATCCCCCCTAATCTGTGTCTTGCTATACCGTCCCCCCCAATCCATGCCCAATTTCTCTTCTCACTTTGGTGACTTGCTTTCCCAGCTTACAATTAATAACTCGAAACTCTTGGTCCTGGGTGATTTCAACTACTGGCCGTCAGACGCCCATGAAAGCCCGCAATCCCTGGCTTTTACTGACTTATTAACGTGGCTCAATGGTCTTCAACACGTTCACTCACCCACTCACTCGAAGGGCCATATCCTGGACCAAGTGTGGACCTATAATCTTGATATTAAATCACTCATGATCACACCTTGTCACTGGTCAGACAATCACTTAATTTCCTTCCTTCTCTTGGTCCCTCCTCCGCCCCCTCGTAGCCGAGGCACCAGCCTCTTGGCTAGAAACTGGAACAAAGCTTACCTTGACTTATTCCTTACCTCTTTAACATCGTCAGTTCTACCCAGCTCCGGTTCCATCGACTCCCAAGCAGCTGCCCTCGTTAAATGGCTAGAATCCGCCAGTGACAAGGTCGCCCCCCTCAAGCTAATCAGAACCAAGCGCCCTCACGACGCACATCGCTGGTTCTCTGACAACCTTAAATCTTTAAAACTCGGTCTCCGCCAAGCCGAGCGCCGCTGGCGTAGAAATTATGATCCCTTAGAAAAACCACCTTTTCTAAAATCACTGGGAGAATATAAACGAGCAATCTCAGCCGCCAAAACCACCTACTTTTCCACCAAACTCCTCAACTCTGCGCAAAAATCTAAAGACATCTTCGCCATTGTAGAAGAACTCTCACATCCAGATAGGGTGACCATCAAACCCCTTCCATCTCAGGCACTTTGCGATTCCCTCAACTGCTTCTTCATAGAAAAAATTAGCAAAATCAAAAACAGTATCTCCTCCATACCCCCGACTACACCCCTCACTGAGGCTGCTCCCTCCACCAACCCTCACTTTCTGACTCAGTTTCCCCCATTATCAGAAGACGTTTTCATCGCCTTGCTTAACAAAGTTTCCTCTGGCTCCCCCACAGATTGCTGCCCTCCCGCGATTCTCCAGGCTGCCACACCCCTCCTCTGGCCCTCCTGAACAGTTCTCTTCTGCTCGGTGAGGTCCCCAGCCAGTTTAAGAACGCAGAGGTAGTTCCCATTCTAAAGAAACCCATTGCCGACCCTACGGTTATGGGCAACTTTCGCCCCATCTCCCTTCTTCCCTACCTGGGCAAAATACTCGAGACGTATGTAACTAGTATCCTCAGCTCTTTTATCGAGGACTCCAACTTCTTGGACCCCCAGCAGGCCGGTTTCAGACCCGCCCATTCGACAGAGGGGGTCATTCTCTCTGTAATGGAGGAACTTCGTAGAGGTGCCGATTCTAACACCCATCAAGCCTTGATTCTCCTGGATCTGTTGGCGGCCTTTGACACGGTCGACCATACCATCTTGGTCGACCGTGTCGGTATCGAAGGGACGGCCCTTGAGTGGGTCCGTTCATTCCTGACGAACCGCCACCAATCTGTCCGACTCTCCCATTTTTCAGCTGACAGGATGAAACTCACCTGCGGTGTGCCACAGGGTTCGTCTTTGTCCCCACTTCTTTTTAATTTGTACCTTACCCCCCTGATCCGCTCCCTCCGGGGAAGGAATGTCACTGCATTTAACTATGCAGATGACATTCAGCTCATTTTCAATCTTGACTCCTCGCAGGATGCGGCTCAGGATTTCCAGTCTACCCTCTGTCATATCAGCAATTGGATGGGCACTCACCATCTCAAACTTAATCCCGACAAGACGGAGCTTGTTCTTGTCGGAGGCCCATCCAACCCCTGGAATTCCACCTTCTGGCCCCCTGCCCTTGGCCCCTCCCCCTGCCCTGCTGACAAGGTAAAAAGTTTGGGGGTCTACATTTCTCATGATCTTTCCATGCAACATCAGGTTAGTGCTACAGTGTCTTCCTGCTTCCACCAGCTCAGAAAAAGTCGTAAAATAGCCCATTTTCTGACCACTGAAGCCCTCACCCTGACGTTGCTGGCATTAGTCATCTCTCGGGTGGACTATGCCAATGCCCTATACGCAGGCATCCCGCAATACCAAATCAAAAGACTTCAGCTGATACAGAATCAGGCAGCACGCCTCATTTACCACCAACCTAAATATCACCACGTCCGTCCCCTTCTTAAAGCCCTTCACTGGCTTCCTGTATCAGAGCGTTGTCAATTCAAACTAGGCTGCTTGACCCACAAATCCCTGGCCGGCATCGGCCCTTCCTTCATTTCGTCGCTTCTGCACCCGTACGTCCCTTCCAGACCCCTCCGATCTTCCCACCACGCTCTCCTTCAGACGCCCAGGTTTAGGCGCAAAAAGCACGGAGGCCTCAGATTCTCCTTTCTGGCCCTCTCACTCTGGAACTCTCTCCCTCCGGAACTTAGACTTTCCTCTTCCTTCACTTCAGGTCTCTCCTAAAAACTCACCTCTTCCGCTGTGTTTATACATAAGCTCCCCTGCCCTCCCTTCTTTGTCTCTTCCTGATTTAGTGAACAGCGCCAAGAAACCGTCCGGTGTATGCTGCGCTCTATAAATCCTTTTTACATTACATTACATTACACCACAGTGCACAATTAACAGGTTAGGTTCAGGGAGATGCGTAAAAGTTTTCACCAATGGTATCAATTGGTGACATCCTAATCCTCTTTGGCCAATCCACGTAATCTGCACATTTGGTAAGTCAAGGTTAGAAATTCGTCTGTTTGCAGCATATTTTTCACTCCAGTGAATATAACTGTGTCCTACAAGCCAAACTTTCATTTTCAAGGTAGATGCAGTAGTACTCCGATGGGTTCTGGAAGTGGAATGGCAAGTAGATGGTGAAAGTCACGATAAAAAAGTGTGTGAGGTTTGGTGTTAATGAAAAACTGAACATGATTGGTTAATTGATATATTTCAAGATTGAAGAGTACGTTGTATGTTATAGTTTTATTATAAACAAATCTATTGGTCGTGGAAAAAAAAGAAATGTAAAACAAGAGTGGATAGGCAGGTGTGTTTGGAGGGAAATTATCCTTTTTGCTTGGATTTAGAACGTTGAGACATGAACTTTTGACCTGTGCCTTCAGCCAGGTGCAGATTGAGCTGTTACCATGGTAACAGCCAGAGAAGGCAGAGGGTGAAGGGTGACCGTTATGTGACTTTGAAAATATTGAAATGATAACCAACTGAAATGTTAATTTGAATATGAAATTGTGCGGGAACAAATATGATTGGTTGAAGAGACATATATGAGTGTGTATTGACAGAAAATCTATGCCATTATTCTTTGGTTGCAGTGATAGAAGTATTATTGAGAGCTCCGTCCAACGGCTATCGTTTTACAACTATCATTGTTCTACATCTGATAAAGCATTGGTAAAGGTGAGTGTATAACTGTTTGTTTTATGATGTACCGTTAAATGTGGTTTAATCTCTATATTTGATTATTTGAGTTACTGTGTCTAAGAAAGCACATTTTTGGCTTTGATACAGTTTGATATGTTTTCAACAAATGTTCAATTTTAATACATCAATGTTTTGGAACATTGTTTGTTTGTAAATATTAGTTTAAAATTACGATTAATTAATTTGATTAAGGATAGTGGAGTTCAGTCATGTTTTTAAGTTATGAGCTACTGTTAGGTCTATGAATTACATGTTACTTAGAGACGGATCTGCAACGAAATTTGGGGGGGGGAAGAACGAAAAAAAATGATTTTTAGTAGGGGGACATGAACGTGTAATAAGTAGGTAGAGTAAAGCTGGAGGGGCTCTTACAATGGGTAGAACAAGTGCAAGGCTTAATTAATATTGAAATGGTTCTTTATAGAGATGTGAAACGTTCTGTGTGTATCTGGGATGTGTGATATCTTGGGCTTCCACAGCAGACGTGAGAGGGGAGGGGAGGGGCTGAAGTTCTGTTAAGTTAATGGGGGTTGTGCGCCGTTTCTTCACTTTCTTTCAAGTCTGAATTATAGTTTTGAATGTATTTGTGGTAAACTGAATAAATAGAATATAAAATGTAATGAAATAGAGAGAAATTAATACAATTTGGGAGCGTTTGCACATAATTTGTAAAATTGGTTACAGATAAAAAAAAAGGAATTGGTAGAGTACAGATAATGCATGTAGAGAGAAAAATAGTTTATTAAATGTGATATTGTTGAATAAAAGTGGTAATGCTTTAGGTATTTTAAAGTTTAAGTTTGAGGAAAAAATTACAATGTGGTTTGCAGCCGAGGGATACAGTGGTGGGAGTGGGGTGAGAAGGAGAGGTGTCCCAGTACAATCAAATGAAAAATTGTGACCATGAGGTTGTAGACAGGTTCGTGGAGTATATGCCTTTTATAAATTGATGTAGAAGAGCAAATATATATAGAGGTTTTTGTGTATCACAGTGTGACTCCATTTTTATCTCACTCCTGCTTTCCATATTAGTTGCTTTGTGTTATCTTAGTGTGTGTATGTGTGTGTGTGTGCGTTCAGTCTGAGCTGAGGAAGTTTGTTCTGTAGGCAGACACAGTTGTTATAGTGGAGATGAAAGGGTGATGAGTACTGAAATAGGATATAGCGTGTGCTCCGTGGAAGCGGGGGAGCAGTGATTAACACTCTGAGTGAAGCACAACTGCGGCGGAGTTTTGTTACAGTAATAAATTATTTTTTAACCAGAGGTACGGTTGATGCTATGGTTCACAACTCGTAAAGAAAGGGTTGACTGACCGTGGCAGGCCAGGGGGTTGAAGTATGAAAAATTCAGGTTGACATAAGTAAACATGAATTGAGTGCAGTTGAGATTACGTGAAACACATGAATACAGTTTTAGTATACATTATTTCAGTTGTGAATATGGGTTAAAAGAGGGAACGTATATATTTCAAATTTTTATTCAATGAAGCAGTGTTTTGAGACGAAGTTTTTTATTTAATACAAGTAAACATAATATAAAGAAAATAGTGGGTATAGTTACTAGTTCATAGAACACAAATGAAGGAAAAGTAGTATGAAGCAAAATGAATAACGTTTAAAAAACATATTGTACAGTCTCACAATGAAATACATTTAATTAAATTGGATGCAAGAAGGTGTGTTTTGATTTTAAGTTCAGTAATCATATATGAAAATAGTAATGGTTAAGCATCACTTTATTAACAGTTAGTTTTCAGCATACGAAGCAGTAACAAGCTTGTTGTATGGTATTGTGAAAGGAAATGAAAAACGCGCCAAAAGGGAGAATTTGGCTTGAGGTGCATGTATGTTATCTGCAGGGACGTTCGAAAATTAGTACTCAGAACAACTATTGTATTGATATAATTTTTTGAAAGGTTTCACTACACAATGTCTCATACAGGTTGATAAGCAAGGGTAATATCAGGGTAATCATAAACTTTTTAGTTATGAATCAAACATCTTTCAATAGGCATAAATTAAAAGCAGCACATGTGTGTGAGGCGGAAATAAGGAGTAGAAAGGGAGAATGGTGATAAACCATATAAAATCATATAAAAAGTCATTGTAACTATACACATTTATCAGGGCACATTTAACCATATTTTACGCAGCCTTGGTTCGAGAATATTTTAAATCAGATAAGATAACATAAGGTAGTGATTTGTTGAAATTAGAGCATCATGAAATGTTTTGAACAAAATGGAGGAGGTGTGGAAAAAAATTAACTCCACATAATTTAAAAAATTCACACCAGCAGGAAATTACAATGTCCAATGTCAGTAAAGCCAATAGGTCAGTTTATATAAAATAAAATAAGAAAAAAATAATAAGAAAAATTAGGAAGGAAAAAACAGTCAAGATGTCAATGGTTTGCAGAACAGCTATGCTTCCATTGAATAGGCAAAGTAAGTGGCAACTGCTTCTAAAAGAAAGTCATTGTTATCATCCGAAAACAAGTCAGCCATCCAATTGAAAAGAGGAAATGAACATACATGGTCATTAATTACCGGAGCCTCTAGTAGCATCAGAGGAGAACTCGGTGAATTTTCAATGTAGCTGTGTGCCAAGAAATCTTGCGCCGCTGCGAATATATTCCAATGACCCAGAATTCCATGTATCGCTGCAAAGGCCATAATCCCTCCGTCGGAACAAAGTTGTTCATGATCAAGTAACGGATTCATGAGATGATTGTAATTCACTTCAGGAGGTACTGAGTTGCAGAGACATAAGTCCAGGGCCCACATGAAATCACAGCTCAGGCAATGAAATACAGGCTGCACACAGGTGAAATAGGTAAATCGAAACGATAATCCATATGATGCACTCAAAGTCGCTAGTGGCAGAATGCATACTGGTCAAGCATCCTGTGGCGAAATAGTTCTTTTTTTCTTTTATTTTGTAATAACGAAAATAGGAATAGAAAGGTTGCAGCTGCTGGTAATAGATGAGGATGTCCAGAAACATAGATCAGAGAGTATGGAGTGAGAGTAGCAGAATGCCTTTAAATGATTTGGTGCAAAAAAAGCATCAAACCATTGGTTAGTAGTTGTAAAAAAAATAGTGCAGCTGGGAAGTGGAGGAGCGTTAAAGATTATGAGAGTCACCTTAGAAAATTGTAAAGGAAGGTCACTATTTAATAAGATATGCAGTTTTCTGCGAGTGTTAGCTAAGTGAATGAGATATGTTTGTGAACAGATGCTCTGGTAGCTTGATTTTGGGACAATAAGGCTGTTGTTCAAGTCTTGGGATGGAACTTTGAGTTCAAGGCCGTATTTCGCGGCCAGATGCAAACATCAAGGTTCCCATGCGTGGGTGTGTGAAGTTCATTTTTACAGAGAGGCATATGCAGAGTGACTATTACAGACTAAAGCTTGTCGTTTAAAAAGTCATAGTAATTAACATTGCTTGAAAATAAATAATTACTACTGAGTGGTCTGGTAAAATTCGGCATTATAGGAGATACCGGTGTACCTTTGAAAACACATGCTACATTACAGTGCTTCCTGTTAAATAAGTCATGCAATTGGTAGTGCCTGGATGTGAACGATTATGTGCGGCATTGATATTTTTGACACTGTGGGCCTCATTTATGAAAATTTTGCACCATAGATACTTTTTCCCATGTTAAAAGTGACACACCGGCGGCGCGAGGGCTTCATAAATGAGGTTCTGTGTACTTATGACTAGTGGAGAAGTGACGCAATGAAATGATGTTAAGTGAGTGTAGTGTAGTTACGGAACGGAAAACCTTTAAAGAGAGCTACATTTAGTATGGAATAGTTTTTATTTTTTTCACAAACTAAGGTTTGAGAATATTGTTACAGTGTTAGCGGAAATGTAAGTTGAAGTTTGATAAAGATTAGTGAAATAAGTAAATTATGGTGTGTTTAATATGTGCAGCTAATAATCTGTGAGAAAAGGTAATAGTCCATAGTCTTGTAAATAGGGGTGCGCGATCCAATGCGCGCACCACGTAACTTTTTACGGAGAAACAAAAAAATGTCATTCACGTTCAGGGTCTATACTGGACTTCCAGAGAAAACGTACTCGGTTACATAATCTGTACCTTTTGTCCTTTTCATGTTTTAACCCTTTGATCAGTATAATATATTCACTCGCAGTTACAAAATGGCGGCCAACACTTTTTGATTTCCACTGATTCTAATGTTAACAGATGTTTAACAGCAAATGAGAATTCTATAAACTGTATATTTTTGTAATTTTAAACAATAGGCAAAAAAAGTAAACTTAAAGATCTGAAACGATTTTCAAGTGTCGTCTGCATTTGCACCATTAAATTTTACTTATAAAGCATGTCAATCACAGTCTTGTAAATAGGGATGCGCGATCGAGTGCGCGCACCCCGTAACTTTTTTCTGGAAAAAAAAATGTTGTTCTGGCGTTCAGGGTCTATAGTGCACTCCTCAAGAAAACGTACTCGCTTAGATAATGTGTACCTTTTTCTCTTTCCATGTTCTCACCGTTTGTTCGGTAGAATATATGCAGTCGTATTAACAAAATGGCGGCAACACTTCCTTATTTCCTCCGAATGGAATGTTGACAGAGGTTGAGCAGCTAATTATAATAAATGCTATAGATAACGGCTGCAATGTATGTATATTGTTAAAAAGTCAGCGATATTCATGGAATCCCGAGGTAATGCTCTTAGCCATGTTATGTAGGTCCCATTGGATAACATGACTAAAAACTGATCAGTGCAGATGTTAGCTTTTGTAGATATTCACGGTTAGCGCGAATATTTTCAAAATTGGTAATAGGCGATAGTGATGTTAGTGACTGTTTCCAGTTGCTATGATCTTGCCACGCCCACTTTAGGATATCATTAGTGATAATTATTACTGACATGCAAAGTGGCGCAGTAGATGGTTGCTATCTGCTACTAGCTGTCGCTAACTGGTGTTAGCGACAGCTACGTAATAGGGAGATAATTTTATCTTCGCTTTGTTGGCTCTTGAAGGCAAAAAAGTGGAGATAAACTCCCTTGATAATATGCCCAATTTGGGGGAATTTAGAAAGTGTTGAGCGCCATTATGTTAACAAACTCCCTGCACATAATGTATATGTATTTACGTAATAAATATAGAAAGTAAGGTTGTGTAGTAGTGCATATCAAAAATATTGCATGTAGTATCCTGGTAATGTATGGTAGTTTATTTTGTATATAATGATTGATTCAAAAACAAATTAAGGGGGAAAAATTTGATAAATAAATGTGGTTCACAAAGACATCTTGGGCGTCATTTATGAAGGCCTTGTGCCGCCGGTGCGTCACTTTTAACATGGGAAAAAAGTGACGCAACGGTGGCGCAAGGATTTCATAAATAAGGCCCCTTAAACTTAGGCTTTACGATATATATTGCGTAGAAAATTAGGGAATGTATATGGTAGGCATGATATTTGGTAAAATGGGTGTATGTTGTGTAATACATATGTGTATTTTTTAAAGAGTGTTTGGTGCTGAAAAGCAACAACCTGAGGTTGAACGTGAGAGTATAGAAACAGAAAATCCTTTTTTACAGGTGAGATGATAAATTTAAAATGATAACTTATTTTTGAGAAGATTATCATAATATGCAGGTTTTTTAAAAAAAAATTAACACTGCTTCTCTTATACATGAGGGTTTTAATTTGTACTTTAAACATGTCTGAACATGCTTGTAGTACATATGTATCATAAAATATGGTTTTATTGTTAATTGTTACAATCTTTTGATGGGCCGGGTTCATGTGTTATTTTGTATACAGTTTGGAATCATCTATTCTTTGACTGTAAGAGTTTGCTGTTTACCTTGGTAAATTTTTGCTAAGTCATCATTATCTCTCAACTTTATGCTGTATCATTTGTGTACAGTAATTTTTGAGAAATTATAGAGGTATATTATGACATGGCTGTTGGCGTGATGGACATTTCGGATGCATTTTTGTGAGGAGTACTATCTATTTGCATTCTATTATATGCATTTGCACAGGTGTATTATGAGGAGGTCAGTCGGACGCCATCAAGGGAGTAATGGTAGGGCATGGAGGGAGGGAGGGGGAGGTGTAGGGTAGAGAGATCTAAAATATGGTATATAGATAAATGTAGGAAAGTATATATTTTAATTAATAAAATAATTTTTTTCAGTGTACACAGCATCGCATTTTGGAATGTAGTGCACACTGTAAAATTCATTTAAATAATTAAATTATGTATTTACTAAAAATTATCTGTATCCTGGTTTTTAGGTCCCTCCAGCAAAGATCTTTCCCTCCTTGTCTCCCTGTCGCACAATAATTGTCTCCACGAGTTGCGGCTCATTGTGGTTTCATATGACTATGATGAAATGTTTTACATTAGATGAAATTTACATGATGAGTATGCTGTTAAAGGTAAAAGCAACTGCCTCTGTGGGAAGTAGCAATCGGTTTAGTGAATGTTTAATTGTTATATTGTGAGTTATTCTTTCAGTTTGCATACAGTTTGAATCTCAGTTTATAGTGGTGAAGTTAGAAAATAGATCTCTACAATAAAATTAGAAAGTGTATAAATAGTTCTACAGCATGAAATGCAGAAAGCAAATTTCACGGTGAAATGTGTTTTTAAAGCACAATTTTAATTAAAAAAATTAAATAGGAAACTGTTAATGTCTAGGAAGAAAGCATCTGTTTTTCAAAAAAATAAAGACGAAGGTCTTAGAATAATCAATGTAGTTAATGTCTTTAAAAGTATGAAAGTGTATGTAGTTAAAAGATTACTCAAGGTAATCATTGGTTAACTAATAATAAAAAATATATATTTTAGTTTTTATATTTTTTTAAAAGGAGACAGAAGATAGAAAATTAATAAAAATGGCAAAAGAAGTCATAGAAGAATTAATTGAAGGAGTATTTGAGGATGAAATTTCAACAGAAAATGAGGACTTTTTGGACTGCACTTTTGATAGTGCATACTTAGAGATGGTGGAAGAAGAGAATTTGGAAGAGGAAAATAGTAATGAAATATCAGATGAAATTATGCTAAATGTGATTCTGGAATATGAATTATCGTCACAGGGGTCCTTGCTCTCTCTCCCCCGGCGCAGCCGAGCACAGCGCTCTCGCCGGCCGGGAGAACGCGGAACCGCCATCTTGGGGGGAGGCAGGGTAGCGCTCCAGCTCCTGGACGCCTCCCGCCCTCCCTCGTTATTTAAGGTTCGCGTTTTTAGCTTACTGCAGATTACTTGCTCTCACCCCTGAGGCGGAAGCCGGGGGCATCTCTGTCTCTCTTGACCTTTTTATATGCAATTTAGCGTGAGTGTGACACAGTTATATTTACGATTGAGATTTTTAATAATTGTAAATATTTTAACCTGATGCTTTTTTAAATCAGCCATTGACCTCCTTGCTTGTTCTGACGAGAGTAAAATCGTCACAGGGGTCCTTGCTCTCTCTCCCCCGGCGCAGCCGAGCACAGCGCTCTCGCCGGCCGGGAGAACGCGGAACCGCCATCTTGGGGGGAGGCAGGGTAGCGCTCCAGCTCCTGGACGCCTCCCACCCTCCTTTCACCCTTAGAAGAATGGATAAAAGTAAGGGGCCATCCCGCCCGCGCAGCGGGCGGGCGCAGCGGGCGCGCCGATGGCGCGCCGAAGGCGCGCCTAAGGCAAGCCCGTCTGCGCCCGTCCGCGCCGGGCCCGCGCCCAGCGCCGGACCCCCTGTTTCTTGCTCCCCAAGTATCTCCTGGTCTATCGACCAACTTTATTTCATTCGCCAAGGCGCCTGCAGCCCTACCACCTGCTGTAATCCTCACAGCCTGGATAATTCCACCTATACTTGCTCACGCTGCAAATTTGTTGTCCCTGCTTCCTCTAAATCAATTCTTCAGTCTAAGAATGCCATGACTCACCAGCCCTCGACCACCTTAAAAGCTGCCCTAATTAATTGTAGATCGCTACCCGCTCATGCCGCTGATATCTGGTTGTCGCTAGATACTAATAACTGGGACTTATTATTTTTGACAGAAACCTGGCTTAAAGATTCAACTAATCCGGACATAAATTTGGCCATTCCATCCGGCTATCATCTATTGGGCATTAATCGTGACAGTTCTAAACCTGGTGGGGGCCTCGCTGTTATTGCGAAATCTCACCTCAAATTAAACATCACGAAAATCCCCAACCTTGGCCTCATTGAAGCCATGTATTTCACAACTATGGATTCCGCAAGTATTATCTTTGCCGGCATCCTGGTTTACAATCCCCCCCCGGCCACCTCCTCATCCCTAAGTGCCTTGATGCACTCAATCGCAGACTTTTCACTTAAACATTCCCACTTCACAGTGTTAGGAGACTTCAATCTTCATATTGATAACCCTTCCTGTGCACAAGCTTCTTCATTCCTGGAAACTCTACAAGGCCTTACGTTGTCCCAATTAGTTAATGGCCCTACTCATAAAGCAGGCCACACACTTGACCTTATTTTCACTAATCATCCTGGTATTTCTTCTTTCTCCCCCCTCCCCCTCACTTGGTCAGACCATTATCTTCTTCCTTTTGATATTACCTGCCCTGCTCCTCCCCCTCCTGCTTCTCTTAACAGAGCTAGCGGTCGCAAATGGACCAAAGTTACCTGTGAGTCTATCGACTCCTGCTTTCAGTTTCAATTCAAGCAGTCGGGAGATCTTGATAGGGAAACAGAGAGATATAACTCTGCCCTTATCTCTGCTTTGGATCATATTGCCCCGCTAACCCCTCTGGCATCCGCCAGATCCCGTCCTTCTTCCCCCTGGTTCTCCCCTGCTTTACGCGAGGAAAAGAGCAGATGTAAGCAGCTGGAACGCATATGGCGCCAGACCTACGATCCTACTGCCAAATCCACGTACAAAAATGCCCTAAATAAGTTTAAAAAACTCAAACGCTCCTCGATGAGAGCCCACTTTTCAAAACTTATTCATCAGGCGCAAAATTCATCCAAAACCCTTTTCACCATTGTGAAGGATTTTGTAAATCCCCCTGCTTTAAAAACTCAATGTGTTCCCACCCAAGCCCTTTGCAACGGTCTCTCAGATTTTTTTCAGGATAAAATAATCAAACTCTCCTCCTCCTTTGATACCTCTGCACTTAGTCCTCAGACCATTGCTTCTCATCCTTCACACTGTTCCTTTACCTCTTTCAATTTACTCACTCCTGAAACAGCACTGCCTCTTTTTCATAAAGTCAAGTCGGGATCTCCATTAGACCCAGTCCCTGCCAAAGTTATGAGCACCCTCGCCCCTGTTTTAATCAACCCTCTCCTTTCCATCTGGAATTTCTCCCTGGCCTGCGGCCACTTTCCTGAGGTCTGGAAACATGCCAGGCTACTTCCCATCCTGAAGAAGCCGGGCGCTGATCCTGTTCAACTCAGCAACTACCGGCCGATTTCGCTCCTGCCCAAACCTGCTAAAATGTTGGAGAAGGTGGTTCAGGAACAGCTGGCTCAATATTTAGAAACTAACCAGTTGCTGCACGATACTCAGTCCGGTTTTAGAACTGGCTACAGCACCGAGACCGCGCTGCTAGAGGTATCTGAGACTATTAGGGAATCAGTGGACAGGGGTGAGGAGGCCATGTTGGTTCTCCTCGACCTGTCCGCTGCATTTGATACCGTCTCACATGACATACTCACTGCCCGTCTACACCAACTGGGGTTTGGAGGCACAGTCTTAGCCTGGATTAAATCCTTTCTATCCGGTAGAACCCAAAGGGTACTGATGCTTCCTTTTGAATCAGAAGATAAACCCCTCACGTGTGGAGTGCCTCAAGGCTCCGCCTTGAGCCCCTTATTATTTAATGTTTATTTGGCCCCGCTTGCCAGGGTAGTTGAGTCCTGGGGGGTCAGAGTGGTCTCCTATGCTGATGATACTCAGCTTGTTTTTTCATTCAGAGACCATTCTGACTCCCTCTTTTCCAACTTCAGAAACTGCCTGGGCAACATTTGCACCTGGATGGCTACCAATCATTTGGCTCTAAATACGGACAAGACTGAGGTCCTTTTTTTTAGCCAGAAGTCTACTCCACCTGCTAACTTATGGTGGCCCACTGTCCTGAACCCCCCTCCTATACCTGTGCAGTCTGCCCGTAATCTTGGCTTTTTATTCGACAGTACCCTTTCCTGTAAAGCCCAGGTTAATAAAGTATCAACGGCCTGTTTCAATAAACTTCGCATGATAAGGAAGATCTTTCCCTATCTTCCTCAGTCCTCCCGCAAAACGATTGTTCAATCACTCATTATGGCACATCTCGACTACGCCAATAGCTTATATGCAGGTGCCCCTCTATATCTTATAGAAAGATTGCAAATCGTTCAGAACGCAGCAGCAAGGCTTATTGGTAACATCCCCGCTCGCAACTCAGTCAGAGGTTACCGAGATGAGCTACACTGGCTGCCTATAGCTAGACGGATTGACTTTAAGATTCTGATCCTTGCCTTTCGGGCAATCCATGGCACTTGCCCGGCCTACCTGAGCAAAAGACTCAAGATATCTTCTTCAGTGAGGCATTTGAGATCCAATAGCCTCCGATTATTGAATGTCCCCCGATTCAGACTGGCCCGTAGTGGTGGTAGAACTTTCACCGTTATTGCAGCCAGGCTCTGGAACAGTCTTCCTCTGGACCTCAGGTTCATCGAATCGGAACAAGTCTTTCGACGCAAACTAAAAACCTTGCTGTTTCCCAAACGTTAACTTAATTAAAGCTTCCTTGCTGGTCTTTTGGATGGTTCTGAACCTGGTAACCTCTCTTGCGATTTGACCTGTAATCTTAGCGCCGGGACACCCCCGCTGGAGGTAGCCGCGCGCTTTACAAGCTTCTAAAATAAAATAAATAAATAAATAAATGAATAAAATTATTTTTGATTAAATAATTTTTTTAAAAAAAATATTATTGTTGTATCGTTAATCAGTATTCTCTTTTTTAAGAATGAAAGTAAAAGTTGTGATAAGATGGATAAAAGATTAAAGTTATAAAAATAAAAAGCATTAGAAACATCGACAATGCTTGAAAGTTAGAATAGTACTTATATGTCTCAAAAATTACAGTCATACAATACATGTGTAAGGATAACATAGATATGGAGTGTCACAAATTTAGAAACAATATTCACTAAAGGATTTCCTACTCTAACCAGAGACTGTTTCTTTGTCTTTATGCAAGTTATAAAATCAAGCATTGGTTATAATTTGTATGGTATATGGTAGTAAGGGTCTATAATATTTCTTAACTTTTTTCTAAACAGGTTACCATTAATATCAGAAACATCAATCAGTATGCCGACGAGAAATGAAAAAAAGAAAGCTGTATAAAAAGACATACCATTTGAAGAGAAAAGAGGGACAAGATTTACGTAATCAACAAAGGACGGAGAAAAACAAGAGTGCTCCTGGTAAGAGCAGTAAGGAATTTAAAAAAAAATTATGTCAGAGGAAAAGCCATTTGGATAATATTGCAAAGGAAAAACAGTTTTCAGGATCTACAAGGAGAAATGGACGAAAAAAGAAATCTGTGTTGGAAAAGAGTGGTGAGGAAAATATGTACAGTAAAAGACGTACAAATCAGTTTGCGGAAATAAGGAAACGTATGTTTCATAAGAGAGTTGTTATGAATTTATTACAAAAGGAAAAAGTTTCTAAAAGGAAATCTGCTTTTTATAGGAAAAAAAAATATATAGAGGAAGTTGTGGATGATGCGTTCGAGACGAAAAAAAATTTGTTTATTTTAGTGCTTAAAAGAATAAATACACTAAATAAGGCAATCAGAGTTTTAAAAGCTAAGAGTAAATGGAAGAGACACATAAATGGAACTAATTTTTGTAAAATCTTTTCTGGTAAATGGATGTATACTTCAAATGCTGAGCCATTTTTTAATGAAGAGAGTTACTTTCAAAGTAACGATTTGTTGCATGCAGTTGACACCAGTGGTCGAGCGTATGAAGTGAAGGATGGCTGTCCTATTGAGAAAGAGAAAATTGAGGTCAGAAATACAGAAGGGGAAATAGGTGGAGAAGTTTTACAGGGACGTGTTCATGCCCCTGTTTATAGTTGGAATTGTCGTAGTATTTGCAGTGTGCGACAGGATTCAATTGATTTCTTTCGCAATTTCTTACGTAAGTACACTAAGGAAAGTTTAAAAAAAATTGTACTGTTGCAAGAATTAGATCGTTGCAGAGTGAGAGAAAAAATAGGTTTGTCAGGACATTCTTTGGCTTGTCTTTCAAAAAAAATATGCCAGAGTGTTTTTCATCACTTTAGGATGTTAGCAGTGCATCATACCAAAATGAGAAAATTAGTCAGAAATATGTATTATGCAAAAAGTCCAGCACTTAAACTTAAAGAGTTAAATACTGCTCTTTTGCATGGATGTGTATTAGATGTGAAGAGTATTTGTGCAGAAATTGAGGTAAGTTATTTTGGTCGAGATGAAGAGAATGTAGAAACTGATATAGTTATAGAAGGAAATGTGTTAGAAAATGTTGGACATTTTAATACTGAAGAATTTGAACATGAAATAACAAAATTTAAGGTTATTGCAGGTGAAAAACCAAATTTAACTTGTGTGTGTTGTCGACGCATTCATTACAAAAGTCAAACTAGGTTAGTTGATTTATATTTAAAAAGTGAAGATGAAGATAATACTCAGTGGAGAGAGTTTGCAACTTATTTGCTGGTAGAAAACTATTTTGATTTGGGTTTTGAACAACGTATTTGTAAATATTGTTATACTAAATTGAATGAAAATAAAATGCCTGCTAGATCTGTTCATAATAATCTTGAGTTGATAAATATTCCATCAGAACTGAAGGATTTAAATACTTATGAGACTATTTTGATTCAATGTGTACATCCTTTTCAGGCTATTGTTCGTATGGAGCCTAAGACTGGGAAATTAAATCCTACAGATTTACAAAGAGGATTAAAGGGTAGAGTTGTATATTTGCCACTTGATTTAAAAAAAAATATAGAGACAATTGGTATTGAAAATGTAGAAGAGGAACCTCTTGTTATTCTAGTTAATGGTGTACCTACAAAGAGTAAGAAAATCTGGCAAGAATTATTGGATGTTAGGAAAGTGAAGAAGGCAACGTTGTATTTAGTTAAAAATAATAAATACTATAAAAATGTGTATGTAGAACAAGAAGATGTAAGTGATGAAGAGAATAATGATTTGTCTATTGGACAAATTGAAAGAGTCGACATGTCCAGAAGTGAAGAAATTTATGAACATTACAGTGTTCACCCACTGCATTCCAAAGAAGCAATGGGGAATGCAATTGAGTTTTTTCAGATGAAAAAAGCAGAAGGAAGTCCTATTAGTGTGTGGGAAAAAAGTTTGGAAGGTCGTTGTTTCCCACACTTATTACCAACAGGTGAAGGTGCGCGATATGATGATCGACCTATGCAGATTCCTGCATCTGAGTACCGGACAACAAGGTTATATGCAGAAGATCCCAGATTTTGTCAATGTATTCCATATTTGTTTCATCTTCTCTTTGAGAGTGACTTATCTGGTCTTTCTTATGCAGTAAACCATGTCTTAAAAAGTGGAGTGCATCTGCATAATGTTTCAGCAAAGGATTTCATTGAAAAAGTGCAACAGAAAGATAGTGTTTTGGATTCTCGTCTAATTAATTTAATGGCATGTCAGCGTGGTATCAATGAATATTGGTACCGTCGTCATGGAGATTTAAAATGCATGCTACGAAACTTAGGAGCACCAACATGGTTTGTAACTCTAAGCTGTGCAGAGTACGCCTGGGAAGATTTACTTGAATATCTTCAAGAGGCGAATGTAAATATTGAAAATATAAACTACAAGACACCAGGAGAATTGTGTTAGTTGGATCCGGTTAATGTTTGCCGATATTTTAATCATCGATTTGAAGCAATGATGTCATTTCTTACAAACAAGAAGAATCCACCGCTTGGTGAGGTTTTGGATTTCTTCTGGAGAAAAGAGTATCAAGCTAGAGTTGCTCCACATATTCATATGTTACTATGGATCAAGGATGCTCCCAAATTTGGAAAAGACTCCGATGAAACTGTACTGTCTTTTATTGAGGAATATGCCACTTGTGACATACCTAACAGTACAAGTGATAAAGACTTAAGAGCAAAAGTGTTACGGTTTCAACGACATCGTTGTGGAAAATATTGTCTGCGAAAATTCAAAACAAAGGATAAGTTCTATACAAAATGTTGTTTTGGATTTGCACGACCAGTGCTTTCAAAAGGAAGAGTGAATAATTTGAAGTCATCTTTGTGACATAACATCACTAGAAGATCACCCAAAAATACTTATAATTTAAGAAGAGAAGAGTCCAAATATATAAATGATTACAACCCTGTCATTTTGTCCATGTGGAGGCTAACATGGATATACAATATGTTGCCGACAATTCTATTGCTGTGGCTCGATATGTAACGTCTTACATCACAAAATCTGAAAAGACGGAACTGAGGGAGATGTGGGAAGATATTTCTCATGAAAAGAGCCTAAGCAAGAAATTGTATACATACAGTTTGAAGATGTTATCACATCGAGAAATTGGAGCATATTAATGCTGTGATCGATTATCATCAGCAAGTCTTTATGCGAAATTTCGAAGTATCCTGTGGGTGAGTTTAGGTCTAGCAGGAACACGAAACCGTGTTTTGAAAACTGTGCAAGAAATTGAATATTTAGCACAGCAAGAACCAAACAGTACAGACATTTTGAAAACAAATATGTTGGATACATACTATCCAAACAGAAGTAGTCTGCTAGAAAATATTTGTCTGTATGAAATTCTTGAAAAATACACTTTTAAAAGGAATGTTAGAGAGAATGTAGAAAAAGGTATGTACTCTGTAATTGGACAGGAAGGATGTCTGGTGAAACAAACAAAAGGACATTTGATTAATCACCGAAAACTGAGATGCGAAAATCCAGACAAAAGAGAATTTTACTATTTAGCTCTTTTGCAACTCTTTAAACCATTGTGTACCGAAGAGGAACTACTTGGAGAGTTTTTAAGTTATGAAGATTCTTTTAACGCATCTAAAAGTAGTATAGAATGTCCTGCTTTTAGTAATTATCTGAAAATGTTGAACAACGAAATAGAGCAAGAAGCAACAATTGCAGCGGAGATTGCTAGAGAAAGTTCACAAGATACACAAAGTTCAGCATCGTTGAGTCAGGATCCACTGGGAGAACCAATTATCCGAAATGAAGCAGCCACTGCCATGGATGAGGTGGAAAGAGTAATGGAGCAAGCTCAAGAGGAAATAATAAACTTAGAAGAATTGGAGAAGGAATTTAATCTTGAGCAAAGACAAATATATGTGAAAGTGACAGAGCACATTGAGCATGGTTTTCGTCATGAGAACAAAGAATGCTCATGTATGTCATTTCAACCTATTCGACTATATGCAAGTGGAGAAGCTGGTACAGGGAAAAGTTTTCTTATAAAAGGAATTACTGCATATCTACAGCAAAAAACTCAGTCACCATTGTCTTGTGTTGTGACAGCTCCAACTGGATTGGCAGCACATAATATTAAAGGTATTACTTTACATCGTTTATTGATGCTGCCAGTTGAACATGAAAACAAATTACAATATCACAAGCTATCTGGAGATGCTTGTTATGAAGTTTCAAGAGTTCTAAAATAAATGAAGCTTCTTATTATTGATGAGGTAAGCATGGTATCCAATGTAATGCTTGCTTTTGTACATTTAAGAATGCAGCAGATACTTAAAACTGACTATGAAGTTTTATTTGGAGGGAAACATGTCATAGTTTTTGGAGATCTACTGCAACTAACTCCTGTAAAAGGACAATCTGTATTTGAAACTGTGACACATGAAGACACCAGAAAGTGCCTTGGCAGTATTGGAAATGTAAATATATGGTCACATTTCAAATATACTGAACTGATTCAAAATATGCGTCAGGCAAAGGATACTAAATATGGAGAGATTCTTCAAGATATAAGGATTGGAAGACTAACTGAAGATGCAAAAGAAGCTCTACAAACTCGATTAATATGTAAGTTGTTTCCCAATGAAGATAATGTACCTGAGAAAATATATAGTAAAGAGGTAAAAGATAAGTCAGTTATATGCTTGATGCCAACTCTAAAAGAATGCTCAGTTTTCAATGAGAAAATGTTGAAGTTGGAAAATCAAGAAATTAAGAAACTGGAAGCAAAAGATAAAATAGAGTATGAAGGAAGTACTATTGTTTTGTCTGATAAATTGGATAGTCTACAGACATCTATATCTAAAACTGCTGGTTTAGAGAAGAATCTGTATGTATGTTTAAATTGTCTGATTATTTTACGGAGAAATTTACTTGTAGAAAGAGGTCTGGTGAATGGAGCAGTGGGTAATGTTGTTAGTTTTGTAAATTACCCAAATAGAGATGAGATTGAATCTTTACGAATAAAATTTGATGAAATTGAGGAAGTTCAACTAATCAGTCGCTGCTCAAGTCGTTTTTTACTTGTAAAAGACTTGTATGTCCGTCGGAAACAATTTCCAATTTGTTTGGCATATGCAGTGACTATTCACAAATCGCAAGGTTTAAGTGTAGATTGTGCTTTGGTAAATATTGGAAATAGTGTATTCAAAGAGGGTATGGGATATGTTGCTTTATCACAAGTTAGAACTTTATCTGGGCTTTATCTAATTGATTTTGATGAGACAAAGATCAGTGCAGATTTTAAATGTGTACAGGAGTATAATAGGTTAAGAAGAGAATACGCTATACATTTACCTCAATATCCTTTAATTAAAAAAAGTATAGTTGGTCAGAAAAGGAGAAATGAGAAACAATAAAGTGAAGTATTAGAGAAACGAAGAAAAAAAGATGAGACTGTGATTGATAAGAGACAGAAAAACGTTAGTTCTACAGAGATTGTTGGATTTAAATTTGAAAATAGGTCTGGTGTCAACTGCTATGCAAATGTAGTGGTTAATGTGTTTTTTTTTCTAAAAAAGTTACAGGAACAGATTAGAGAAAATCAGGAGCAAACATTTTGTTGTTCTTAAAATTCTGTGTTTGAGAAATGTACTAGTGGTAATAGTGAAGTAGCAAGTGTTTCAGAAGTAAGGAATGTTTTAGACATATGTGCAGAAATAAATCAATTTTCTCAGAATATTCAGCAAGATTGTCAGGAATTTATTATGTATATGCTTACAGTTTTGGAAGAAGAAGGTGTAGGTATTGATAGTCTATTTTGGCCTTTCTTATAAATGGGAACATATTTGTGATAATTGCTCATTTACAAGTAGTACTGACATACACACAGAAAGATTTATATATTTAACATTACCAGATTCTAAAACAGTGTCCTTTAATAAACTAGTTAAAGATGCATATCAGAACATGGTCTGTTCTCAATGTAATTCCGAAATGTTATCTACCTTATTTATCCATAGATATGGACAGTATGTTATTTTAATGCTTCAACGATGCAGAGCTGATGGAAGTAAATTGTAAACTTTAATTAAAAATTATGTAGCTTCTCAAATATCTATTTCTAGAAGAACATTTGTAACTGTAGCAATTATTTTTCATGAAGGGTCATCTATATCATCAGGACATTACATAGCTTATTTGAAGAGTCCAACTGGTTGGACGCTGTGCAATGATAGTCAATTAAGTTTTAAGAAACGTTTGCCTTCTGAGTTAAGAAATTCTTATCTGATATTTTTGCAACCAAAATTTCAGTGAAATTACTTGGTTGAGTCAGAATAATACTGTAAAGATATAAAAATGTGTTCTTTAGAAATATGATGTGATTAAGGGTGTTGAAATATGGAAATGAGACTATTATGTGCCAAAGTGATAGCATCAGGTAAGGTTTCCTTAATGTTTCTGGTACAGGACATGTTGGAATTAACTTATACTATTTGGCAACACGGAAAACAATGAGATATGGAAATGTTGACTTATGATAAATGTTTTTACAGTAAACTTACTTGGAAGTTTGAGGAGAGGTACTAAAAAAAACGAATTAACTCATACCATTTGGCCTTGCGGAAATGTATGAGATATCTAAATGTGGAACACAGATAAATGTTTCTAGAACATACTTACTCGCGAGTTTGTTGACAGGTACTAAAAAAAATGAGGACTTATCTCATATTATTTGGCCATGTGGAAAAAAATGAGATATCAAAATGTTGATTTGAGATGAATGTTTTAAGAACATAGTTGCACGGTTATTTGTGGAGCGGTATTTAAAAGTAACTGGTATAGTTTTGTTAGTTTATAATTGTGGAATATGTGGTGTGCTTACTGAAGAAATTGCGAATTAGAGAAAAACATTTCAGACATGTTTTTTTCTAGGTATTTATAGTATGTATAGAGATCTTTTATGTTTTTTTTAAATACAATCATTTTGATTGTGTTTTTTTTCCCTGCTGTTACATGATGATTACTATTGAAATCACTGTTTATAGTGAAAATCAATTTATCTGAAGACAGCAAAAATAAACCAGTAAATATGTTGTTTAAGATATTTTGTTATATTGGATTTAGAAGTATGTATTATAACAGATTTCTTTATTGTCTTCCACAGATATTATATTTTTAAGGTAAGAACAACTAATCATATCTGAAAGTTTCGTGTACCTATCTCTTACTCTAATTTTCTTCATCCTCTTCCTTTGATAATGGTGTTTAGATATGGTTATTTTCTTTAACTCATGCTTTTACTTTTACATCTTTTTTGTTAGTATTCTATTCAGTCTTTCTTAGTCTTCAGTTGTTACGTTGCTTTACAGAGAGTCACTTTCATTGATCTTTTATTGGCTTTGTTTCCTGAATCTTAATTTCTTTGTCTTACTGTACCTTACAATTTGTTCCCTTACTCTGCTTTCTTTATTTATGAACAATTTCCAATCTAAAATCTATAGTTTAGTTTTCTCACCCTACTATATTCTTGTTTATATGTGTCTCTTATACTCAATGTCTGTTTGTATTTTATTCATCTTCTGTTACTCTACCTTTTTGACTCTTTTTCTCTTAGTGTTGGTTCTTTATTTTATCTATCTCTTTAAAATATTTAGGTACTCTTAGTCTGTTTATTTCAGAGACTATTTGTTTTGTGTATTATCACTAATCATACTCTCATTTTGGCGGTCAATTTACTCTCCTTTAGACTGTCATTGTTTAGTGCTTTTATTTCTTTCAAAATATTCTGTCTTGGTCTCTTTCTGTCCCTCGGTCTTCTTTTCTTTCACTTTCTGTTTCAATCACTTCTACTTTGTTTTGTTTAATGAAATAACACTATAACCATATTTTTACTTTTCTTTCACAGATACCATGTTTTTAAAAATTTTCAATATTTTCTTTATTACTATTTCTTAGGTAAGTATAAATAATAAAAATACTTTTTACACCCTGTGTTATTTCTTTGAGTATCCTGGTCATTTTAATGTTGTGTTTTATACAAACATTTACATGGAGGATTGGCTGCACGTTCAGAAGGAGCGTCAACAAAATAAATTTAAGAAATCAACAACATTTCAGTCAGTCAGTTCACTAATGCGGATGTGTGAAAATATTGCAGGTAAATGATATGTGTTGCAGAACTTTTCATCAAATTATCAAGGGAGTTTTATTCTGCATTTTTGATTTTAAAAGGCAAGATAGTGGAGATAAAATTGTCTTATTAGTATGTAGCTGATGTTAACAGCAGTTAGTGAGAACTAATGGTAGATAATGAGTATATTGGGATTTGCTTTGTTTGTCTGTGAAATGTAATATAATTGACATACAAAGTTAATATTGCAAGATGTAAGTGACTGCAAACAGTTGCTAACATTACTATCTGTTTTTACCCACTTTGGAACATATTTGCCCTATATTTGAAAATGATAAAAATGAAATAGTTGCCCCTGAGCAAAAAAAGTGGTCCACATTCAAGAGGCGTGGTCCATATTTAATGGGTATGGTCCACATTCAAGGGGCGTGCCCTTTCATGAAACATGATTTGCACATACAAAGCATGAAAGTGGGAGGACACTGTTCTTCTATAGGACAGAGGGCCAAGGTGCTAATGGGAACATGCTGAGCAACTAAAACAAATAGCAAGGCCCCTTTCTGTGTCAAAATTATTTCAGCCGTTCAGCACAGGAACAGTGGAAAAGCAGAATAGCCGCTGCTATTACTAACCTACTTAGTCCTTCCCAGGCCTTAAGCTTAGGAGCACTTGAAGAGAGGTAAGGCCCTGCAATTAGGTAATTAATCAGTCCTACAGGCCTTGGGAAAATGTCCAAGCAGGGGGGCACAAAACACAGCCAGGTAGGCAAGGGAAGGTTGAGGTGAAGCTGGTGCATGGGAAATGACATCCCAGTGTGTTCTGGCAGATGAAGTGTTTACTATTTACTGTAGTATTATCCTTGTACCTGTGTATGGTACTCTTTTGTTACTTGCACACTTCACTTTTTGTTGGTATCACACTGTATGCTACCTTTTTCTTTGGTTTAGTTTAGATACTTGCTGCATGGGCTGCATGGGCCCCAGGGGAGCTGAGATGAAAATGTCTCAAAGGCCTGAGAAACACCTAGTCCCCAGGGAGGTCGATTCTTGGAAACAATCACCCCTCCCCAGCCCACCCTTAGCTTCATTGCTTGGTAGGGCAGGGGTGTTCAGCCACACAGAGAGGCTTTTTATTTTCGCTGTCTGTCTCCGTGTAGTCTGTGGGTCGGCTTTTTTTTTCTCCCCTTTCCAAGTGCACTCTGTGAGGACTGGGGCAGGGCACAAAAAAACGGCCCACCGAGGGCAATGAGGCACTGGCCTTTCGGGCCATGCCCGAATTTCCGCGTTGGTAATCCGTCCCTGACTTTCAGCACTGTTTTAAAAAAGAAAGGAGTCTTTTTAAAGGAGGTGTTGGATGTTATTCTGTTGGCACATTAAAGCACCTAAACTACAAATATGCGTGTAGTATAGTGTGGTGCTGGACTGGAGGTATGTTGTATGTCTTACTGCATGCAGATATGTATTTTAGCAAATACCTTCACACAAATAACAAGCAAAGACTATTGCCTTTGAGATTAGGTGCTACTTTCTTTATGTACATAAGCAGTAACCATGGTATAGTTGAATATGTTAATACAAAGACTGCTGTTTAAAATTTATGAGATAATGAAAGAACGTTAATGAGATTTAATAATTAACTTTTACAAACTTTTTTAAAGAAACTGTTTCATAATAAGCCTTGATGGTAGTTTTACTTTTTTTTAAAAAAAACAATGTCTTCTGTTTATTGAGGCAGAAAGCTCCTTTGAGAATTCCAATGCGTGGGACGGGTGCTCCTGCTGCAGTATAATTCAAGGCCGTTTCAGCATGGACTGTCAGCGTTATCACAGGGGAGGAGCGCGCAGCTTTCTGAGATGGATACAGTTACACATAATCGGGTAGTGACGTATGTGGAATTTACAGACGGTTTGGCATCCTAGTGTGCGCCGTGCTTTTGGCACCTCATTATGGCGGACTGGGGAGCCGCGGTGTACAGTTTGGGAATCACTAGTTTTAGAATTAAACTTTGATAATTCTATCACTCCTAAGCGTTAAAAATCGCCGCTGGTCTACGAAAAAATATTGGAAGTAAGCCAACATAGTGATAATTTTTGCTACTTGTATACGGTAAGTAGATTGCTAAAGGCAAAAAACGGGACATAAAATGAAAAAAGGAAGAAGGACTATGATTTCACTTCTAGTGATGAGAGTGCATGTTAGCAGAGAATTACAAAAGAGGTAGTCTTAACGTAATTTGAATACATATGTGATAGTACCCCTGTAACAGTCTGCGGCACTTAATATTGCCGCGTGAAAACAAGCGTTGCTTTTATGCACTAATGTGTGCTTTGTAAATACGAGAGGGGGTTGATTTAGTTTTATTTTCCACACCTCCACGTTAACGCTGCCAAACGGTTCATCACAGCTGCCCGTGGCACTCGTACGATAAACAAGTTTATTTAAACTGTTTTCCTAACAGGAGCCGTGTACAAGATAGTATTTTCGCCTTTAAACAGGTTTTGCTTGTAGTTTAATATACCCCTACTATGCATGTCATTAACTGTCTGTGCGGCACAAATGCAAAGTGCTTTTACCGCAGGCGGTGTTTTCATGCTCTCATAAAGATGTTCAAGAATATTTACAAAGATTGAAAAGAGTTTAACGCTGCCTTGAACTGCAGGAAGTTGCCGATATAGGGGCGAAAACGGCGTCCATAATATGCTTCATAAATTGTAGTCGAACGTCATGTTAGATATGAAGGCATATAACATACATTTTAATTAGAATTTTGAAAAACATAGGGACATATTATAATGGACAGTCGATACATTTTCGCCGCTTTTATCGACAGGAAATTCGCGATAAAGCTGCGATAATGGGTTTCATAATTTCAAAGCCCATGTTAGATGCGAAAACATGTAATATGGGCTACGCTAGGAATTTCATACAGCATATTATCAAGTCCATTATCGCTGGTTTATCGTCAGTTTCCTGTCGATAGAAACGGCGATATTGTATCGTCCATCCTTGATAATATGGCTCATATTATGAAGGCGATTATTGGCGCTTTTTTAACAGCGTTAGGCCGATTAAAGCGAAGTGAAATTATCACGTCTTCTTCATAATATGTCCCAAGTATTGCCGCATTCTTTAATTATTGTTCCTAAAATGCGGCAATAATTTAGCTTATGAATAGAGCTCTTTTTGGTACAATGAGTTAGTTCTGAAAAGAACTGTTTTTTTTTTTAAATGTTTCATTCTTTAAAATTTGTGAAACAGGAACCAAATTTTTGAACTGTAAAACCGGAACATTTGAAGTTGTTAAAAAATTAGATGCATTCGAACATTTTATGCTGATTAAATCTTCTTTCAATAAGAATGAGGCTTTGCTCCCCGTACACAATTAATCCTTTGCACTTGTTGCATTTTATATGCACTTTCTTTAAAAATGGTTTCAACTCCATCTGTTCAGTCGATGGAGATGTAGGTCGTCTGGTCGATGAAGTACTGGCCTGAGATGGTGGCAGTTCTGTGGCCTGAGCTCTTGTCGCTGCCTGTGCATATTGAACAGGGTGGACTTGGCTCATATGCCTCTTCATAGTATGAATTGAAAAAGAATATTTTTTGGTTGGATTTCCTCTGGACAGTACGGAGCCACAAATTGTGCACGTTACTTTCAGAGCATTTACTTTTTTTTACCTTCTGGAAAGGTAAAAAATTGCCAAATAAAAGATTCCTTTTTTTTTTAAAGGAAGATAACCATTTCCTTCAGATTCCGAAGAAGAATTGCCTGCAGCCGCCATTTCAGCAAAGTGTCCGGAAATATGAAAAAGGTTGTTCTCCCTTCACCGCCATATAGATAGTGAGGGAAGTTGGTGGTTTCTGGAAAATTGCGGAATAGAAAGTACTATGAACCAATAGGAAGTGTTCTTTTAAAGTCACATGATTTGACATGCGCGTATTAGGACGTATACGCGGTGACGGAATCCGGACACGTACGTGAATTAGAAGTATCGGTATAATTTAATGAAGTTTTAAAATGTGAAAAGGAGGAAAGGTATACATTCTCAAATATTAAATACCTTCATATGGGGTCACAAGAACAATGCCGATAAAGTATCAAACTTTTTTTATTGTTTCAAAACACCGGGATGCGCGCACTCTGTCGCACACCTCGGAACGTTTTTTAACATCTGACAAGTCTGTAAACGGTGAAATGAACGTAAGGTAAAGACTTTGTAAAGCTTTTGAGACCTGCAAGGAGTTCATAAGCAATTCTGACAGTGAAGAAAACTTTGTAATACTATGAAAGCATTTCTCGAAAATCTATAATAAAACTATAGAATACTTAAAAAAAATATTTTATATTTCGCAATTAATAAAAGCTAAGAAATATAATGAAAAAATATAACTTATAAACAGTTTATAGTTAAGGAGTAGCCTTTAAAAAACCTATGAAATTCACTGAAAAAACCATAGGTTTTACACATGTTATAGTTAGTAAGTAGCATTTAAAAAACCTATGAAATTCACTGAAAAAAACATAGGTTTTACACACGTTATAGTTAGGAAGTAGTATTTAAAAAACCTATGAAATTCACCGAAAAAATCATAGGTTTTACACCAGTTATAGTTAGCTGGAAGTTTTACTCGCATAAAACCATTGAAATTCCCACGTTATAGTTAGTTGGACTCACTATAACTTGCGCGTGCAATGCACTGCTGATGACGTCACATATTACATCACTCATGACATGGTCAGTGACATCACCCATTACATCACTGATGACACCATCCTTGTAACAGAGTGACAGACCTCCTTTCACAGTAATGTAACCCTTGAAACACATATTCAAAAATAGAAACAAAAATTTTCAAACAAATGGAGATACCCATATCAATTACAACAACCAATTCAGTAATTCCACCATGTATATACACATCCACACATTCACCAACAGTTCTATATAGTCACTCATACATATACTCACTCATCATATGTAGTGATACACCTATACATCCTGTTACACACCGACAGGCATCCAAAAGTTACTCACACACATACTCACACATGCAAATAAACTATTGAACATCCATTTATTTGCATATACAGCTATATACACACTACCACTTTACTTCTAAGGAAACTTACACATACTTACTCTCTTAAACAATCACTTATAGAAACACATACTAATTTAAACAGGAACTCTTACAATCCCTCACTCTCACATATACTCACTTATATACATCAATATTCACATATACTAGATTAAAACATATGTAGTTACTGATAAAGACACTAATAAGACAGTCATTCACTCACTAACACAGACATATACACACTAATCCACCCATACAGTCCTGCACATATGCTGTCTTCAAAACACATACAAAGAGAGAGTCAGTCATTCATGCATCTATGTGCTAAGAAATATCCCCACTAAACAATACAGACACTCATACTGATACTAAAAAAACATCTAATAACCCATATACATACACATGTAGCTACTCACCAACCCATGCAGCCACTTATACACAAAGTGAAACACTAATACATATATTTAAATATTACTCACTAATATTTATTTTTCAGAAAGACACACATTCACAGGATGGTGTCATCAGTGATGTCATGAGTGATGTCACTGACCATGTCATGAGTGATGTAATATGTGACGTCATCAGCAGTGCATTGCACGCGCAAGTTATAGTGAGTCCAACTAACTATAACGTGGGATTTTCAATGGTTTTATGCGAGTAAAACTTCCAGCTAACTATAACTGGTGTAAAACCTATGGTTTTTTCGGTGAATTTCATAGGTTTTTTAAATACTACTTCCTAACTATAACGTGTGTAAAACCTATGGTTTTTTCAGTGAATTTCATAGGTTTTTTAAATGCTACTTCCTAACTATAACATGTGTAAAACCTATGTTTTTTTCAGTGAATATATATATATATATTCACTGAAAAAACCATAGGTTATAGACCATATATAGTTAGGAATTAGCATTTAGAAAACCTTATTTTACTCACACAAAACCATTGAAATTCCATATATAGTTAGTTGCACTAACTATATATCGCGCACCCGCAATCCACTGCTGATGATGTCACATATTACATCATTCATGACATGGTCAGTGACATCACTGATGACATCACTGATGACATCTCAAATGACATCACTGATGACATCACTGATGACATCTCATTTGACATCATTCTTGTGCTAATACGATAAACCTCTTCAGACTCTAATATAACCTTAGATACACTCAGTGTATACAGACACTCACACACTGTCACTCATCCATGGAGTTACTCACACACCTAGTCAGTCATGCAAAGAAACAATCTCACCTCCATTTCCTCAACTATACAGTTATACACACCTTACTTATTCAAACATATACTAACACATATTTACTCTCTTATACAATCCCTGATACAAGTTCACAATGATCCATACAGCCACTCACACATTCAGTGGCTCTCATGCACAGTTATTTATATATGCCAACTCTCACATGTACTGTGTTTTACATATGTACTTACTATGACATGTAGCATTGAGATATCCATTCACTCATCAATACACTCATGCACACAGTCAACCGCCCATGTAGCTTTTTCCACATGCACTCTTGAACTCATACACCTAGTGAATCAACTGCTCACACATCTATGCACAGAGTCACACACCTCCCAGCCACCCCCACACAAACTCAATCTCCCATAGAAATACTTGGGCAACCAATTAATAACACATATAGCCTCTCGTATAGCTAATGATCAACACATGCAGCAGTTTACATCACAACAGACATAATGATGCACAAATTAAGACAGTTTAGTCACTAACCCATGCATTCAGTGAGACACATTTAATCACTCACTCATACAGTCAGTCACGCACCTACTAAATCCTTCATCCAGACACTTATACATCCACTCATTCTTCAATATCTAAGACATATTTTAACTTTACAGAAACATACAGTCACTGGATGTTGTCATCAGTGATGTCATTTGAGATGTCATCAGTGATGTCATCAGTGATGTCACTGACCATGTCATGAATGATGTAATATGTGACATCATCAGCAGTGGATTGCGGGTGCGCGATATATAGTTAGTGCAACTAACTATATATGGAATTTCAATGGTTTTGTGTGAGTAAAATAAGGTTTTCTAAATGCTAATTCCTAACTATATATGGTCTATAACCTATGGTTTTTTCAGTGAATTTTCAAGGTTTTGTAAATGCTAATTCCTAACTATATATGGTCTATAACCTATGGTTTTTTCTGTGAATTTCATTGGTTTTTTAACAGCTAATATCTGTAGCTGTAAAATGTATTCTTCTTTAAATCCAAAAATATATTTTATATGTTTATGAATAATTTTTTTTTTAAATATTTTTTTTCTTCGTTCCCGCTTCGCGAATCGGGAAGCTTCCCGTTAGCTGACCTTGATGCCGCGAAATAGACCGCGAGCCGGTAAACGTTTCTTTACCGCAAGTGCCGCGTTAGAAAACAACATCGTGACGCCTCCCGTCCGCATGACGTTCCACGTTGTCGCGTGATACGTCATATGACGTGCTACGTTAGCGAACTGGTACGCGAAGCGAGTGCCAAAGCGCAGGTTTCTGGAAGCAAACCGGGAGGCCCTGCAAAGCGCTTAACGTAAACACAGCAAGTCATGTGACTTGGTAATAACACTTTTCATTGGTTCATTTCACTTTTGGTTTCCTAATGATGTAAGACTAGGTCATATAATCTAAAATGAACACTTTTGATTGGTTGAGAACTCTTGTTTTTCCCAAATGATGAAAATCCCTCCTTCTTTCCTCACTCTGACTTTCATCATTGTGAGAGAAAGACCCTTTGTGATCACTGAGCAATGGCTTCTTTAGTAGCTTCAGCTGGTGCTTCCCCACCACCTCCACCACCTCCAAGGAAGAGAGGACCACCTGCTCAAGTTGTAATTCAACAAGAAGAAGAAGAAGAGGAACAGGAGGACGAGCACGAAGAGAGGCAGTTTTTGCCTGAGCAGCCCAAGACGTCTCACCGGAAAGAAAACTTCATTTGGCAATTTTTTAAAATTCCCAAAGGTCAGAAAAAAGTAAATGCAAGATACGTAACTTGCCTTATATGTCAAGATAGACTGTCCAGAGGGACCGACAAAAAATACAGTTTCGGAAACTACACAATGCATCGCCATATGACTAGGTGGCATCCTAACAACTACAGTGCTGCACAGTTTCGGAACGACCTAGATAATCTCCCTATTATGGCCAGAAGATCTGTTGTACCGGAAGTAACGGGACCAGAGGGCAGGGAGATGGTGCCAAATATACAAATGAGATTTGGTGAAGTAAAACACACCTGCGTATTTTGCGATGGATTCATTTCCTACGGAGAAAGAAGCATCACTCTGATCAACAGAGCTATTGACTATCATATGCAAGTTTGTCCGAAACGCCCAAAATAATAAATACTTCTTTTTTTTGTTTTGTTGCTCCTGTTGAGCCCTTTACAATGAATCGTTTTCATTGCCCCCTCCAAGAAAAACCCAAAAAAATATAAAACTGTTCCGAAAAATTCAAAAACATTAAAAAAATGTTCAGAAAAATAAAAAAAAAAGTTCTTTTCAGAACTACCTCCCCGTTATTAAAAAATTGGTACAATATTTGGAACTGTGCCAACCTCTATTTCTCTTAGTTCGCTTCCTAGTTCGCTCGCTGGTACGCGAACTGGAAGCGAACCAAAAACAGTAAGTATAAGGGAAGGAAACACACACTTATGTTAAAAGAAAGACAGCTATAGGGGAGTAAACTAGAGATACTATTACCCATAATCCACTACTGATGATGTCACATATTACATCATTCATGACATGCTCAGTGACATCATCAGCAGAGGATTGCGGGTTTTTTGGCAACATGCCTTATCCACGGTTTAATAACGCTGCCTTTTGCTTTATATAAGTTTTCAAATTGTATGAAATATATACCAATAGGTCTTTATGAACCTTTAGGTAGTGCTTTTGTTCATGAGGTCTGGTCGCTTCCATACACATACAGATGTTTCAAAGATGATCAAGAAGTTTATCTGAATGGAGAGGAATGCACTGAGACGCCAGATCATTCACTAATGTGTAGGCACATACAGTTACACGATTCATGCAACAAACACCGACCAAATATGGCTTGCGTGTTGCAAGGCACGCCAGTTCCTGCTATCATCCCCACGTTCAAGTTGTTGGAAAATGGTAGTTATTTGATGCTCAATAATGAAGATTGTTCTGAGTTAATTAAAAGTATTCCTTTTATCGTAACAGTAAGTGAACGGGTTATTTGCTGCAGAAATGTTCTATTTCCTCCCACACATGAACATAGGGAGTTTTCAATCTGGCCACAAATACCAACCTTGGGACACGTTTCAACGGCATGACAAGAATAAGAGCTCTTTTGTCTCAGAGAGAGGTGGCCTTGAGTTCGGCCCGTGAAACTTTCGTACTTCACATAGCGAACACCCGTACACAGGTTTGCCTTTCAATTTCAGCAACATGTTTCCGACTATCTTTAACGCATCCTCCACAAAATCCCTGGCACACTTTTTTAAAGTTGTTACCAGTGGTCTCGTGACTTCATTTGAGAAAATCTTTGGAGTCATCCCTGCTCCCTTTCATTCCATTTTCTCCACTCTGGTTCGTGGATTGCATTTTTACTTGCATTACCAGCGGACGCTCTTGTGCTTTTTTACATTTTTAAATATGGATGTCCCTCCTATGCAACCTCCGACCCTGCAGCTGCTGACACTGTTCCGCAATCGCATGCTAGAATATTATGGCACAATGCCGTTGGCGATATTAAGCACGGCATATGGATTATCTTTTCGGTTCTCCTACTTCACCTGTGTCCAGCCTGTATTTCACTGCCTGACCTGTGATTTCGATTGGGCCATTGATTTGTGTCTCTGCGGACCGGTTTCTCCTGACGTCGACTTTAATCAGCTGATGACTCCTATCATTACTCACGAGTTGGTTTGTCCTGGCGAAAGGATTATGGCTGTGGCATTGATGCATGGACTACTTGGTCCCTGGAATTTACTGGCGGCAGCACAGTCTTTCTTGGAACACAGCTTTCTTGAAAACCCACCGAGCTGTCCTCTGATGGTGATAGAGGATCCGGTGCTGGGAGAGCACGTATGTTCTTTTCCGCTTTTAAATTGGATGGCTGAACTGTTTTCGGATGAAGACGGTGACTTCCTGTTGGAGGCTGTTGCAGCTTATTTTGCATACACAGTTATGTCATAGACCTTTTTCATGTTTCATATGCTGAGTACTAGCATTTCATTGACAATTCATTGACTTAATTGTCAAGTTTTTATTATTTACCTTGCCTATTGGCTTAAGACTCGATAAAGTACTTGGCTGTTTTATTTTTCTTTAGCATTGAATTTTCCTAGTTTTTAATGCTTTACCTTGCGGACCGTCCACATATAAACTTGCAATCTGCTCTCATGAGATGGCACTTCTATTATCTTATTCAGTTCGTTTCCGGATCATGGGGAGGTGTCATCTAGGTCCTGGATATCTTTACACCGTGTTAAGTTAGCATGGGCTCATTACCGGTTTAAACGCCATTTTTCCTTTTTTGCAACTTCTGCACACGACATTTAGTTGTTGCTTTAGCTTTCCACCTAGTAGTTCATCGTGGTTTACATGAGAATAATATGTTATTGGTCTACTATCTGCTTTACTTGTTAAACTATATCTGTACAGCGAGTGCTAAAGTTTCAAGAACAACACGATACAGAATTGTTATGAGGTCTGATCTCCACGACTTCATACTCATAACATAAGTGCAACTTCTGCCAATTCTGGGCATGAGGCGGGTTTTATATTGCTTTGCCGAACACACATACACAACAGTTGATGCGGTTCACATGAAGAGAGAGCTGGTGTATGCTGATGTGATTCCTTCAAATCTAAGACACTAAAGTATGGGCACGCCCTAAACCAACACAAAGAGACCTTCTTAGCAAATAATATAATATGTGTATTAGGGAGGGTGAGATATAAGCAGCCGCGGGCCGTGGAGGGAGTTACGGTGAGGCAGGGAGGCGGGGAGGGGGAGAAGCAGGGTGGAGCCCTCTCTACCTTGCCCCTCCCCCTCCCCGCCTCCCTGCCCCACCGTAACTCCCTCCACGGCCCGCGGCTGCTTATAAGTGTTGCTAACTCTTATTCATTTACAGCATGTTAACATACTGTCACCATTCGCTTTTTATGTACTAGTAACTATGCTGGTAATTTTGCTACTGATAATATGTGTACTTGTATTCTCCACCCTGCTTCTCCCCCTCCCCGCCTCCCTGCCTCACCGTAACTCCCTCCACGGCCCGCGGCTGCTTATAAGTGTTGCTAACTCTTATTCATTTACAGCATGTTAACATACTATCACCATTCACTTTTTATGTACTAGTAACTATGCTGGTAATTTTGCTACTGATAATATGTGTACTTTTATTATCTAAGGTACTACGCCTGAGAAGACGGCATTAGTAAATAAACATTTCAAATACACATGTGTTCTTCTTAACTCCATGTTCTGGTTTCTAAGAAATATATAACGACCGACTGTTCATGAGTTCCACGTATCCTGAGGTACTATAAGTTCATATTCTGGATTGTCTAAACATTGAGAGTTTGTTATATCCAATGTGACACTGTACCTAGCTTGCTAAATAGTTTTTGATTACTAACGTGAGTTTTGGGACACCCTAATTCGCCGAGGTTCCAATCCTCTGTCCACAGTTCTGTGTGAGAACAGAAACCCTGCGACAGGGGCACCCCCGACCCTTGCTGGAGCTTCATCACACTTGCGATACAACTCCAGCAATGCGCCACCTTTACGGCACAGATACATCACGCATCTGTGCTGTTTTTGCCCCGTGATGCGCCGCATTGTAAATGCAGCACACCATAGGTGACGGAACAGCGGCACAGAATGACTAACACATCCCTGGTGATGCGCCAGTCATCATAAATCTATCCCTATGCTTCTTATCTTGTTAGAGATGAACCGCCATATGTATCATCAAAGTTATTTGCATTTCCTAAATAGCGAACTTTAAGGAATAAATAGCGATTCTTTACCATTCCTAGTTTGCGATGAGCTATTTGCTAATTAGCCGAATGTAGCCCAATGAAGCCCAATGTAGCCCAATGTAGCCCAAAGATGGCCGCCAGACACACAAAAAAACAAATGTAGCCCAAATATCAGCCAGATGTAGCCCAACTATAGCCCAGTGACAGAATGACCAATCAGCTTCGCAAACCTCTGTTACGCGAAGCGGAGCGCTGTTACAGATATATATCTTTTTTTGAACGTTAATTTCTCAAAATCCACTGGAGCACATATATTGAGACCTAGCAAAGGCACATCGGGCTACCAGTCCCTAATATTTTGCCAAGTTTCGTGCAAATCCATTCAGCCGTTCGATTATTATTTTTATTATTTTTTTTTGCCCCGCGGGGCCCTTTTAAAACCTCCACATCAAACCTAGGGGGTCAGCGAGGATCTACTATGCCCCCTTATAGTTATTTCCCCCTTTGTTTTGACCTCCTCTTGTCTCTCGATCCTACCGAGAGACAAGATGGCGGCCGCTACGGACTGTTTGGAATGTTGACAGACGCCGGAGAACCAATCAGCTTCGCTTCACAAAGCTCCGTTGCGCGAAAAGTCCGCGAACCAGAGCGCTAACCGGTCCGCTGTTACAGATATATATCTTTTTTTAAACGTTAATTTCTCAAAATCCACTGGAGCACATATATTGAGACCTACAAAAGGCACATCGGGCTACCAGTCCCTACAATTTTGCCAAGTTTCGTGCAAATCCATTCAGCCGTTCGGGCTAAAAGTGAGGCCAACCGCCCTATGGAAAACTCAATGTTAAAAACACGTTTTGGGACCCCCCTTTTTTCTCGGCCCCCACTTGACGAACCCCCCCCAAATTTTCAAGGGCTGCTCAGAAACAAAATGTGCCATTTTCCTGAAAATTTCAGCCGATTCCGTCCACAAACGCCAAAGTTATTAGACATAGAATTTTCAAAAAACCCATAGAGAAAAAATCCTAACTATATATACCTACTGGCGACCGCCAGTAGGTAATATATATTCACTGAAAAAACCATAGGTTTCAGGAGTTATATAGTTAAGAATTAGCTTTTACAAAACCTTTGAGATTCACTCAAAAAACTATAAGTTTTAGTGGTGTTATAGTTAGCTGGACATTTTACTCATACAAAACCATTGAAATTGCCCCTATATAGTTAGTTGTACTAAGTATATATCGCGCACCCGCAATCCACTGCTGATGATGTCACATATTAGATCATTCATGACATGGTCAGTGACATCACTGATGACATCTCAAATGACATCACTGATGACATCACTGATGACATCATCCAGTGAATGTGGTTTGCTTCGTTATTTAAATATGCATTATATATATAGCAATTTGCATTGAGGAATGAGTGGATATATATAAATAAATATTTGGATGGAGGATTTAGTAGCAGTGTAATTGACTGTTTACTTGACCAATTTATAATGTCTCACTAAATATAGTGGATAGTGACTAAACTGTGTGAATATCTGTATCACTTTGTCAGTTGTTGTGTAAACTGATTCTACAGTTGGTTACTAGCTAGGTGAAAGTCTATATTAGTTATTGATTAGTTAACTGAGTATTTGTATGGGAGTGTGAAAGTGTGTGTGGTTCGGTGGAGGGTGTGTGACTGTCCAAAGATGTGTGAATAGTTTATTCAGTAGATATATGAAGTTAAAACTACATGTTCTAACAGTTTGGGTGAGGGAATCTCTTTATGGGTGTGGTGATGAGCAAATATATTTCTCAAAGGTACAGGTCCAACAAATTAGAAAAATAAAAGGCAGTGCATGTGTCAGTTTTTATATATAAATAAGTATACATAAGACACAATGAGTGTGTGAGTGACTGTATGGATAACTGTATACTTGTAATAATGATTTTATAATTCACTAAGTATGACTTACCATCTAAATGAATAGAAGAAGTGTTGTTTGTATAAGTGTTTTGCTAAGTAAATATGTAAGTATGATCCATTGTTTGCATAAGTGAGTAGGATGACTTCATATGTGAATAGGATGCGTGCTGTTGTTTAATGTCGATATAGATGTATAAGTATTTTTGATAGTGTTCTATTGTTCATTGACAGCATGTATGAGTGAATCCATAGGTAAGGGATTAGATGTGTGTATACATGTATGAATCACTGAGTGGATTTTTAGATACTTGTATTGCTGTGACAATGGATTTAAATATGATACTCTGTATTTTACAAAGAGTGATGAAAAATTGTAATAGTGTATGAAAAGGTGTATGTGACGTGGATGAGGTCATCAGTGATGTCATCAGTGATGTCATTTGAGATGTCATTAGTGATGTCACTGACCATGTCATGAATGATCTAATATGTGACATCATCAGCAGTGGATTGCGGCTACACGATACATACTTAGTACAACTAACTATATAGGAACAATTTCAATGGTTTTGTATGAGTAAAATGTCCAGCTAACTATAACACCACTAAAACTTATAGTTTTTTGAGTGAATTTCAAAGGTTTTGTAAAAGCTAATTCTTAACTATATAACTCTTGAAACCTATGGTTTTTTCAGTGAATTTCAAAGGTTTTTTAAATGCTAATTCCTAACTATATAAGGCTTGAAACCTATGTTTTTTTCAGTGAATTTCAAAGGTTTTTTAAAATGCTAATTCCTAACTATATAAGGCCTGAAACCTATGGTTTTTTCAGTGAATTTCAAAGGTTTTTTAAATGCTAATTCCAAACTATATAAGGCCTGAAACCTATGGTTTTTTTCAGTGAATTTCAAAGGTTTTTTAAATGCTAATTCCTAACTATATAAGGCCTGAAACCTATGTTTTTTTCAGTGAATTTCAAAGTTTTTTTTAATGCTAATTCCTAACTATATAAGACCTGAAAGCCCACCAGGAATCTCCAGTATGCACCAGGGGACTGCATTGCAGAGAGGTGTAATTAAGCCACGGCCCTTTTTACACCTCTCTGCAACGCAGCCCCCGTGCATGTTTGAAGAGGGGGAACTCATTCCCCCTGCATACTGGGGGCCCCTGGGGGCCAACTAGCCCACCTGGAACCTCCAGTATGCGCCAGGGGGCTGAAATGCAGAGGTGTAATGATGCTATGCCCCTTGTTACACCTCTCTGCAATGCAGCCGCCTGGCGCGTTTGCAGAGGGGGAACTAATTCCCCTTGCATAATGGGGGTCCCTGGGGGCCAACTAGCCCACCAGGAGCCTCCAGTATGCGCCAGATGGCTGCATTGCATAGAGGTGTAATGAGGCCACACCCTTTTTTACACCTCTCTGCAACGCAGCCCTTGTGCATGTTTGAAGAGGGGGAACTAATTCCCCTTGCATACTGGGTGTCCCTGGCAGCCATGTTGTGTCTTGTTAGAACCAAGGCACAAGAAAGCAGTGAAACAAAGGTGTGAAACTCACAAAGGGGCCAGAGTAGAAACACACTGACCCCCTAGGCCTGCTCAGGGGGTCCCACAAGGACCCCCAAGGCAAAAAAAATTATATATATTTTTTTTTAAAGTCACGGGGTACAAAAAAACAATATAAAAAATATAAAACAACAATAAGAATAAAAAAACAGTTCTTTTCAGAACTACCTCCAATTTATATAAAAATGCTACATTTTTAAAAAACTCTCTCTTTCTTTCTTTCTCCCGGGTACGCGTACCGGTACGTGTACCGATACGTGTACCGGGGCACGCACCCCCTCAAAAAAAAAAAATAATAATGAGTGTATGTGTGTGTGGTGTGTGTGTGGGGGGGTGGGTGGGTGTGTCAGGGTGAGTGTGGGTGTGTGTGGGGGTGAGGAATGTGTGTGTGGGTGTGTGTGTGAGGTGTGTGTGTGGGGTGTGTGTGTGTGTGTGTGCGGGGGGGGTCAGAGGTGTGTGTGTGGGGGGGTGAGGTGTGTGTGGGGGATGTGTGGGGTGTGTCTGTGAGGTGTGTGTGTGTGGGGGGGAGTGAGGTGTGTGTGGGTGGGGGTGTGTGGGGTGTGTGGGTGTAGGTGGAGGTGTGGGGGTGTATGGTGTGTGTGTGGGTGTGGGTGTGTGGGGTGTTTGGGTGTGCGTGGAGGTGTGGGTGTATGAGGTATGGTGGGGTGTGTGTGTGGGGGGTGGGTGTGGGGTGTGTGTGGGGGGTATGTGTGTGGGGCACCCCCTCAAAAAAGGAAAAAAAATAATGAGTGTGTGTGTGTGTGGGGTGTGTGTGTGTGTGGGGGGGTGGGTGTGGGGTTTGTGTATGGGGTAGGGTATGTGTGTGGGGTGTGTGTGTGTAGGATGTGTGTGTGTGTGTGTGGGGTGTGTGTGTGGGTATGTGTGTGGGGGTGTGTGTGGGTGTGTGTGTGTGAGAGGAGTGTGTGTGTGGGTATGTGTGTGTGAGGTGTGTGTGGTGTGTGTGTGTATGTGTGTGAGGTGTGTGTCAGAGGTGTGTGCGTGTGTGGGGGAGGGGTGAGGTGTGTGTGGGGGATGTGTGGGGTGTGTCTGTGAGGTGTGTGTGTGGGGGGTGAGGTGTGTGTGGGTAGGGGTGTGTGGGGTGAGTGGATGTAGGTGGGGGTGTGGGTGTGTAAGGTGTGTGTGTGGGTGTGTGGGGTGTTTGGGTGTGGGTGGAGATGTGGGTGTATGAGGTATGTGTGGGGTATGTGTGGGAGGGGTGGGTGTGGGGTGTGTGTATGTGGAGGTATGTGTGTTGGGTGTGTGTGTGTATGAGTAAAATGTTCAGCTAACTATAACTGGTGTCAAACCTATGGTTTTCTCAGTGAATTTAATAGGTTTTTTAAATGCTAATTCCTAACTATACCTGGTGTGAAACCTATGTTTTTTTCAGAGAATTTCATAGGTTTTTTAAATGCTAATTCCTAACTATAACTGGTGTGAAACCTATGGTTTTTTCAGAGAATTTCATAGGTTTTTTAAATGCTAATTCCTAACTATAACTGGTGTGAAACCTATGGTTTTTTCAGTGTATTTCAAAGGTTTTTTAAATGCTAATTCCTAACTATATAAGGCCTGAAACCTTTGTTTTTTTAGTGAACTGGCAAGGTTTTTTAAATGCTAATTCTACTAGTGGATAACATTTATATATGTTAATATCCGTATGGGACCACCTGAACAGCCCTAGGGGGGGTCAGAGTGTTTCTACAAGGCCCCCAAATCTTTTTTTTTTCCTTGTACCGTAAGCGTACCCGCGATTTTTTTGGGCCTTGGGGGTCCTTGTGAGACCTAGGGGGTCAGGATGCTTCTACCCTGCCCCCTTTTTGACTTCTACACGTTTGTTTTTCTGCTTTCCTGTACCGAGGCACAAGATGGCTGCCAACAGTTTCTGTTTTGGAGTGTTGACAGACATTGGCAGCCAATCAGAATGCAGCTCGTGCACTAGAGGTACGCATACCGTATGCGTACGTGCGCGTACCGTAAGCGCACGGGTAAGCTCACGGGTAAGCTGCTATAGATATATACATTTTTTTAACCTAAATTACTCAAAATCCACTGGAGCGCATATCTTGAGACATAGCAAAGGCACATTGGGCTACCAGTCCCTACAATTTTGCCAAGTTTGGTGGAAATCCATTCAGCCGTTCGAGCAAAAAGTGGAGCCCTATGGAAATTAACATGGGTAAAACACGTTTTGGGACCCCCCTTTTATCTCGGCCCCTGCTTGACGAATCCCCCCCAAACTTTCAGGGAAGGACCAAAGCGTCGCGAGGCAAAGTTAAGTAAAAATTCAGGAGGATTCCTCAACCGGCGCCAAAGTTATTTCCAATAGAATGTTGCGATTTCCCTATAAAAACAATCCTAACTATATATACCTACTGGCGACCGCCAGTAGGTAATATATTCACCGAAAAAAACATAGGTTTCAGAGACATTATAGTTAGTTGGACATTTCACTTGTACAAAACCATAGAAATTCCCGTGTTATAGTTAGTTCAGATAACTATAACTCGTGACCTCGTAAAGCACAGCAGATGATATCACATATTACATCATTCATGACATGGTCAGTGACCTCACAGATGACATCACTGATGAGATCTCAAATGACATCACTGATGACATCATCTACCCGATATTCTGATGCACCTCCGAGTCCTCACACTCTACTATAACCTTTGATACACCCACTGTAAGATACAGACTACCATTTTCAAAACCATCGACACACCAATACCAGACCCACACAGACACTCAGGCACCCATAAAGATAGTCAGACAACCAATTAGTAACCCATGTAGACACTCATGTAGCTACTCACCAACCCATGCAGCCACTTACTCACCCACTGACAGACTGATACAGGCATTTACACAGTTTACTCACAAACCCATGCATTCAGTGAGACAAGTTTAATCACTTACTAATACAGTCAGTCACGCACCTACTAAATCATGTATTCAGACACTCAAACACCCACTCATACTTCAATATACCTTGGCATTCTGTCAGGGGGTCCCTACTTGCCCCGAGTCCGAACCTGATTGTTGTCCCTCTTCATTTCCGCCTCGACGCTTACAGGAGGACCGTGTTCCCTTTAAGGCGGCTTGGCTTTCCCAGGAGGGAGGGGCTGCCCCTCTGACGTCACCCCCGCTTTTCCAATCAGAGACAACCTCGACCTTGATAGCGGAAGGCCGGGAAAGCACTGGCGCGAACGCGGCTGGAGAGGAGGAAGTGCCCCAGGAATCCCTGTCCGAAGAAGAAGCTGCTGGAACAGGATTACCGTCCTCGAAGACCGGAGCCGAACTAGCCAGGAGGTTAGCACCGGAGAAGCCGGGAGGCCAACGTTTCCATGCTGCGCCCAGCCACACTTCAACTGGAGAAGTGTGGCTACGGAAGGTACGGGCTAAAATAAGGGGAGTGTTCTCTTCGGAGGGAGGAACTGGCTAAACGGGCGGCGGGGCAATCACAGACTGGGTCTGCGTGAGTGTGTAGAGCTACCACCCTCACTAAGAGAGAGTGCACTAAATCGGTTGAGGTACCCGGTGATTCCCTTCACGTCCTCCCTTTCCCCTCCTGCCATTCTGCAACGTGGTTCTCGCCAGTAATACGGCGTATTCTTTTCTTTCTTTTCTTTTTGTCGAGGACAACACACCCTTAAGGACCTTCTGAAGAATTCAACCCCGAGACTGTTGTAAAGAAGGCATCCGGAATACGACTGTCCCTGTGCTCGGACCCACGAGACTTATAATGTTTTCTTTACCTTGTCTGGATTAAATAAACTTCATTTACCTGCACCAGTTCCCTCTACGTCCTTGGTCCTAGCTAGCAACCCCCCCTTTTTCAAGCCTTACACATACATACACATATATATATATATATATATATATATACAAAAAAACATATTTAAACTGTATAGAAACATACAGTCACAGGATGATGTCATCAGTGATTTCATCAGTGATGTCGTTTGAGATGTCATCAGTGATATCATCAGTGATGTTACTGACCATGTCATGAATTATATAATATGTGCATTTTGGAGGAGCGAGGTATAGTTAGCTCAACTAACTATAACGGCAAATTTCTCTGGTTTTGTACAAGTAAAATGTCTAGCTAACTATTGTGGAAAATTAGTACGGTTTGGTAAACATTATCTGCGCCATCTTGCCTTTTCCCCTGATGCCACACTTTTTGTCGTGCGCACCCGCCATTTTAGGTGCCTCGATCAGAACCACCCTTTTGCATGCCACTGGCCCCCAGCATAGCCCTTCGCCCTCACAAAGCCCGCACGCTGACAAACCCCCTCGCTCGCACATGCTTTGGGTCATAAACCCCTCTTCAGCGCAGCTCTGCCTCAGACCCCATCCTGTTCCCAGCGCAACACCTCCCTTCATTCCTTTCATGGTCCCAGGCCCTTTTGATACAAACCCCCTTTTCCTGTGTGCCCGTTTGTCTTCCTCGTTCCCAGGCCGACACCTAGCTCTGCCGATACTGTTTATTGCCCCTCCCCGTACAGTAGAAAGCTTCCCTCATCAAAGGACCCCCGAGTTGATCAAAGCCCCCACCCTATGAGATCCGATCAAACCCCCACATTCCATGAATCGGCGGAATGTCCAGCTGCGCGATAATCATCATCTTTTGTGACCGGGGTGGGGACTTCAACTGTAAATGTGTGTGGGAATGGGCCTGAAGGGGAGATTCGGAGGATATCCTTTCATACTTCAAAGCATTACAAGACTGTGTTACCTGCAATAAAATTCATTTAACTGTGTATAAGAGGCCAGGCATCAGAGATGCGGGTAGAGCACCTCAGGACGATACCTGCTGTCTGAACTGATGTGTTCTCCTCCGGAGAGAATAAACCTTGTTTCCTGCCTTCCCGTCTCCAGCGCCTGCCTCTTCATTGATTAATATTTTGTGGGTTAAAGAGGCGATACCGCCGGGCAAATATCGATTGTCCCTGACCTAGTTTCAACACTATAGCGTCCCTGAAACCTGTGTTTTTATCAGTACATTTGTATGGTTTTTTAAATGTTAATTTCTAACTATAACGACCCTGAAACCTATGTTTTTTTAGTGAATTTCAAAAGTTTTTTAAATGATAATTTCTAACTATAACGTCCTTGAAAGCTAAGTTTTTTCAGTGAATTTCCAAGGTTTTTAAAATTATAATTTTTAACTATGCCTACAGAGGTAGGACATATGAAGAAAGAGGAAGAAAGGCACAGTAAGAAGAAAAAAGTCTAGAAAAATGACAAAAAGTGCAAGAAGAAGGAAGAAGAAGGCAGAAAGAAGCAACAGAGGTGGTGAAATAGGTATGTGCAAGGCAGAAATTAGGAAGAGAAGTGCAGAAAGAGGCAACAGAGGTGCTGAAAGAGACACAAATGGTGCAGAATGAGGCAAGAAAAGTGCAGAAAGAAGCAACAGAGGTACAAAAAGAGGCAAGAGTGGTGCAGAAAGAGTGAATAGGGGTGTAGAAAGAAGCTAGAGAGTTGTACAAAGAGGGAAGATGGGTTCAGAAAGAGGCAAGAGGGGTGTGGACACAAGAGAAGTACAGAAGAATTGCTGAAAGAAGCAACAGAGGTTTATAAAGAAGCAAGAGCAGTCCAGAAATGACCAACAGAGGTGCTGAAAGAGGCAACAGAGGTGCAGAAGGAGTCACAAAGGGTGCAGAAAGAAGGACGAGGAGTGCAGAAAGAAACAACAGATTTGCTAAAAGAGGCATGAAGGGTGCAGAAAGAGGCAAGAGAAGTGCAGAAGGAAGCAACAGAGGTACAAAGCAAGGCAAGAATGTTGCAGAAAGATGGAAGAGAGGTATAGAAAGAGGCTAGACATTTGTACAAAGAGGGAAGACTGGTGTAGAAAGAGGCTAGAAAGGGTGCATGAACAGGTAAGTGAAAGAAGCAACAGAGGTGTAGAAACAAGCAAGAAAAGGGCAGAAATAGGCAACTGAGATGCAGAAACAGGCAAGAAAGGTACATAAAAAGAGAAGTCAAGTACAGAAAGAGACAACAGGGGTGCTGAAAGAAGCAAGACAGGTACACACAGAAAGAAGCACAGAAAGGGCAGAATGTTGCAACAGTGGGGCCAAAGAGGCAAGAGAAGTGTAGAAAGAAGCAACAGAGGTGCAGAAGGAGGAAAGAGAACTCCAGAAAGGGGCAAGAGAGTTGCAGAAACATTCAAAAGAGGTACAGAAAGAGGGAGGAGAGGCGCAGACAGAGACAATAGAGGTGGGAAAACAAGTAAAAGGGGTACAGAACGAAGCAAGAGGAGTGCAGACATTTGCAAAATAGTTGCATAAAGAAGCAAGAGCAATGCAGAAAGAACCAACGGAGGTGCAAAAGGAGGCAAGAATGGTGCAGAAATAAGTAGGAGAGGTGCACAAAGACGCAGGACAAGTACAGAAAGAGGCAGGTGGGGTGAAGAAAGAAGGAAGAGAAGTGCAACAATGAGCAACAGAGGTGCTGAAAGAGGCGTGAAAGGTGCAGAAATGCATCTTAAAGTCCAGAAAGATGCAACAAAGGTACAGAAAGAGGCAAGAGTAGTACAGAAAAGGTAGGAAAGGTGCAGAAAGGAACCACATTTACAAAAAGAGGCTAATGAGATACAGAAGGAGGCAAGAGAACTGTAGAATGAGGCAAGAGAGTTGCAGAAACAGGCATAAGGGTAGCAGAAAGAGGGAACAGGTGAGCAGAGAGGGACAAAAGAAGTTCAAAAAGAATAAAGACGGGTACAGAAAGAAGAGAGTGAGGTTCAGAAAGAGGCAAGAGGGATGCAGAAAGAGGCAATGGAAATGAAGAAAGAGGCAAGTGAGGTGCAGAAGGATTTAAGGGAACAAAAGAAAGAGGCAAGATAATAGCAGAAACAGGCATAAGGGGTGCATAAAGAATGAACAGAGGTGAAAAAGAAGCAAGAGGTGTGCAGAAAAGGGCAAGAGAAATGCAGAAAGAGCCAATTAAAGTGCAGAAAGAAGACAGCAAGGTGCATTCAGATAAAGTAAGGTACAGAAAGATGGAAGAGAAATGCAGAAAGAGGCAAGACAAGTATAGAAAGCAGAGAGGTTTGTGCACTATTATTACCAATTTAACACCCATATTTAGCAATAATCAACACGTGACCATTCCAGCTGTGCAAAGGGCCTTTGCCCACGCTGTAACACGAAAAACTGCATTTTTGGGAACATTTGAGTCGTTTGAGCTAGAAACAAGGTTTTTTTGTTGGAATCTGCAGAATATGCAGCAGATGATGTAATATTTTGCAAATGTAGAAAATGTTTAATTAAGTGACAATTGGTGCAGGCGACAAAATGCCTAAATCAAAAATGTTTCTGTATTAGAGTTACGTAACCAATTAGTGTGTGAATAAAGCAGTATAGGCCAAAAAATTATGTATTGTGTCAAAGTTCACTCTGCTGTTGAAGTAAAGAGATGAATGCTGGAGGGAAGGAGAAATTGAACTGACACAAGACTTCCAGTTGCCAACAAGCATCAAGGCCCTTCCCGTGCCTGAATAGCCTAAAGCTGAAATGCCATTAACAAGATGCATTGGAACAGTAACTATAGCGTGTGTTTCTTTAGAGCAACATGACAAAAGCAAGCACACTCTCTTTGTACATGTGCATTTTATTTGTATTTCCCTTTGCAGCAACAGAATATTAGCGTGACTAGGGTATGGCATTGTTTTGTAAAGAAAATGGGCCCACACCCTTTGGCTTTGAAGCAACAAATAATCAGAAAGCAGTGAGCTTCTTACACACCGTACCTGCTGCAGTGTTTATAGCTACTTACCTGGCTTCTTCTTCCTCAGACGTTCCATAGACTTTGTAACAAAATCAATGGGATTTGAAATGTCCTTAAAGTTCTATGTAGTGACGGAGCGGTGAGGCAGGAAGGTTACAGCAGAGAAGCCCTTCAGCAGGCAGGTTCCTCCTGGCGGCTCTGCTGTATAAGGAAGGGCTCAATGAAGAGAGAACCGAGGCAGCCAGAAGTATATCAAAACCGCTCATAGTGATAGTGTGTGAGCGTGTGTGGTCTTTGGTGTTTGGGAAATAGTTTGTGTATGGGTAGGGGTGTGCGCATGTGTTTGTGGGTGTGTGTGCGTGAATGTGTGCTTAGGTGTCTACAGAAAGGTTGTGTGCATGTGGTTTGCTTAGGTGTCTCTGTGGGGAGGCGTGTGTATTTGGATGTGTATAGGGAGTTTGCGTGTGTGTGTTTAAATGCGTGTGTGTAGGTAGGGAGATTGTGTTTGTGTGTTTATTTAGGGAGTTTATGTATGTGTGCCTGAGTTTGTATATAGCGAGGTAATGTGTGTAAGCGTGCTTGTATGTGTGGAAGGCTCTTTACGTGCGAGTGTGCGTGCATGTGGGCGAGGGTTGTGTGTACTTGACATTTGTGTGAGAAGGGTTGTGTGAACATGTTGGAGACAATGTGTTTGATCTTAATATAGCCCATTCTGAGGGATATCAAGGGTTTTTTTTTTTTTTTCTCACGACTGGTAACATGGTGCCTGGCCTGAGCATAATGCAAATGAATGAACACTGCAAAGTAGCAAGGGGAGCGTGGGTGCTTTTGCCCCTCTGGTGGGCAGTACAAAAAAGCCACAATTGGGGTGCAATGGGCTGCTGACACCTCTGGGCTTTGGTGCTACTACTCCTGCTGCACTGTTGAATGCTAAGCCCCTGAACTGATATCATCACATAAGTAAAAATGTACCCTAGCGTCATTGTGTCCATTGAACACTGTGGGCGTGTAGTGACCTTTCCCTAGTGAAAAGGTGAAATCAACTGAGCTGCTTATTTGAGAACAGGCAACAATGAATTAAAACAAAATTAGCAGGTTGTGTATTCATAAAGCATGTCTTTCTTTTACCTCGATAGAATGTGACGGTGATGAATGAAAATTTGTGTTGCGTTGTCACTGGTTTTTTTTGCAGTTTTATATAGCGCACACTCGACCCGAATGTATTGGAGCGCTTTGCATAAGCACCAGTTATGTCAATGACATATTAATTTTTTGGGAATGCATAGGGAGGTTAAGTGCTTTGCCCAGTTCATCTTCAGCAGGGCTGCTCAGCCCCCTTCCGCAGCCCCAGCCCAGCCAGAAGAGATATATCAGCCTCACAGGACAGCTTACACGTTGCAGTACAATTGCACTACGCAGTGTGCTAGTGGAAGTGTACCAAGTAAAAGTATTGCCTTGAAGCCTGTTTTGTTAAATGGACCAAAGTGTCTCTTGTGAAGAATCTACTGAGAGCTTGGGAGAGGAGGGGCGGCTGGAACCTCTGTGTATTCAACACTCCCCCTGAACACAGCGTGATGTGCCCTGGTGGGCGATTTATAATAAGTCACTCTGTCCATTTTAGGAATCAATAATTTTTATTAGTGGAAAGTAAAGGCATCATACTCAGCTACCTGCCTACATCCTTGGGCTGGCAGAGCAATCATAAAATAAACTACACAGCATTGTTAGCCAACAACCCAGAGGCCGGGCACGTAATGTGCAGGACTGGTGCTTTGGCAAATTGCATCTTCTAGATTAAAAAAAAAAGAGACACATAGAAACAAAACAAGTGATCAAGAATATCAAAGCAAACTCCCACCCTCACCCTTCTACCCCAATCCCACCCTCTTCGCACCAGCTATTGCCTCAGTATGAACATTCAAGCTTCAATATTAGTTGTTGGGAAAGCTTTAAGATTACGTTGCCGATTACTGAGCAGCAGATACTCGTTCAAATGTTAATAAATTAATTATCTGCAAATACTTTGGACAAGTGATTTCCCTCATATCATGACTGAACAGCTGCAAAAGGGAATCCACTGTTTAGCATAATCTTTTCCCTTGCCCTCCACCCCAACAGACATGCGTTCCATAGCTTAGCGGTACCATAGTCGGTGTATCCAGCACAACAGATCGGGCTCTGACGTCGTTCCCCATTGCATTGACCTGTCTAGCTGTCAGCAGCGTTAAGGCTATTTGCCTGCCCTGTACGGATTTTATTGGGAAGATCTTGGGATGAGAAAGGCCAAGGAGGGTGTATTCTGGTGCTCTGGGCAATGAGATGTCAAACAATGCATCAATGTTGTCAAGGACCTCTGACGAGTATTGTTGTAGTTTCGGACAATGCCATAGCATGTGTGCTAAATTACCCAACATTTCACATCCCCTCCAGCAAAGGTCTGTCTTACTTTTGTCCCAACTATGAATGTGGACAGGTGTGTAATACCAGTAGGGGTAGAGCTTAAAGGAGGATTCCGCCCCCGCTGTGATGTGCGCTGTATGGTGGGTCCGATATATAGGATGTGTTCCCATTCCTTAAAAGATAATGGACTACTTATTTCCATGTCCCAACGCACCTGTGCCTTGTGTGCTGTGCAATGTGGCCTGCTGTTATCATAGTATATAATTGATTTTTCAAACGTGGTAAGAGGTCTGGACATTGGAGCATAATTGGAGGGCATTGTGATCCAGTTAGATAGTTGATGGTAGGGGTACTTATCAATAGGTAGAAGGCCATTGTCCTTCTAGCAGGATCAGCGCTTTTGTGTCAAAGAGGGATCCCACTCTTTTACAGCCGGCTTCCCCCCACCACTGAAATACCGCAGAGTCCGGACCTGGAGGGAAATAAGGGTTATCTACAGAGGGCGTCATCGGTAAGGGAAAGGAGGTCCTGCCTTTTTTAAGTGCCACCCTATCCCTGATAGGTGACGTGACCTACAAAGAGTAAAGACCCCAAGCCCTCTGCTTGCGGGGTAACCATAATGGCCTCCAAATATTGACACCAGCTACAGACTGGTCCATAAAGTTCCAGTGTTTGCTGGACAGTGGCCTGTTCCACTCCACTAAATATCTGAGGCATGTGGCTTGAAAGTATACCCCAATGAAAGGTAAGCCCGCTCCCCCTTGCAGTTTTGGGCATGCCATCTGGACGAGTGATAGACACGGTTTCTTCCCACTCCACACACCTTATTAATGAGAACCTGCAATTGCTTGAATACCTGGGGAGGCAGAGATATGAGAATCATTTGCAAAGTATAGAGAATTCTCAGAAGAATTGTAATTTTCACAGCCGTGATCCTTCCAAACAATGCAACACGCAGGCGTGACCAGGCGTCCAGCGCCTTGGCCATCTGTTCCAATAGCGTTTTATAGTTGAGCATAACCGTTCGGGCAATGGTGGGTGCTGCTAATCTGTTGTCTTGCTGTGTCCATTGAAATGGGAATTGATGTCGTAGTGCAAGCACTTCTTCGGAAGGAATACGCAGATTCAGGATAAGGGATTTACCCAAGTTAACCTTGAATCCTGATAGATCTCCAAAGGAGGATTGTTCAGCCAGACGGGCTGTCAGGTTAGTCTACGGCTGCATAAGGGGGAGAATCACATCGTCCATGAAAAGGCTTATTTAGGCCTGCACTTATTTTGCCTACTTTTCATACATTATGCCCAGGGGTAGTGAGTGTTGCATGGGCCTAGTGTTTCTGAGGGGTGTCTTCTTGAATTTAAACACCATTGAGGCCATGGATGGGCTGGGATTGTGCTGATTTTATTGTTTTTTGTCGTTTTTTTGGGCCTGCTGGTGGGGCCCTTTGCCCAGGGGTGGTGAGTGTTGCATGGGCCTAGTCTTTCTGTGGGGTGTCTTCTTGAATTTAAACATAATTGAGGCCATGGATGGGCTGGGATTGTGCTTATTTTATTGTTTTTTGTCGTTTTTGGGGGGCTGCTGGTGTGGCCTTTTGCCCAGGGGTAGTGGTGCATGGACTGAGTGTGCCTGTGGTGTGGTCTCACTCTCTTTAATGTAAACATCATGGATGGCATTGGATTGTGGTGATTTCTGGCTGTTTTTCTGTTTTTTGGGGGTGTACTGTTGATGTGGACTGGCCATGTGGGTGGTGGTGGTGGCCATCTTGAGTGCTGGCTGGTACAGGCAACATGTGCTTGGGGTGTAAGGGGCCATTTTGAAGAGAGGCAGTGTCTGAGGCATGCACTTATTTTGCCTACTTTTCATCCATTATGCCCAGGGGTAGTGAGTGTTGCATACTTGCATGTCCCTAGTCTTTCTGTGGGGTGTCTTCAATGTAAACATCATGGATGGCATGGGATTGTGCTCATTTTTCTGTGTTTTGTCGATTTTTTGGGGTGTATAACTGAACTGATGTTCCTCTGTCTTCCATTGCTTTTAGGTGCACAAGAAGACTCAAGAGAACCACCAGTGCCAGGAAGAAGTCCTGCAGCGGTGTGTGTGTGCAGCATAACGTCACGCGACGTCACGTCTGGACACAGAACCCTCTGCAACTCGTGCAACTGCTGCCTGCTGACCTGCTCTGAAGAAGATGGCCCCAAAAAAAGTAACCCGTAGCTCCTCTAGCAAGAAAGGTGCCAGTAAGGAGCAGAAGAAGCAAGTTACCAAGGACACTGGTGTGCCGCCCGCCCCTTTTTTTGGAGTAAAAAAAAAAGTATGCCTGCAGCAGCAGCAGCGGGATCTGCTGGGGACCAAGCTGGCAGCAGCACCCCCGCTCCATTGGGCTCAGTGCCACCACCACCACCACGCCAACTTAAGTCCAAGCCCTTGAGTGCTGCAGAGGCAGCCAGTATAGTTCTTCAATCACCATCGACCAGTGATGTTGGCTCATCGCAAGAAAGCAGCAGCAATGTCCCTCAATCAACACAGGTTGTTGTAGCTCATCTGACGAATGTTGAACAACCACAGCCGCAACAACAATCACATGTGCAAGTACAAGCCCAAGTACATGTGGAAGGAGAGGCAGCGCAAGGAGATGCGCAAGCAGAGGTGCATGGAGGGTCACAAGTGCCCACAATAGTTGTTCCTCCCGAAGTAGGGGCACATCAGGAAATCGACAATCAAGGCGAGGTATCATTTGAGGAAGCCACTCCTCCTGATGATCCTTCATTGTCTTCCACACCCCTAGCAAGGAAGAGATCAAGGGTGGTGTCTACATCCTCTTCAAGCACACCTCCTTCTGATGATACGGATCAAACTTGGGAACCAGCACCACAGCCGTCTGAGAGTGAGGCACACCATGATCCAACAAAGGTAGTTAAGCGTAAAAGGAAGCTCGTCCAAAGTCTCAGAGTTATGGAGTGTGATGAGGCTCAACAAGAAGTGGCGGATACTGCTGCTGATGAAGACTCTGCCAACGACGACCCAGTCATCATAAAGGTCACTGCAGCCCCAGCGGGCATGCAGCAAACAGACATTTTGACCCTAGCCCGAAGAGCTGCTGAGCGTGATGATGATGATGATGTTGTCGATGAGGAGGCAGTGGAAACACCACAATCATTGGAGTTAAGTAGTACACCAACTCGTCCCGCTTCCATATTTCTTTCTGGCAAGAAGAGACCTCCGTCAACCTCGACCTTAATTAGTGGCGGTGAAAGTGCAAAACGTACAAAAGTTGGGCAATCCAGATCCTCCACTTCATCTGGCATTAGCTTCATGACCACCACCACCAGTATCGCCGCCTCCTCCAGGTCCCACAGACACTTCAAGTCCCCAGTTTGGGACTTCTTTACTGTTTGTCCCAAAAATCCAAAGTTTGCCATTTGTACCCTTTGTAAGCTTGCAGTTAGTCGTGGTAAGTCAGGTACCAACTATGGTACCGGCGGCCAGAGAGGTCATCTTGAGAGAAAGCACACTGTCAAATGGTTTGCTCACCTAGATGCGATCAAGAAAGGCCAAATTCAAGGAAACGTTGATGTTTCATCTGATGATGACGAGCAGGAAGAAGACGTGTCAAACACTTCCCTTACACCCAGTACCCCTGTCAGCAGCACACCCAATGTGAGGCACACTAAGAGTGTTGGAGCGAGTGAGACACCAACGTACAAAAGTTCACCAGCGAGCAAAATTGGGTCAACGAAGTCATTATCAGCCCGTAAATGCTTGGTCCAGGGCAACATTAGAACAATGCTTACTTCAGACGTGCCATATGAACGCAACCACCCACTGACGCGTCTGTATAACACTAAGCTGGCTAAAATGCTAGCTGTGGACCTTCTACCTTTTTCTTTTGTAGAAGCGGTAGGTTTTCTTGAATTAGTGGCAACGCTCTGCCCTAAATGGAAGGTTCCGAGCCGGTTCTATTTTGCCAGAGTTGCGGTTCCAGCACTACATGAAGATGTGCTGGAGGCGATTGGGGCAGCTTTGCAGAAGAGTGCTGTTCACACAATACATCTGACAACAGACATGTGGACCAGTGGCGCAGGCACTGATTACATGTGCATCACTGCACACTGGGTCTCTTTTTCAGGTGTTAAAGCAAAGCTAAACGCAGGTGTTGACCCGGACAAAGTTTTCAAAGCTGCTCGGAAACATGCAACACTAGCCATGTTTGGCTTGGAGAAAAGTCACACAGCAGAAAACCTTTTGGAAGAGTTTAACAAAAAGGTCTTGAAAATGCTATCCCCCCTAAAACGCAAGATTGGTTATGTTTCCACGGATAATGGCGCCAATGTAGTTAAGGCCATGTTGAAGGGTGACCATTTTAGAGTGCCGTGTTTGGCGCACTGTATCAACCTGATAGTTCAAAAATTCTTGAGTGATAAACAGAGTCCAGCGTTCGAGGTAATGGCCACCTGCCGCAAAATGTGCAACCATTTCAGCCATTCTTTTAAGGCCCGGAAGCATCTGCGGAGACTGCTACTTCAACGTGGAAAGCCAGTGAAAGCACTCATCCAGGAGGTGGCAACACGTTGGAACTCAACCTTCTACATGCTTGAGCATCTGTATGAGCAGTATACGGTACTCGATCACTATTTCTTCACAGAGGCTACATCTCAGAAGGAGGACATGCGGATGGGTGCGGCGCAATGGGACATAGTTAAAAGCCTGACAGACATGCTTCGTCCTTTTGAGTTCTTCACGCGTGCAGTCAGCCAGGAGGACTGTAATTTGGGAAAAGCTATCCCATTGTTGTGCATGCTGGAGCACCAACTGATGGCGGTGTCTTCTGAGTTTGAAAAAGATGGAAAAAAAAAAGACCATTTTATTTTGTCTGAGAAATTATTAGAGCGCCTACGTGGTGATGAACGTCTTAAAATGATCAACTCAGAACAGCATTACATTTGTGCTACTATTCTGGATCCACGCTACAAAAAGGCGCTGGCAGGCGAAGCATTCTTTCCTTTTGCTGATGCAGATGTTCAAAAGTACAAACATTGGTTAGCCTGGTCAGCCAAGAGGTTTGAAAAAGAACGGCAGGTTATTGAAGGAGAAGCAGCATCAGCAGGCCATCCCTAGTCACAAGAATCCACTTCTGCACCTGTGGCTGGGGCACAAGTGACCTCTCAGCCGTTAAAGACACCGGCAACTGGATCATCTGCACCACACACAACACTAACAGTGGCTGCTGAGGAGGATTGGCTAAGTTTGCTTGGGTATGGTTCTCGAAAAAATGTCAAAGGCACAGCAAAAAGTAAGCAAAGTGGAGGAACCGTTGATGACCTTGAGTCGATGGTGCAGGACTATATGAATGACTCAACAGAGGTCTTTCTTAATGATGAGCCATTGCAGTATTGGCATGGCAAAAAACAATTGTGGCCACAGCTCTCCAACCTGGCTATAAACTATTTGTCTTGCCCACTCGCAAGTGTGTCTTCTGAACGTGTTTTCAGTGCTGCTGGTGGCATTGTAACTCCCAAACGGAGCCGCCTCTCGCCCAAAAATATGGAGCGGCTGACAATGATCAAGATGAATCAGCACCTCATACCACCAGATTACAAAGTACGAGAAAGCACGCCGCATGAAGACGAGGAGGACGGCAACGTAGATGAGGGGATTTGTTCTCTGTTCGGTGGCACTGACCTTATCCAGCCTGAATTCGCAGAGTATGATGACGAAATCTTGTTCTTATTCCCAAACACCGAGCCCTGAAAATGAGACAATCAATCAAGAACTTTCTTTTTCGTCCTTATTCACTTTTATTCCTGTGTGCTTTGTGTCTCTCTTTCTTTGTTTTGCACAGTTAATTTAATTCAAACTTTAATCACCTAATCCCAAAAACAAGACCATCATCAGAACTGTCTTCACTTGTTTGCTTATTGATTTGAAGGTGCCGCAGTCTACATTCCTCAGGTTCACAAGTTCTGAAGAACATGCTCCTCTATCCTCCTCCTCCAGACTGCGATTTCCCTCAAAGCAGAGTGCTGGATTACGCCCAATGAAGAAAGACTCAGCACTTGTGGAGGTGTTGGACTTCTTTGCGGGTGAGTTGACGGATTTGGGCCCATTGCTGTGAAGCTCTAATAATGGACAAAGGTGTTTTGGACCAAATATGAGGTGGAAATTTCTTGCCGTTTTTGCTGACTTGCTTGCCTTTGAGGTGCTCTTTGGCGGGGTTCCGGGTGTTTGTGGGTAATTTTTGGTGTCTGGGAGCACTGCTGCGACAGTCTAATCTTGATTGCATTTGCTTTTCAGGAAATCCGTGGTGGAAAACAGGAGTTATGATGATTGATGATGATGATGACCTAGCTGCACAGCGCCGCGTTTGGACCGAAGGCCGAGAGATATTGTAAGTATGAGATTTAGCTTTTTCGCTGTTTGGGGGTGTTGTCGGGTGGTTTTTTCCGGGTGGGTTGGCGGGTCTTGCCTGGGGCATTCCTGGGAAGGTCTAATACCGGATAGAAGTGTTTTGGACAAAATCCTGAAGGAACAACCTTTTTTTTGCTATTTCTTCTGTCATCTTGCTCAATGTAGCATTTTGGGGGGCTTCCTGCTGTTCGTGGGTGGGTTGCGGCCGGGGTCTCTGTCGAAGCACTGCTGCGACAATCTAATCTTGATTGCATTTGCTTTTCAGGAAATCCGTGGTGGAAAACAGGAGTTATGATGATTGATGATGATGATGACCTAGCTGCACAGCGCCGCGTTTGGACCGAAGGCCGAGAGATATTATAAGTATGAGATTTAGCTTTTTCGCTGTTTGGGGGTGTTGTCGGGTGGTTTTTTCCGGGTGGGTTGGCGGGTCTTGCCTGGGGCATTCCTGGGAAGGTCTAATACCGGATAGAAGTGTTTTGGACAAAATCCTGAAGGAACAGCCTTTTTTTTGCTATTTCTTCTGTCATCTTGCTCAATGTAGCGTTTTGGGGGGCTTCCTGCTGTTCGTGGGTGGGTTGCGGCCGGGGTCTCTGTCGAAGCACTGCTGCGACAATCTAATCTTGATTGCATTTGCTTTTCAGGAAATCCGTGGTGGAAAACAGGAGTTATGATGATTGATGATGATGATGACCTAGCTGCACAGCGCCGCTTTTGGACCGAAGGCCGAGAGATATTGTAAGTATGAGATTTAGCTTTTTCGCTGTTTGGGGGTGTTGTCGGGTGTTTTTTTTCCGGGTGGGTTGGCGGGTCTTGCCTGGGGCATTCCTGGGAAGGTCTAATACCGGATAGAAGTGTTTTGGACAAAATCCTGAAGGAACAGCCTTTTTTTTGCTATTTATTCTGTCATCTTGCTCAATGTAGCGTTTTGGGGGGCTTCCTGCTGTTCGTGGGTGGGTTGCGGCCGGGGTCTCTGTCGAAGCACTGCTGCGACAATCTAATCTTGATTGCATTTGCTTTTCAGGAAATCCGTGGTGGAAAACAGGAGTTATGATGATTGATGATGATGATGACCTAGCTGCACAGCGTCGCGTTTGGACCGAAGGCCGAGAGATATTGTAAGTATGAGATTTAGCTTTTTCGCTGTTTGGGGGTGTTGTCGGGTGGTTTTTTCCGGGTGGGTTGGCGGGTCTTGCCTGGGGCATTCCTGGGAAGGTCTAATACCGGATAGAAGTGTTTTGGACAAAATCCTGAAGGAAATACCAGTTTTGGCACTTTTTGTAAGTTAGGGTTCGTTAGGGTTAGCCCTAGCAGCAGGATTGCATGTGTTTCGGGGGGTTCTATTGCAACGCAGTTCTGGTGTTGTAGAGCACTGTTGGAGCGATGCTGGCTATGGATACTTTTGCTTGCTTGCAAGTGGTTTGAATACAATCCACGGTCTGTATTTGGGCCTACTGTTACTTTCAAAGTACGTTTTGTAACCATTTTTCTGCTAGGCATCGTTTTTTTTAGATCTGATTGGGGTTCTTCTACATTTTTGCGACTGGCTTTAGTAAGGGTCTTGGTGGGAGCATTGCTGGGAAGGTCAAATTTTGTTCTAAAACACAGTTTACAGTACACCTGCCTTGAGGGGAAAGATCTGCTATAATATTTTGGCCATACTTCTTTATCCTTAAAAAGGTGACTCAGACAGAGCACGCAATTTCAAAAATATTGTACTGTCTATTAGGGAAATCAAAGTGTCACTTTTTGAACCACACAGCGTACATACCTTTTATTTATTTATCAGTGGTATTGTAATAGCACTTCCTGTTTTCCGTTCAATAATTACAGGCCGGGTTTCAGTCAACATCCGCCAGGCAGGCAGTGGACAGGGTGTCTTCTGTCAGTGGTCACCAACATTGATGGACGAAGCGTCAGCTGGAATGGAGGAGTGCCGCCAATAAGAGGAATTGTTTGCTGCATGCAACTTACTTACCAAATTCAACAGGACAACTCCAACAACATACGCAATACAGATACAGTATCCATTGTTTTATTCTATGAGTGTGACTGCATGTGCTTAGCTTTAGTTTGTAACCAAAGATTGTCTTTATCTTCAATTATTGTTTGTCCATGCTCTGCTTTTTTTTTCTTCTCTCAACAAAACCTACCCAAAAAGAAACCCCCATTCCCATCCATTTTACAAACCCTAACCCTCTTCACCCGGGCTGTGTTGTTTTGCTTGATGTCTGACTAAAATGACATCAATAATTCCACACACTTGCTGGGGAGGATAAGGTCATAGCAACAGGCTGGTGAAGGAATACGAGGATATCTTCTAGACTTACTCAGCTTCAGTACTATATCTTCTAGTAGTAGTAGCCAATGTCAAATAAATTCAACGCAAGTACTAGTTATACTTGCAAGCAAATACTTTACCATTTGTTAGGCTACATTATGGCACTGTTCTGTCTGTCACCTGCTATATTCTCGATCGTACCGTAACCGTTGTAATGCTACAGTAAGGACAAACAAGGTTTCGTTTTCTTTTTTTCCATAGGCATGCAACTGCCACTGTGTCACACCACTAGTACCACCGCAATGAGGAAATGTCACCCGCCCAGGATTGACAACGTTAATCCCCATTTCACGTGGAGCCAGCCCTGGGCCTAGCCCTAATTTCTAACACAAATTACAGGTAAGATAAGTGTTTGGTGGGAGGTAGTATAATGGAGTATTATTTCGGAGTAGACAAGAGATTGACGGTTGTACTACTAAAGTCCTACGACTGTTCAGGAAAACAAAGTTACTGTTACACCCCCGCCCCCCACCCACCAGACTGAAAAGCAGTAAAAAACAGGTATGGTCAGATAAAGTTAAAAAATATATTTATGTAGCCCTAACAAAATAATCTCCCTCACCCACCCTAACCCCAACGATTGTCTTTGAAACGTCCCAAAACTATCCCAACTCCCAAATCCCACCCCCCAAAAGTCTATAAAAAAAGGGCAAGGGACACTCCACTACTGGAGGGTGCTGGTGCTGGTGCATTTTGCGGCATGGGCATCATACTCCTGGCGGAGGGTGGCAAGCTCGGAGCGGAGGCCCTTAACCAAGTTCTTATACTTCAGGACCTCCTGCTCCAGGTTGGACATTCGGACTCGTAGGCGGCGTTGGCGTTCCTTGCAGCTCCTGTGGGGGGCAGCTGGTATTTCTGTTGCTTGGCGGTGGCGGTTGTCTTTGTTAGCCCGGCTCGGTCCCGCTGGCTTAGTCACGGAGGAGGATGCAGCGGTCCCAGTCGAGGATGTTGTTGTTGCCCCGCTCGACTGCGTATCCTCCTCCTCCTCCAGGGCCACCAGCCGCCGATATTCGGCGACAGTGGCCTCCAGCCTCCGTTGCCGGGCCATTCTAGCCTGCTCCCTCCGTGTTGTTGATTTGGAAGGAGCAACTATATGAAGAAAGAAAGACATAGTCTGTAACCAATGCTCCTTAGCATTAATAACACAAAGTGATTGAGCCGAAAGTTGGGTCACAGTACAAGTAGCAAATTGAAAGCACAGTACATAACTATTGAGGACAGTATCTATGTAACCTCCCACTTCTGCATCCTTGCTCTAACATTAGTGGTAGTTTAATGAACAAATTCTACGACCACTATGGACTTCCATTACAGTCGACTATGACAGTACACCAGTCTTATTCTTCTTCTTCTCTCTTGTTTAGGGAAATTGGTACGTTATCTTATGCAAGCCGGCAGAATGACATGGACAGCACAGTGAACTTGCACCCGAGAAAAAAAGTTGCACACCATGATGAGTGAGACAGACTTGCGTTACTGTACCGGTCCAGTACATGCAGGTGGTGAAGCTATTACTTTTCTATTACGGGTGGCACTGAGAATACTCTGTTACAAGGGCTACTGCTTAATTAATTTACCTTTCACCCTACAGTGCAAATGAGTACTAGAAAAGGAAAATGAAGAAGCTAACTAATTTGATTATCTATCACTTCACATGGGACGTATTTGACGACATATGGGATGACTTTAGGTGCTTTGCTTAATATTGAGTGAACAGTGATACACCCACACATGAATGACGTACTACAAGTAAACTAAAGTTATTAAGAGAGGTACGGAGTGTCCACCGTAATAACCAGATATATGCTGTGATTGCAGACGCAATACAAAGTACTGCTACTATTCATGGTAGTATTGGACACATTTACAATTTCTTTTCCTTGCCTTCCCTGCACTGGAACGGACGTGCGGGTGCGGTGGTACATGCTCTTCAAGGTAACACTTAGTTCATCTGGCGACCATCTACTCTCTCTAGATACACATGTGCTATCTAAGAGTCAGAGAATACCATGCTCCAGGTATCCATTCAGTCAAAGTATACGCACACATACAGTTTCTGTTTCACCCACCCAGGCTGCTGTCCTTCCACCCATCCTTGCTTCATCATTGACCCAGCCGTTCACCATACCATATTCTTTCCTTCCCAGCCACCTCGGGGGCCAAGCAAACACATATCGTTCTTCTTTGCCAGCTATCATACAAGTTTGCGTCCCACTTACTTACACCCTTCTTTCGCTTTTCGTTCATCCCATCCATCACGTTCGTCTAAGAACTTATTGGGATTCTTCTCACCAAAAACTTCACAGCTAAGTCGAAGTACATTTCGAGGAGGCTACTACCTGGTTGATTTGTAATACACCCGTGCAGAAAGCACACTATGCAGTCTTCAATCTCAATAAGTAAGGAATATATAGCTTACCTGTTTCCGCCACCACCGTTTGAACCCCCACAGGACCGTCCGCCGGCTCTTGCACCGCCTCCTCCCCAGAGTCCTCCGAGTCCTCGCCCAACACAGCCACCTCCGCGCTGGCCCCGTCACCAGATGTTACATCTACAAAGTACATTTAAGAATGTTAGAATACACCACTCACTACTATATAATATTTGGTCTAGGAGAAATGTTAAAAAAACTGAATACAATGTAATAATTTGTGACTGTCTTCTCCAAAGTAAAAATGTCCCTTTTTCCAGGGAAGGCTGTTGTCTTGCTGCACTTTTATGCACAACTGATGAATGCTTGCTTTTGATTTTTAACACGCACCACTTTTTCTCCTAACAGACAGAAGCTTGACTCCTAAGAACACGACCAGGATCAAGTTCAAACCAGGTGAGAGCTCGGCTCGACCACAAGAAATGTGTCCAATTAATCGTCAGCACTAACCACTTTTCCGTTTTCAGTTAAATAGTTTTATGACAAAGTAGATTTTAATAAATGTGTTTACTTTTAATAAAGCTATTAAACTTAAATAGACTCTGTGGTTTTTGTTCCTCCAGACTAGAGTGGATGAGCTAAAGGTTTTGGAATTTTTGCAAGCATGAGTGCCTCTGACACTTCTTGACTGTGCTGTGACTCCATACTCTCTTGTCCTGCGTACGATAATCTAGAGATCATTGGGGATTAATAATCGGTGACTTCGGGAGCTGAATGACTCTGCCACACTATCTAGTCGGTAAGGAGACAGTGCATAGAGCTATTGCTGAATAGAATGGGAGTCCAATGGAATTGCCAAATGTCCAATCTTAGTTAGCTACACAGACAGACTAATAAGAATAGTCTAGTAATACCACAGGGAGTCATATTCGAGGCAGGATAAGAATTTATATCCAGTCTACAAGAAGATCAAAGACGATTTAGAAAAAATCGAATGAGGAACGCTAGGAAAAAATAGGTACTCTTTATTAAAATGTAAACTTACTGGGGCCAGCAAAGGAGCCCTCGCCTGCCCGATCCTGTCCTGCATCCTCAGCACCCTCCTCCTGTGTCCTCTTGCCCTTGGGGGGAGCTGATGTACAACATGAAAGAAAGAAAGACCAGAAAACATGGATGAGATTTTTCAACCAAATCAAACATTTCGAAAGAACAATAACAAAATATTTTGGAGAAATAGCAAATAGATAGACAACTATTCCACGGGATCTATCTCATGTGGTATACTACGTTATTCGTATTGCCTGATTTGCGGAACGTTGACTTAGAAAGTTCCTATGTAACTCAATAAACAGACTACTAAAGAGGTTTGCCTAGGCCTGGCACTGCAGGCAGCAGTCCGCAGCACGCGAAGTGACAGACAAAGTCCATCCTGCTTGCAGATCAGTGAATACTCAAACTATCAATCCACCCACCACCGCCACTATTTCTTCTTATAGCCATGTGTCTAAAGGAAGGACTGGACTTCAGTCTGTTGGGGCTGATTTAGAAGTCCCTTGCGGCTCATTTTCCTCCATTGTTGCGTGCCTTTTGTGAGGCAGCGGCAGAACAAAAGACTCGCCATGGTGTTGGTGCGGCGTATATATAAAAAAAAAACACATATGGGCATATGGGCGATGCATCACGTTGTAAAGCCCTGCGCCATCAGGGGGCGTTCCGGCGCAAGGGAGGGCGTACCTGCGCAGGAACGAATCCTAAAAGTGGCTGAGGGAAATCTACAAGATGTCAATCAGTCACTTTTAGGACAATGATGCATGACTCAAACCCTGCGCGCTTGAAGCCGACGTACGGCTTGATGCAGCATTGGGGAGATAGGGTACCCCAGAGCATTGCTGGAGCTGCGCCATCGTTGGCACGCAACTCCAGCAATGCACTGCCTTTACGGAACAGATGCGTAAGGCTTCTGTGACGTTTTGGGCAAATGGGTGGTGGTGGCATGGCACACAATTACTGCCGCATCCCTGCTACTTTGCAGGGATGCGCCGGTAATTGAAAATATGACCCTTAGTGTCTAGCATTACGCAGTTCTTATCTTTACACTACACTCATACATAATTTCTCAGGCCAATGAAATGCTTCTGAACACAACATACAAAACAAAGAAGCATAGTAGCAAGCAAGGCTACTGAGAAGGAGAGCAGTGCACCTGAAATGCATAGAAGATTTTGAAATATAATTTACCTCAATGTAATCGGCAGCATTATTGCTCTTGGTAAAGAACAAAGATTTGCAAATAACAGAGCCGGATAAAACAGAGTAGTAAATGAATAGCTACTACTACTCACCAAGCCCGGGGACCTCTACGCCGAGCGCGTCCAGCAAGTCCCGTTCCCGGTCCATGACATCGGTCCAGCGGTGGGTGGCCTGGTTATATGTGCGCCGGACCCCAGAGAGCTTATACATGGCCCGGCACACCTTCTCCCACCGCTTGCGGCGCTCCCGGATGCCATAGCCAGTCGCGATCTTGCCGCCTCCCAGGGTCGTCTTGGGGAGGCGGCGCTGGACGTGGAAGATGAGTGCCGCCACTTCCTCCGCGCTGAAGATCTCCTGCGGCACCACTTGCTCCCCCCTCAAACGCCCGCACGGGAGCCGGGCACGGGGTGCGGGACCCTTCCCCTTCTCAGGGTGCTTCCCGGCTCCCTTTACCATGGTCTGGGCAGAAATACAGTTAAATGATAAACAAGAAATAGAATAGTGAAGAAGAAAAGAAAAGAGTTTAAAAAAGTAGTTTAAAAGTAACTAAAAGCAGCAGAAAACACAAAAATATAGAGCTAGAAAAATAGAGGGATAGATAATAAGTAAAATTAGATCAAATAAACTTCAAACAAGCAAAGGATGGCAGAGATTGAGAGAGGATAGAGAAAGCATGCCCAGAACCATAGCAATGAATGAGAAACAAGATGGCCGCGCCCGTTCACGACCGCGTGGGTAAGTTCGCGCGAGATTTTCCTCGCGAGCACGCGCGAAATTGTACTAGCGAGCAGCACACTTTGCGAGATTACACATAGCGGCCGGAAACGGAATTACGTCACGCAAACAAGATGGCCGCGCCCGTGTACGACCGATAGGGTAACTTGGCAAACGTATAGCTAGAAGCGCCTCGCGAACACGCGCAAGATCACGCGAACATACACGTCGCAAAAAAAACAATTTTGTATTTGCACGCATTCGCGGCTTCCGAAATCGATCTCGCACGGATTCGCGCCCCAAAAAACGCGCGAAATTGCAGAAAAAACGATTTTAGCTAAACTGAAAGCAATGAGCAGGTGCAAAAGTTTAAACTTAACATTAGTAACATTCAAGGTAGTGCTTCCTGAGGGGCCCCTCCAGAGTTTGCAACTATTCTATGACCCTGCTATGACCCAAACAGCAGGCTCATAGAATAGCTACAAGTAGACCATAAAGGTCCTGTGAAAAAAAATTTCACTGCAACAAAAAGCAAATTACAGATAAGGAAGGAAGCAGGTGCCAGCCAGACTGGAAGTTTCAAAATTACTGACACATTAATGACCCACAAATTAATTGATGGCAGTTGAAGAAGGGCAGGTGTGCATGCTTTTTTCAACCACCATAATCTACAGTGATAAATAAACCTAATGGGTGGCAGTGAGGATGTACCAGAGGGTGGCATGGGTGTCCCAGAGGGTGGCAGTGGTGAAACAGAGGGTGCTGTGAACCTGTGATGATAAACCAGACGTAGAAACAACATAGTCGCGGCCGTTGCGAGCCAAAAAGGAAGTTCGCAATTGCGAACTTGTCCCAAAATCGGCGCGAACGCGCGCCAACACAAAAAACGGGAAAATCCGCAAATCCGCTAGAGTTCGCGTATCTTCGCGGATTGCGAATCCGTAAATCCGCAATTTTGCGTACGCGAGATCCGCTAGATCCGCCCATGCTTACAAATGTCTCCCTCGGCACTGTCAAGGAGGGAAACCACTGCTACTCTCTTCATTGGGTTGTTTAGGCCCCTGACGTTGAGGCTAGCTATTTTAAGATCTTTCCCTATCTAAGGAATGTAACTGTGTTGCTATATGGTGTAGTGATGTGCTTATGCACAATCACACTTTGACTGGAGTGGTGTCTAGCAATCCCCTGAGGCAGAACGAACATGGTGGTTAGTGCGGAGCTCCCAAAATAATAACCAAAACAACCCTCTCCAAAAGGATTCACAGATTTTCAGAACATGGCATCCAAGGCATCCAAGCTCTGGCTGCTTTTCCTACTTTATGCCATACTGCTATGCAACAAGGGTTGAGATTTCTAGGCCCTTCCATTTGTTCCGTTGCTGTAGTGTCTTCCAGACCGAGGATCTCTGTGGCCTCAGCTAGAGAGCGGATCTGAAGCAGCTTTCCTCTGAGTTTAAATATGATGAGGAAGGGCTGACCCCATCAGTAGCGGATTCCTTGCTCTCGCAGGTGCGTTGTTACTGCTTTGAATTTGCGTGGCTTAAGAAGTGTAGAAGATGCCAGATCCTGGAAGACAGCCGGAAAGTGTCCTCTGAACTGCAAGGGCTGCGTTTCCCTCACCTTCAGTATGATGCATTCTTTCAACTGAAAGTCGTGAAAACACACAAGGATGTCCGGCGGTGGTGAATTGGTGCCACGTGGGAGGCCCACCCTAGGTACACGGTCCATCAGAATGTCCTTTGACTCCAACTCTCCCAGCACTTAACGAAACAGTGCCCCCACGTAGGCCCTGAGATCTTCCCCGTCCTCTTTCTAGGGTACGCCCCGGATCCACACATTGTTTTGCCAAGACCGCTTCTCTAAGTCCTCTGCATGTGCCTGTAAGTCCATGTATGGCTCCCGAAGGCATAGCAAATCTTGTTGTAGCTGATGGAGTTCCTCCTTTCGGTTGAAATCTTGCTCCTCCAGCGTGGCCAAGCTCTCTCCAATTTCATCCACATCTTTCCGCACTTCCCGTAGGTCTGTGGCGAGCTGAACCTTGAGATCCTGTATGTCTTTTTTAATGGCCACACACAGTTCCAGCATGAACACTTTGGTTGCCGGGGTGTCATCGCCATCCCCCATTCCATACATTTTCTCACCAGACGTTGAGGGCATCCCCGATTGTTTCATGAGCATTTCTTTCTGTGTCCTCTATTTTCCATTGTGGACAGCCATCATGCCCCTCTAGCCAGCGGGCTGCAGGACCCAGATGGAGCTCAGTGCAGTAGCTGTTGGAATGGCACCAGGGAAAAGAGGCCGCAGAGCCAACAAGGACCGACACCACTCCTCTCTCGAAAAGTAGGATGCCCCCCAGTCAGTCGTGAATGTTCTGGTAGACCGGACGGTGGCCGGCTACGCCCACCTTCACCATCCCCCTGCGCTGAGGAAAGGCTTGTCCCAGGACACCGCTTCGCTCCCTTGGAAGGCACCGTCAGGGTCTAGTCAGCATTGCAGAGGGAATATACAGTCAAGGCCTTCTCTGTAGAAGCATTGCCTGTAGTGATCCCCCAGGGTATGGGCCGCTAGTTGACACTCCTCCTCATCGGCTAGAGTTCCTGCCTGGGCCTACGTGCCAAATTCCGGGGCAAAAATTGCATATCCTAGTGTCTCTGCCTCGTATTGGGATCCTGGACGCTGATTGAGACTTTCATGCATTCCACTCTGTCCATTTTAAAGCACATTCTCGAGCACTCGCTCACACCTCCATTGGTTTCCTGAGCAATATATTTCCTAGTAAAAAGTTTTGCAGTAACTAAAACATCTCTAAGACTGCTCCCAGGCATCTTCAAGTATTTCAATCACAACTTCAATTAATTAATTAATCGCATTTTAACCACCGTGGATTAAAATACTCCAACCTCCTGCTTCTAACCTCTGAGACCCCTCTGTTGAGCAGCCTCCATTGTTGCTCCCATTTGGGGGTGGGGTCGCACACTACTCACACACCAGCGGGATCGCCCCTAAGGACTGTGGTAAGTGTAGTTTGTGTTCCGCGATGCATCTTCTTTCGATTCTCAGCTATCTTCGCCATTCCTGGGCACATGTTTCGGGGTATTTACCCCTCATCAGCAGGGATTAGGCCGTGTTCTGGGGTTGCCGGTGGCTGCCAAATATTGCCAGGTTTAGTACCACTCAGGCTCGCACGTGTGGGGTCCCAGGCTCGTCAGCCAACTGCTTGAGGGAGCTTTAACATTACAATTGGGGGTGGGGTCGCACACTACTCACACACCAGTGGGATCGCCCCTAAGGACTGTGGTAAGTGTAGTTCGTGTTCCGCGATGCATCTTCTTTCGATTCTCTGCTATCTTCGCTATCTTCGCCATCCCTGGACACATGTTTCGGGGTATTTACCCCTCATCAGCAGGGATTAGGCCGTGTTCTGGGGTTGCCGGTGGCTGCCAAATATTGCCATGTTTAGTACCACTCAGGCGCGCAGGTGCGGAGTCCCAGGCTTGTCAGCCAACTGCTCAAGGGTAACCCCAGAACACGGCCTAATCCATGCTGATGAGGGGTAAATACCCCAAAAGACATGTCCAGGGATGGCGAAGATAGCGAAGATAGCAGAGAATCGAAAGAAGATGCATCGCGGAACACGAACTACACTTACCACAGTCCTTAGGGGAGATCCCGCTGGTGTGTGAGGCCATTTGACACTGGACCTTCAACCAGAGACAAGCCAGAGCTTGAGATTGAGCCCTGATCTCAGATGTTCCTATTTCTGCAGGAAGAAAAAACATCCCCAAGTCTGTACTAAAGATCCAGTTGACATTTTGGAAGATTGAGTAGTAGTGTTGTAAAGCCCCTAAGTTCCGATTCCATTTTATATAGGCCTGACTCCATTATGGATAAAGGAATTTGCCAACATCTCAATCTTAGACAATAGAAGTCCCCATCATTCCAGATGTATGCAGCGTAATTGTTATGTCTGCCATTTAATGCAGATGTCATTTGACTCTATCTTTCTAAGAACTATGAAAACATAAAGCCATCTGATTGATGACATAGACAACTCTTGATGCAACATTTGTCCACGACTAACCGAAGAATACATAGAAAAGTTAACCAGGCTCCAACAAAATATACCTTTAGGATGTACAGCTGGTTTAGATCTGGCCTGGTATATTGATAAGATAAACCAAGTGGTACAAAGCATCAAGATTGAACTCAGAACGGACGCAAAGGCCAGCAAGAGTAACCAAAACACACAGGTCAAGAAAGGTAACTGGTTTAATACAGACTGTCTAAATAAGAAAAGAGAACTAAGGAGAGAACAGCGCAGTCTGCGTAAAAAATATGATAAGGCTAGAGCAGGAAACCTCGCCAAATTAAAGAAAGACTATATCATGCTTCTTAATAGCACAAGAAGAGCCCATACGGATATCTGTTGGGGTAAATTGCTCGAGGCAATAGAATCAAAGAACATACGGCTGTTTTGGAATCTAGTCCGATCAGGATCAGAGGCCCCAGCCGCTTCAATGATCTGTGTGGTAGAAGAGGGTGCTTGGGAGGTTTACCTGAAAGAACTATACCCAGCGGGGAGAGAAATTGAAGAGGAAGCGCAGGGGTACTGGAGAGGTCTAGTAGACGATCTAAAACCAGACTTCTCAGTAGAAAATGTATTTAATACAATAAAGACCCTTAACCTAACAAGAGCTGCTGGACCAGATAACCTGCCTGCCCAGATAATTAAGCTATATACACCCTGGTGGGCTGAATTTTTCTCCAACATGTTTGTAGTAATCCTAGAACTAGGGATAATACCTAGTAATTGGAAGGGTGCTATAATTAGACCTATCAATAAAAAAGGGGATGTCAACGCACCAAGGAATTATAGATTAATCAATCTACTCGATATTGGAGAGAAAGTTTTTGCCAAGATAATTCTAGGTAGGTTAAAGATTTGGGCAGAAGAGAGAGCAATTATCCCAGTGGAACAAGGTGGCTTCAAAGAAGGCCACTCCACAATAGATCATTGCTTTGCTCTATGGGCCCTGGCTCGGAAATCGATAGAACAAAATGGGAAGCTACATTGCTGTTTTGTCGATTTTTGAGCACCGTTCGATTCTGTGGATCGTAATAAACTTTGGGAAGATATGTTAAAATATGGATTACCGGATGGCTTGTTGATGATCCTAAAAGAGCTTCATAGTGGGAATTGGGCCCATGTCATTAGAGATACGCATGGGGCTTTAACTCATAAGATATTAGTAGGTAATGGTCTGAGACAGGGGTGCGTCTTGGCACCCCTGCTATTTTCAATCTTTTTGGCAGATCTTCCCGCGGCACTTGAAGTGGAAAGAAGCGCAAGTCCAAGAATGAATGGGCATAAAGTGCCTTGCCTTTTATATGCTGACAATCTAGTGATCCTGGACCAAACTGAAATAGGACTCCAAAGGAAATTAACTGCTTTTAAACATTATTGTGATAGGAAAATACTGACTGTAAATATGGAAAAAAACTAAGGTTTTATGCTTTGGAAAGAGTAAGAAGAATTTTAATTGGTTCTTGGGTGATGACAAACTAGAGGTAGTTAAGGAATATAGATACTTAGGCCTCTGGTTTGACAGTGCGCTAAAATGGCGTACCCATCTGGAGGCTCAAAAAGCTAAAGCCTTTTCATCCACATGTGGGCTTAAAAAGTTTAATAAAGAATATGGAGACATGACACACAAACCAATGATAAAGGCATTTGAAGCAATGATCCCCCCAAGTATTGTATGGGGCGGAAGTGTTATACTTGAGCGGTAAACATGAGTGGGATCAGGAAGAGGGAAAAATTTAAAAAATGTTATTGTCTTTACTTAATTGTACAATGGTTCAAGCAATTAGAGTGGAACTAGGGTTAACTTCTTGGAGTGTACAATCCCAAATGGCCCTGGTAAGATTTTGGAAGCGCCAAGACCCAGGATTGACACCTAAGGTCTCACAATGGTATGGAGAGGAAATCCAAATAAGTAATCTTGGCTGGGCAAAGGATGTGCGAAAAACACTCCAGAAAATAGCTACTACTACTAAACTGAGAAAAATCCTAATTTTAAGACTTTCGGTATTCACAGACGGCATTTAGGAGTCTGAAAGTTAGGAGTCCTAACTTTACTACTACTAAATTGAGAAAAATCCTATTTTTAAGACTTTCGGTATTCACAGAAGGCATTTAGGAGTCCTAATGTTAGGACTCCTAACTTCTGTGAATACCGAAATGAGTAAGTGCCTTCTGTGAATACCAAAATTAGTAAGTGCCTTCTGTGAATACCAAAATGGTAGTAAGTTTAGGATTTTGTCTTAAGTTAGTTCTATGAATCGGGCCCAGTGTGTGCGTGAGTGATACTTTGAATATCAAAAATAATGTTTGTTGCTGTTTTCACTATGCTCCTGATGTTTTTATGGGATTGTTACTAATCCAAAAATAATGCCTCTATGTAAATTGCGCATCGAATAGTGTTTTGCAGGGCTACAATAATCTGTCTTTTACATTCACCACTGGTGCCTTAATCCAAGTTCACCAATGTCACTTGTGAGAGGGAAAGCACACCTTGTAGAGCAGCGCCACAGTCATAGCTTACACAACAGTAGACCATTATGAGTCAAATGGTCCTGAAGAATTTTCAGGCCTCCTATGGAAATGGAGCACGAAGTAACCAGTTGTCCCGCTGTGGAAATATGCATCATCCCTAGAGATGTAAAAGAACAACCACAGGAGCCATCCTCTTAAAAAATAAAATAAAGGCTGAAATCTCTCCTGACCTCTTTCTTGATGGAGAATGTGAGCATGAAGCTGAAGAAAAAGCTGTTACAGGAATGTTTCCAGAAATGCTACCCATTAGATAAAAGGACTACCCAAAATAGAACAACCATTGGCCACAACCGTGCTCCGATATTTCCCCTCAAGAAAAAAGGGATTCATGGGCTGAAACCCAAAATATGTTAGTGCACACAAGTGGGCAGGGCTCAACTCATGGTGCAACACTGGGAGATGCAGTTTCACGGGTTACTGCGTATCGCGTACTAACTTTTAACACAGCAGTCTTACTGATGCCAGCCAACAGGTCATGACGCCATCCGCATGTTCTATATCTGACATTTCTTACCATCTCACCCTTTTTTCAGCTAGCTGTGCCCCTTACAAAAATAATTTAACATAACATAACATAACTTCTTCAAAAACGGATGGTAGAAATGCCAACCACAGGGATCAACACACCCCATCCTGCTAAGAAATTGCTTTCATGTTGCACACAAAACCTCTCTGCATCCAGAACAAAATAACGAGTATTAAGATTGGAATTCAAGCCAAGGAGGGATCCCCAAGTCCTCTCAGTCAGAGACAGAAGAGAAAAAGCAGTCTATCGTGTCTAAGTGGTGGTAAGGGTCAGCTCGCAGAATGCTTTGAATTTCCTTTTATTCTCCTGTCTTCCAGTTCGGAATATTTTATTAGTAATCATTGGGATAAATGATGGATGGATGAAGGGATAATTCTTCCTTAGTCTTGGGGTATGGTCTCTAACGCTGAAGTAGAGGCAGCCAGGATTTCGTTTGCTGGGCTTTGCCTTCCTCTCCACAGGTGATCAGAGCTCCAAGAGTAAATAAATAAATGAACACCATATAATTAGCAGGAATTTGCTTTTGTCTACTTCCAGGAAGAACATACATAAACTCTGAATCTGATTGATCAGTTTGATGACCACACAGACAAAGGGGCAACAATGGAACTGAATGAATATTTTCCTTTCAATGCTCAACATCTCTATGGCAACCCGTTTTCGGAGAAGATGTTCTCCTGCTTTTGCATATTCCAACTCAGCTCTTTTCAGAGCACACAGGATAGGGAGGTAAGGCAGGAAGCCACTCTGCAAGTGGTGTGTATGGTGCCCTTGCTTTTTGGTAATTTCTTTGAGCTGGTGTTATCCAAGACAGGTCACACAGTTGTCTGCTAGAACTAAATTGTCCTTCTCTTTCTTCCAAGGTAAGTATCGGTGCCAAGCTGTGAAACTGGATTAGCAAATCATACCATAGAGAGTTGAGAACTGACAGAAGCAGTTCAGGGGGAGCATGCCGGGATTGAGGAGACAGCACTCTCTCACTGCCAAATATGGTATTTGTGAAGCATGAACTACTCACTCCTAAGGGTCTCAAGATGCTGGGGGCAGATGGGAAGATTACGTGAGTTATTGCCCAGAGTCAAAGGGTGCTGAGCTGAGCTGCTGCAGGTGCCAGAGATTGAACCATGAGCCCTGCGCTCCGGAGTCAGTCGCCCTGGCCGCTGCACCACACCTCTCACCTAACACTTCCACTAATGGTATGGAGCAACCTATAACCCTAGGAGATCCCTATATAGAGAAAGTGCCCCAATGCACATCCCAACTGTTGGAAATGGCCCTTTTTGCAGGGTTATCCCAAACATTTTGCTTTTTCCTCCTTTATTTTTCCTAACCTGTGGTTGTTGGCAATATGACCCTGGTCAGTTTACCACTGCTGTTCAGTGCTAAAGTGCATATGCTCTCTGTATACATTTTATTGTAATGGTTATCCATGATTTGGCATATTTGTTTTACCTGTAGGTCCCTTGTAAAGTGCACTGAGTGTGCCAGGGCTGGTGATTCAAATGTTACTGGTGGGCCTGCAGCACTGAAGTGCAGAAAGAAGACAGTGAGGTACAGGAAGAGGAAGAAAGGTGCAGCAAGATGGAAGTGAAATGCAGAAAGAGGTAAGACAGGTACAGAAATAAGAGAGGTTTGTGCACTATTATTATCAATTTAACACCCATATTTAGCAATAAGCAAAAGGTGACCATTCCAGCTTTGCAAAGGGCCTTCCACCATGCTTTAACACGTGAAGCGACATTTTTTGGGAACATTTGAGCCGTTTGAGCTAGAAACAAGGCTTTTTTGTTCAAAGCTGCAGATTATGCAGCAGGTGATGGAATATTTGGCAAATGGGAAAAATGTTAAATTATGTGACAATTGGTGCAGCTGACAAAATGCCTAAATCAAGAATGCGTCCGTAGGTAGTAGAGTAGTCATGTTACATAACCAATTAGTGTGCAAATAGAGCAGTATAGGCCAAAAAATGATGTATGGTGTCACAATCCACTCTGGTGTTGAAGTAAAGAAATGAATGCAGGAGGAAAGGAGAAATTGAACTGACACCAGATGTCCAGTTGACAATAAAGCACTGCCAACAAGGCCCTTTCCGTGCCTGAGCAGCCTAAATCTGAAATACCATTAACAAGATGTATTGGAATAGTAACTATAGTGCTTGTATGCTTCAGGGCAGTGTGACCAAAAGCAAGCACACTTTCTCTGTACATGTGCATTTTCTTTGTATACCCCTTTGCAGCAATTGGATATTAGCGTGACTAGGGTATGGCATCTTTTTTTGAAAGTAGAGAAAATAGACCCACACCCTCCGGCTTTGAAGCAAAACAACAACTAATTAGAAAGCAGTGAGATTCGTACACACTGTAGCTGCTACAGTATTTATAGCTACCTACCAGGCTTCTTCCTCACACTTTCATACACTTGGTAACCAAAATAAAATGGGATTTGACATTTGCTTAAATTTCTATGTTAAATTCAAAATATTTTTTAAAAAATGCTAAAGCCAAGATTAGGGCAAATTTCAGGATTCCTAACTGTATGCTAAATGATGCATGTCAAAATTTTTTTGTGTGTGGAATTCTCACCTGTGGATTAGTTGTGACTTGGGCGGTGAGGCAGGAATGTTACAGTAGGAATCACCTGCAGGAGGCAGGTTCCTCCTTGCTGCTCTGCTGTATAAGGAAGGGCTCAATGGAGAGAGAGGCGGCGCAGTCAGAAGTAAATCAAAACCACTCATAGTGATTGTGTGTGTGTGCGTGTGGACTTTGGTGTTTGAAATATAGCTTGTGTATGTGTGGGGGTGTGCTCACGCATTTGTGGGTGTGTGTGCGTGAATGTGTGCTTAGGTGTCTACAGAAAGGTTCTGTGCGTGTGGTTTGCTTAGGTGTGTCTGTGGGGAGTCTTGTGTGTGGGTGTGTATAGGGAGTCTGCATGTGTGTTTTGGAATGCGTGTGTGTAGATAGGGTGATTGTGTTTGTGTGTTTATATATGGAGCTTGTGTATGTGTGCCTGAGTTTGTTTATAGCGAGGTAATATGTGTAAGCATGCTTGTATGTGTGGAAGCCTCTTTCATGCATATGTGTGTGCAGGTGGGCGAGGGTTGTGTGTATGGGACATTTGTGTGAGAAGTGTCATGTGTATGTGTTTGAGACAGTATGTTTGATCTCAATATAGCCCATTCTGAGGATTCTCAAGGGTTATTCTTTTTTCTCACCAACTAGTAACATGGTGCCAGGCCTGAGCATGCTGCAAATTAATGAATACTGCAAAGTGGCTAGGGGAGCGTGGGTGCTTTTGCCCCTCTGGTGGGTAGTAAAGGAACGCCACAAGTGGGCTGAAAAGGGCTGCTGACACCTCTGGGCTTCGGTGCTACTGCTCCTGCTGCACTGTTGAATTCTAAGCTCCTGAACTGATATCATCACATAAGTAAAAATGAAACAGTCGTACTCTAGTATTACTGTGTCCATTGAACACTATGTGCGTGTAGTGACTTTTCCCTAGTTAAAAGGTGTAATCATCCGAGCTGCTTAATCGAGAACGGACAACAATTAATTAAAACAAAATTAGCAGGTCGTGTTTTTGTAAAGCTTGTTTTTCTTTAACCTTGATAGAATGTGTCGGTGATGTAAGAGAATGTGTGTTACATTGTCACTTTTTGCAGTTTTATATAGCGTGAACTCGACCAGAATGTATTGGAGCATTTTGCATGAGCACCAGTTACGTCAATGACAAACTCATTTTTTTGGTATGCACAGGGAGGTTAAGTGAATTTTCCAGAATCCCCAGCAATGCCAGAAGAGATATATCGGCCTCCCAGGACGGCTTACAAGTTGCAGTATAATTGCAGTATGCAGCAGGAGTGTACCAAGTAAACATGTTGCCTGGAACCTTGGTTTGTTAAATGGATCAAAGTGTCTCTTGTAAAGATTCTACTGAGAGCTTGGGAAGGGAGGGGCGCTTGAACCTCTGTGTACTCAACACACCCCCTGAACACAGCGTGATGTGCGCTGGCAAGTGATTTATAATAAGTAATACTGTCCATTTTAAAGCCTGTTCTCAAGTCGGTCACACCTCCATTGGTTTCCAGAGCAATATATATGCTACTGAAAAGATACGCAGTAACTAAAACATCTCTCAGACTGCTCCCAGGCAGCTTCAAGTGTCCTGAGCACAACTTCAATTGATTAACTGCATTTGAACTGCTGTGGAGAAAAATCCTCCTACCTCGTGCATCTAACCTCTGAGCCCCCTCTGCCGAGCAGCCTCTGTTGTTGTTCCCGGCGTATTCAGCGAAAGTCACCTCAGTGACACAAAACGTCATGCTACCCTATGAAGGAGAAGAGGCTGCCACGAACACCAGACGGAGAACACCGGCTGTGAAGGGGAGAGAAAGACTGCCAGCAGGACCTTCATTTTCCGTAACACGCCAGCTCAGGTACGCTGAAACTCCATTGTTGGGGGCTGGGCAGCATCACCTGTGGCTACACGGGGCCTGGTTCTCGCAGCCATCCCGGAAAAGCTCCAACCTTCGAATTTACATTATATTTTTTATGTTTTTATATTTGGTTGTTAAGTAAATAAAATATTTCCTAATTTATGTATTAGCTTGATGAATGCTTGTTTCTGTATTTTTGTGTTTTGCAGTTCAAATCATTGAAATTGCTTTTGCCAGGGTTTCTGGATTCCAAATAAAAAATAATCACTCTGTAAGGGTCTCAAGATTAAAAAGATTATTCAGTAGTGGTCACCAGATTGCAGTAAAGTTCAAGTCAGTATCCACAGACGCTAAAAGCTTAAGAACCACCGCCTTAGATCACTAAATAGCATGTTTCAAAAATATCTTACATACGTAGTGTGTCTTACTGTGTACTTGTTCCACTTCAAGCTTTTTAAACTATTTACTAAATTGTAGCAGAGGCACTAGATGAGATCACAGTGAATGCAGGTTTCCAATATTTCAATGTATGAAGGATACAGACAGGAGGCCATTTGACACTAGACCTTCTACCAGAGATAAGCCAGAGCTTGAAACTGAGCCCTGCTCTCAGATGCTCCTATGTCTGCAGGAAGAAAAAACATCCCCACGTCTGTCCTAAAGATCCAGTCCTCAAAAGGTGTCAGTTGACATTTCGGAAGATTGAGTAGTAGTGTTGTAAAGCCACTAAGGTCCAATTCCATTTTATGTAGGTCTGACTCCATCATGGATAATGGAAGTTGCCAACGTCATAATCTTGGACAATTGAAGTCTCCATCATTCCAGAATTATGCAGAATCATTGTCATGTCTGCCATTTAATGCAGATGTCATTTGACCCTATCTTTCTAAGAACTGTGAAAACATAAAGCCATCTGATTGATGACATAGACAACTCTTGATGCAACATTTTTCTGGGCCAAATATCTACTTTCCACTCTCTCAAGGTTAAATAGGAGTACAAAATAATGTATTTTGAATTGACATCATTTTACCTTAAATGTTCATAAGGAAACGTCTGTGACTCATACCTTGCTGCACATAATCTAAGATAATGCGTAATTTACATAAGACATGTAAATCTTTGATAAGATTTAATATATAACTACTACCACTTGTCAGGAGAGGTTCTTTGCCCATATTTTTGCCCAAGATTCTGCCAGAGAAGGTACTGCCAGCACACTTTGGAGATGCTAAATCTCACTTGAAGACAGACGCCGAACCCCGAAGGAAGACCGCAGCATGGGTTTGTACTTTCACTTGGAGCACTGGCTACACACCTCTGCTGATAAAGATAGCCTTTGCTGTCAACAAGGTATGAAGTGCATCTCTTCTCCATAAGGAGCTCTAGACTGCAAGTAGCTCTGCCTTACATGCTCTCTTAGTGTAGCGCATAGAGGTAGACATTACAGAATTAGGCTTAAGATGACATTTTAAAATATGTTAGAAATGTTTGTTTTATTCTCATTAATAATAACCTGCCTTCTTCGTGTTTTTATAATATTCTGTGTAGTTGTGTTAGATGTACTGAGCAACAGATTGTTCCTTTAATAATACATACTTTTAATTAAAATTGTTTATTCATCTTAGTACAGTGTGTGTGTAATACTGTGAATAACGTAAATACGGTTTGTTGCTGTTTCCACTGTGCTCCTGATCACTTTATGGTATTGTTATTAATCCAAAAGCAATGCCTCTATGTAAATTGCGCATTAAATAGTGTTTTGCAGGGCTACAATAATCTGTCTTTTACAATCACAAATGGTGCCTTAATCCAAGTTCACAAATGCCACTCGTGGATGGGAAAGCACACCTAGTAGAGCTATGCCAAAGTCATAGCATACTCAACAGTAGACCATTATGAGTCAAATGCTCCTGCAGAGTTTTAAGGTCTCCTATGGAAATGGAGCATGAAGTAACCAGTTGTCCCGCTGTGGAAATATGCATCATCCCTAGAGATGTAAAAGAACAACCACAGGAGCCATCCTCTTTAAAAAAAAAAAACAGGCTAAAATCGCTCTCGATCGCTTTTCTGATGGTGAACGTGAGTATGAAGCTGAAGAAAAAACTGTTACAGGAATGTTTCCCGAAATTTTACCCATAAAATAAAAGGACTCTCCAAAATAGAACAATCATTGGCCACAACCGTGCTCCCATATATACCTACAAGAAAAAAGGAATTCATGGGCTGAAACTGAAAATATGTTACTACACATGAGTGGGCAGGGCTCCACTCATGGTGCAACACTGGGAGATGCAGTTTCACAGGTTACTGCGTATCGCGTCCTAACTTTTAACACAGCTGTCTTACTAATTCCACCTAACAGGTAATGACGCCATTAGCATAGTTAATACCTGACATTTCTTAACATCTCCAAAAATGAACAGTAGAAATGCCAACCACAGGGATCAGCACATCCCGTTCTGCTAAGAAATTGCTTTCATTTTGCACACTAAACCTCTCTGCGCCCAGCACAAAAAGACAAGTGTTAAGATGGAAATTCAAGTCAAGGAGGGATCCCCAAGTCCACTCAGCCAAAGAAAGAAGAGAAAAAGAAGGAAGAATGCTGGGTAAGCTGGCCATCTATGGTGTCCAAGTGCTGGGAAGGATCAGCTAGCAGCATGCTTTGAAGTTCCTTTTTTTTCTCCTGTCTTCCAGTTCAGAATATTTCACACACCTAGTCAGTCCTGTAAAGAATCAATCACACTTCCATTTTCTCATCTATACAGTTAAACATAGAACACCTTACATTTTCAAACATATACTACACACATACTTACTCTCTTATACAATCACTGATACAAGTACACATTGATCTGCACAGAGTCACACACCTCCCAGCCAGCCACACACACACTCAGTCTCCCATACAAATACTTGGGCAATCAATCAATAACCCATATAGTTACTCATATAGCTACTGATCAACACATACAGCAGTTTACAGAACAACAGACATAATGATGCACAAATTAAGACAGTTTAGTCACTAACCCATGCACTCAGTGAGACATATTTAATCACTCACTCATACAGTCAGTCATGCACCTACTAAATCCTTCATCCAGACACTTATACATCCACTCATTCTTCAATATGTAAGACATATTTAAACTTTACAGAAACATAAAATTACTGGATGTTGTTTTCAGTGATGTCATCAGTGATGTCATTTGAGATGTCATCAGTGATGTCATCAGTGATGTCACTGACCATGTCATGAATGATGTAATATGTGACATCATCAGCAGTGGATTGCGGGTGCGCGATATATAGTTAGTGCAACTAACTATATATGGAATTTCAATGGTTTTGTGTGAGTAAAATAAGGTTTTGTAAATGCTAATTCCTAACTATATATGGTCTATAACCTATGGTTTTTTCAGTGAATTTTCAAGGTTTTGCAAATGCTAATTCCTAACTATATATGGTCTATAACCTATGGTTTTTTCAGTGAATTTCAATGGTTTTTTAATAGAAAATATCAAAAGCTTTAAAATGTATTCTTCTTTAAATCGAAAAATATATTTTATATGTTTTTAATAAAAAAAATTGATATTTTTTTTTAAATAATTTTTTTTGTTTCGCTTCCGGTCCGCGAACCGGGTTGCTTCCCGTTAGCTCAATTTGCTGCCGTGACCCGGTCCGCGAACCGGTAAACGTTCCGTTAGCGCAACTGCCACGTTAGAAAACAACATCGTGACGTGTCGCGTAAGCGCGATGTATCGCGTTGTCGCGTAATGCGTCTAATGACGCGCCGCGTTAGCGCACCCGGAAGTGCTCCGGTGCGCGAAGCGAGGCGCGAAGCGCAGCTTCCCAGAAGCAATCCGGGGCGCGGCGCGGAGCGCGTAACGTAAGCATAACAGGTCATGTGACTTGTTAATAACACTTTTCATTGGTTCATTTCACTTTTGGTTTCCTAATGATGTAATGCTAGGTCATGTGACCTAAAAATAACACTTTTCATTGGTTTAGAACAATTTTTTTCCCAAATGATGAAAACCCCTCCTTGTTTCCTCACTCTGACTTTCATCTTTGTGAGAGGAAGACCTTTTTTCATCACTTAGCAATGGCAAGTGTTGTAGCTTCAGCTGGTGCACCCCCACCACCACCACCACCTTTTAGGAAGAGAGGACCACCTCCTCAGGTTATGGTTCAGCAAGAGGAGGAAGAAGAGGAAGAAGAGGAAGAGGAAGAAGAGAGGCATTTTTTGCGAGAAGAGCCTAGGAGGTCCCGTGTCAAAGTGAATTTAATTTGGCAATTTTTCAAATATCCCCAGGGCCAAAAAAAAGTGAATGCTCGGTATGTAACTTGCCTTATTTGCAAAAAAGATCTGTCCAGAGGGACAGATAACAAATATAGTTATGGCAATTATACGATGCATCGCCATATGGAGAGGTGGCACCCTAACAAATACAGTGCTGCGCAGGTACGTGACCTGCAGGATAACCCCCCTCCTGTGGCCAGAAGATCAAATGTAGAGGAAGTGACGGGACCAGAGGCGAGGGAGACGGTCCCAAATATACAGATGAGGTTCGGGACAATCAAACAAGTGTGCGTGCGTTGCGGTCAGTTGATTTGCTACAGAGAAAGTAGCATCAATTTAATCAACTTAGCAATTGACAATCATGATTGTCCAAACCGCCCCAGAAAATAAATTATCTTTTTTTTTTGTTGCTCCTGTTGAGCCCTTTAGAATGAATCGTTTTCGTTTCCCCCCCCAAAAAAAAACCAAAAAAAATATAAAACCGTTCAAAAAATACAAAAAAAGTAAAAAAACATTCAGAAAAATAATAAAAAATATATAAAACAACAAAAATAATTAAAAAAAAATCTTTTCAGAACTACCTCCCCTTTATAAAAAAAATTGCTAGAATGTTTAGCAACCTCTATTTCTTTTGGTTCGCTTCCCGGTTCGCGAACCGGTACGCGAACCGGAAGCGAACCAAAAAAATTTTTTTAAAAAAAAAGAAGAGTAAGTATAAGGGAAGGAAACAGAGAGTAATGTTAAAAGAAAGACAGCTATAGGGAGTAAACCAGAGATACTGTTTAATAGATCTATTTACCGAAGAAAAGATGGAAGAGGGTATAATTGTGAAAAACAAAATAGATAAAGAAGTGAAAGAAAAAAAGGAGAGTAGAAGAATAATAAACAAGAGTTTCTTAGAGAATGTGAGTGAATGTTCAAAATAAGATTAAAACATGTGGAATAACAGAGAGAAAAAACAGAAAGCAGAAAAGAAGAAGTAACAGAAAAGGAATGATTGAAACAGCAAAGAAATGTAAATAACATAGGGGCATATTATCAACATAGGCGATAAAATTATCGCTGCTTTTATTGGCAGAAATCTGCCGCTAAAGCCGCTTTTGCGGCAGAAAACTGCCACTAAAGCCGCTTTTGCGGCAGTTTTCTGCCGATAAAAGCAGCGATAATTTTATTGCCTGTGTTGATAATATGCCCCTTAGTGTGCTTGAACTACAGGGAGAAAGCATAATGAACAAGTAGTGAAAGAGTGATCAGTCAGAGACAGTGAGAGTAATAGAGACGGAGTGAGTGAACAAGAGTGAGGAACTATGAGAACAGAGGGACTGAGAAAAGGAGTGGAAGGAGTAGAGTAAGTAAGTAACAGAGAAAGGAATGAGGGAAGTAGCAAAGGCAGGAAACTGAGGGTTAAAGAAATGAAGCAGTGGAACTAATAGAAGTTAAATGTGATAGAAATGTAACGAAAAGAGTACAAAACACTTACCTTATAATTGTCGTTAACTTAGTCACTTGTTATTTTTATACTTTCAATCTGTGAAAAAAAAAATTTGAAAAATATTAAAACATGTATTCAAAAATTAGAAAAGACAGGGGAAAAGATTGACAATCATCCAATTTTACAAAGAAATAAAGTTAGAGATAAACATGCAGAAAAAAAGAGAAAGAAACGGTGATAGACAGTCAGAGACAAAAAGAAATTTAAATAGAGTAAATTACTTAGAGAGAAAAAAAGAAGATACTTTCAGTGACAGAAATGAAGGATAGATGAGTAAACTATATTGAAGTTGTGTAAGCTACTAAAAGAAAGTGAGTAAGGTAAACTATATAAGGAAAGGGTGAATAAGGAAAAGAGAGTGAGAGAGAGAGGAGACAGAGGAAGTGAAGGAAAGAGTGTCAGATACAGACTGAGTGAGGCATCTACACAATGTGATTCGTAATGTTAGGAAACACAGGTAATGTATTTGAAAAACGTGCAAGTTTTTTTGCTCAATCCACAATCACATCACTTGTGTTTCCTTTGCTTAGGTATCTCATTGTGCAGAAGTAGTCTAGCATATGAATGAGTACGCAGAAGGTGAGCACTGTATGCAACAACTTTGACACTTACAGAAGCCTCAGCTTCTCCATGCCCCCTACACAGTCCTAAATATATACATTTTAAACTGACGGTATCTTGTTGCAGATGAAGTGAGGCCAATCTTGCAACATGGTGCATCTTTTGCACTGCTGCTGCGTCACAAAAGTGACGCAATGGCGGCGCAAAAGAGGCGCACGGCCATCATAAATCTGCCCCAAACATTTTAAATGATTGTTTCAGGATGCCGATAAGGTGTGGCCTATCCAGAGATTTGTTTGAGGTGAGGCCTACTCAGGGTTGCAGATGAAATTTAGGCTTATTGAAGAGTACAGAGGAGATAATACATGTGCAGGCGTACCAATAAAGTGAGTCATGTCCACTGCAGTCTTGAACAAAGGCCACACCTCCTCTGTGTCCCTGGACAGGCCTAAACCTCATCTGCACAATGTGATTCGTAATGTTAGGAAACACAGGTGATATAATTGAAAAACGTGCAAATATTTTTGCTCATTTCACAATCACATCACCTGTATTTCCTCAGCTTAGGTATCTCATTGTGCAGATTTAGTCTAGCATATCCAAGAGTACGCAGAAGGTGAGGACTGTATGCAACAGTAAATGTACATTACTCACCTCCCTTGACACTTACAGAAGCCTCAGTTTCTCCATGCCTCCTACACAGTTCTAAATGTATATCATAAATACAAAAAGGTACAGAAATAATTATACATGTTAAATGGTTTATTTTTGCTGTTCTCAGAATATATCAAATTTCACTAAAAACAGTGAGTTGAAGGTATTCATCATATAACAGCGGGGGAAAAAAACACAATCAAAATGATTGTGTTTAAAAAACCCATATAACATAACCAATCAGAAATCAGAACTCCTGAAAAGTAACTTACTTTCCATGACGTCGAAGAATGTCCTATGAACAGCTTATACTCTGTTGTGCTGTTATTATTTTCTGCCCGCCACTTTCTGAAAGAAAAGCTCCTTTGTATTGACAAATATGTTACATACAATAAATGACTTCTCGCTCTCTACCGCACTTCTCCTCAAGGCCAAATCGTGTAAGAGCCATTTATAACTCTTGGAATTCTTCTAAGCAAATCCCATCATTTTCTTTTTCCGCAACTTTCAGAAAGAAAACGTCCAAGATCACTTTCACAATCCTGTACTAGTAATATCTCACCCTTCTTGCTCACTCATGTTCCACATTAACTTTTCACTCTGTACTACACTTATCCTCAAGGCCAAATTGTGTAGGAGCCATTAGAACCTCTTGAAATTCCTCAGAGCAAATCCCGAGATTCCTACCCTAAAATTTTGGTTGTAAAAACACACACTTATCCTCAAGGCCAAATTGTGTAGGAGCCATTAGAACCTCTTGAAATTCCTCAGAGCAAATCCCGAGATTCCTACCCTAAAATTTTGGTTGTAAAAACACCAGGTAAGAATTTTTAAGGTCAAAAGGCAATTTTAAAAAAAAAGTTAAAACAGAATCATTGCAGAATGACCAGCCGTGTCTAGACTTCAAATAAGCTGTGTAATGTCCTGATGTTGTTGAAGGACCGTCATGATATATAATTGCTGCAGTTACAAAAGTCCTTCCTGATATTGACAACTGCGAAGCCACAAAATTTTTAATTAAAGTTGTCAATTTTGTTCCATCAGGCCTACATCGTTGGAACATTAAAATGACATACTGGCCATATGTTCGTATAAATAATGTGGAGAACATTGCAGACTTACATTGGCTACACTCCATGTTGTGATCAGCTGCTTTTACTAGCTTACTAAAGGACACTGATTTACTGTCTGGCAAAGTTAAATATATAAATCTTTCAGACTCTACACTAGTAGTACTTGATACCCTACTGTTCTCGCAGTCATGCTGCCATTGATAAGAAAGGCCAAACAGATGATCTACATCTACACCTTCATCTTGCAATACATCAAGCATATACATTAAAAACTCCTGACAATCTTGCTGAATATTTTGAGAGAATTGCATTTGACCTGAACATTTGTCTAACAGATTTCGAATTTCAGACACACTTTCTATTTTTGTTCTATCAGTGCTACATTTCTCTAACACAGAATTCAACAAACTGCAAAATCTTTGATCCGAATTGACCACAATCTCTTCTTTTAAAGTTTCTAGAGAAAAGACAACATTAACCACTACATTAGCATAGCAGTTGGCACCAGAACTATTTTCAAATTGAAAACCAACAACATCTTCAAGATAATCCATTTTTTTTCTGCTTATAATTTCAGGTTCATCGAATTTTCGTCTTTTTGCTACAACCTCCCTACTATTGGTCACATTTCTTCGTTTCCGGCCTACCACACGTTTCTCAAACAAAGGATATTGAGGCAAATGTGGCGCATACTCTCTTCTTAACCTATTGTATTCCTTAACACAATCTAGATCCGCACAAATGTTTGTGACATCACACTCAATCAAGTACAATCCCGATAAACTTCTGACTCGTGAGAATGCCACATATGCCATACCCTCCTTGAACACAGAACTGCCAATATTCACCAATGCACTGTCTACACTTAAACCTTGTGATTTATGGATTGTCACCGCATATGCCAAGCAAACAGGAAACTGCTTATGGCGAACATATAAGTCTTTTACAAGCAAAAACCTAGCAGAGCAACGACCAATAAGCTGTACTTCCTCAATGCCATCAAATTTAATTTTTAAAAATTCAATTCCATCTCTATTTCTGTATTTCTCAAAATCAACAACATTACCCATTGATCCATTTACCAGACCTCTTTCAACATGTAAATTCCTTCTTAAAATTATACGGCAATTTAAGCACACATTCAGAGTCTTTTCAAAACCTGCAGTTTTAGATATAGTCTTCTCTAATGAATCCAATTTTGATTTCAAATTCTCAGACAAAATAATTGTTGTTCCCATATGCTCTACTCTGTCAATAGCTTCCAGTTTCACAATCTCTTGGTTTTCTAAATGCAACATTTTGTTGTTGAAGATGGCACATTCTGCAAGAGTTGGCATCAAACATATTCCAGATTTCTTCTCAGTAATTTTCCGAAAAATATTCTCAGGCACAACGTCTTCTTCTGGATACAAATTTGACAGTAATCGTGCATGTAAAGCTTCTTTCCCATGCTCAGTCACTTTTCCGATTCTAACATCTTGTAGAATATTCTTATAATCTTCATCCTTCACTTGACGCATATTTTCACGCAGTCCAGCATAATTGAAGTTTAACCATATATTGACTTTGCCAATGCTCCCTAGGCACGTCCTGGTATCTTCATGCGTGAGCATTTTGAATTCAGGTTGTCCTTTCACTGGTGTCAGCTGCAGAAGATCACCGAAAACAATGATGTGTTTGCCACCAAATAACACATCATACTCTGTTTTGAGAACTTCTTGCATTCTCAAATGCACAAAGGCAAGCATGACATTGGAAACCATGCTTACTTCGTTGATGATAAGAAGTGTCATTTTCCTCAAGACTCTTGAAACTTCACAACAAGCATCTCCAGATAACTTGTGGTATTGTAATTTGTTATCATGCTCCACTGGCAGCATCAGTTGACGATGCAAAGTAATACCTTTAATGTTATGTGCTGCCAGTCCAGTTGGAGCGGTGACAACACAAGACAGCGATGACTCAGTCCTTTTCTGCAAAGAACATGAAATTGCTTTAATGAGGAAACTTTTTCCAGTTCCCGCTTCTCCACTCACGTACAGTCGGACAGCCTTCAACGATGTACATGAGCACTCTTTCTTCTCATGACTTAATCCATGATCAATTTAGTTGGTAACTTCATCATATATTTTCCTCTGCTCAACGTTGAGTTGTCTTTCCAAGTCTTCTAAGTTAACCGCATCCTCCTGAGCATGTGCCATGGCTCTTTCCACTTCAATCATGGCAGTGGCAGCTTCATTTTCGATAACTGGTCCTCCGAGTGGATCCTGACTCAATGAAACAGAACTCTGACTGTCCTGAGAACTGTCTCTAGCAATCTCGGCTGCAATCATTGCTTCCTGCTCGATTTCCGCATTCAACATTTCTAGATATTTGGGAAAAACAGGACATTCTATGGTCTCCTTGGCGGCATTGAAAGAGTCTTCGTAACAGAGGAAATCTCCAAGCAGTTTCTCTTCTGCACGCCAAGGCTTGAAAAGTTGCAAAAGAGCTAAATAGAAAAACTCTTTTCTTTCAGGAGATTCGCCACTCAATTTTCGATGGTTTACCAATTGGCATTTTCTTTGCTTGACCAGACATCCCTCACTTCCAATTACAGCATACGCTCCTTTATCAATATCTTCTTTGATGTTCCTCTTGAATATGTAATTTTGTAGAACCTCATACAGACAAACATTTTCGAGGTGACTGCTTCTATTTGGATAATATGTATCCAACATGTTAGTCTTCGATGCGACAACATCTTCAGACTGAAACTGTACAACTTCTTACTGAGGCTTTTTTCATGGGAAATGTCCTCCCACATATCCTTCAATTCTGTCTTTTCTTTTTTAGTGATGTAAGATGTCACATACCGAGCCACAGCCATACAGTTATCAGCCACAAACTGTATATCCATGTTAGCATTCCACATGGACAAAATCACTGGGTTGTAGTCGTTGATGTACTTGGACTCTTCGTTCCTTTTCAAATTGTATGTGTTTTTGGGTGATTTCCTCGTCACATTATGTCGCAGCGAAGACATCAAACTGTTCACTCTTCCTTTAGAAATCACCGGTCGTGGAAAGCCGAAACGACATTTTGTGTAGAACTTGTCCTTGTTTCTGAATTTACGACGACAGTACTTTCCGCAACGATGGCTTTGGAAGCGTAAAACTTGTTCTCTTATGCTTTTGTCTTCCTTTGTCTTTGGAACAGCACATGTAGAATACTGTTCTATGAAACTCATCACTAAGTCATCCGGATCTGTTCCAAATTTGGGTGCATCTTTGATCCGTAGCAGCATATGTATATGAGGAGCACCTCTTGCTTGGTACTCCTTTCTCCAGAAGAAATCCAACACCTCTCCAAGAGGTGGATTTTTCTTGTTCATGATGAAAGCCATCATAGCTTCAAACCTATGATTGAAGTACCTGCATACATTCACTGGATCCAAAGAGCACAGTTCTCCGGGTTTCTTGAATTCGATATTTTCAATGTTTCCATTTGCCTCTCGTAGAAATTCAAGTAAGTCTTCCCAGCCATACTCGGCACAGCTGAGAGTGAGGAACCATGTGGGAGTTCCTAAGTTCCTCAGCATACATTTTAAATCACCATGACGACGGTACCAGTACTCATTAGTACCACGCTGAAACGCCATGAGATTAATCAGGTGAGAATCCAAAATACTGTCTTGCACATTGACTTTATCCATAAAGTCCCTTGCCGAGATATTTTGCATCTGTACACCACTTTTCAAGATGTGGTTCACTGCATATGACAGTCCAGACAGATCGCTTTCAAACAGGAGATGAAACAAATAGGGAATGCATTGACGAAACCTAGGATATTCTGCCTACAATCGTAAAGTACGGTATTCAGAAGCAGGAATTTGATCAGGTCGCTCATCATATCTTCCTCCTTCACCTGTTGGAAATAGCTGTGGGAAACACAGAGCTTCCAAACTTTCCTCCCAAACACTAATAGGACTCCCTTAGGCTTGTTTCATTTGAAACAACTCAATAGCATTCCCCATGACTTCCTTGGAATGCAAAGGATGAACACTATAATGTTCATATATTCCTTCATTTTTAGAGGCTTCTACTTTCTCAATTTGACCAGCACACAAATTGTTATCCTCTTCTTCACTTACTTCCTCTTCTGCAACATATACATTCTTATAGTACTTATTTTTTTTCTTCAAATACAATGGTGCCTCTTTGACTTTCCTAACATCCACTAAATCTTGCCATATTTTCTTACTCTTTGTCGGAACCCCATTAACTAAGATAACCAGAGGTTCCTCTTCCACTTTCTCTACTCCAATTGTATTAATGTTTTCTTCAAATCTAGAGGCAAATAAACAACTCTTCCCTTTAATCCTCTCTGTAAATCTGATGGATGCAATTTCCCTGTCTTTGGCTCCATTCGTACAATAGCCTGAAAGGGATGGACACGTTGAATCAAAATAGATTCATAAGTATTTAAATCCTTCAATTCAGAAGGAATCTCAACCAATTCCAGATTATTATGAACCGCTCTAGCAGGCATCCGGTTTTGATTTAATTTGTTACAACAATAAGTACACACACGTTGATCCAATCCCAAATCAAAACAATTTTCTACCATCAAGTATGTTGCGAAATCCTTCCATTCACTATTATTTTCTCTTTCACTTTTTGCATATAAATCCACTAACTTAGTCTGATTCTTATAATAAGTGCGTCGACAACACACACAAGTGAAATTAGGCCTCTCACTTGATTTCACCTGAAACGTGGCAATTTCCTTCTGAAAATTATCTGTACTGGAAATCTGTACACTCTCTTCCACATTACCTTCTTCTTCTGGGTCAATTTCAACATTCTCCTCTTTACTTGCAAAGTAACAAAACTCAATTTCTGCACAAATATACTTCACATCTACTTCTGAACCATGCAAAAGAGCAGTGCATAATTGTTTAAGCATAATTGCTGGACTCTTAGCATAATACAACATTCTAACTAATTTCCTCACTTTATTATGATGCACTGCTAGCATCCTGAAATGATGAAAAACACTCTGGCATACTCTCCTGGAAAGACAAGCCAATGAATGACCATGCAAACCTGTCAGTTCTCTCAATCTGCAAGGATCTAAGTCTTGCAAAAACTTAATTTTTTGTTTCAGACTTTTCTTACTATATGTACGTAAGAAATTACAAAACAAATCAATTGATTCCTGTCGCACACTGCAAATACTACTACACTTCCAGGTGTACACTGGACCCTTAGGACGTCTCCCTAAAACTTCATCACCTAACACCTCTTCTGCCTCTGTTGTCACAAGTTTTTCTTTTTCAACCACACATCCATCTTTCACCTCATATGCTCGACCACTGGTGTCAACTGCATGCACCAAATCATTATCCTGGAAATAACTCTCCTGATTAAAAAATGCCTCACAACTTGAACTATGCATCCATTCTCCTGAAAAAACTTCACAAAAATTACTACGATTAACTGTTCTCTTCCATCTACTATTTGATTTGAAATCATAAATTGCCTTGTTTAGTTTCCTAATTCTATTGATTATCAAAATAAATAACTTTCGCTTAATTTCGAAAGCCTGATCAATAATTTTCTCTACATCTTTCTTTCTCTTATAAAAAGCCACTTTCTGTTGACTTTTCTTAATATTTTTTAACAAATTGCCAATTATCCTATTGCGGAACATTCGTCTACGAATGTCCCTAAACTGATTTTTCCTTCTACTACCATGCACAGAGTTATCTCCTGCTCTAGCAGTAACATTTTGAGTGGCCTTTCCTTCCCATTTAAATTGGCTCTCTTGTTCTGGACTAAAACATGTTCTGTACTGATACTTTTTCGTCTGCAAATGTTTCTTAAAAAAGATTTTGTTGTCTTACCCGGAGCTTTCTTGGTGACTTGACAAGTTTTTATTGTAGAGGACTGCTGCAAGCATTTAGTAAGCTGCTGTGTTTGACGTTTTGTAGCCTTTTTCCTCCTGTCCTTCGAAGACATCGTATAATTTTGAAATGATCTGCAGTTGAATCTGTGGTAAAATATAATAAAAATGTTATTAACCACTATTACCAAACAGTAAATTAATAACATTCGTCAAAAATTAACAGACTAGTTGTCAATTCTACATACAATAATTTTTAGTGCATTAGCAAATTTAAAACTCACAAATAGCAGCAAAGAAATGGAATGCTTCTACATTTGACCTGTGCTCTTTTATATGTGAATCTGAACTCATTTTATTAGCATATTTCACTATTTTAATAAAGACACTTCACACAATCTGTTTTTGAAGTTGTATTTAATTTTAAATAAAATGGTTTACATAGTTACTTTTCATTTCGAGTAACTTAAATTTATTTTTAAAAGTCTTTATAGGTTAATAGGCTCGAGCAAGTCAGCTGCCCACCCTATGTCATACAATTCTGACAAATCAGCATCCTCATCATATTCTTCCTCATCCACAGGATATAAATCATCCAAGGGATCTACTTCCACTGACGTTTCAATAACAAGTTCAATGATAAGATCGAGATCAACAGATTGCTCATTATCACTCATGCTTGATGTTGTCGTGATCTTTAAAAAAAGAGAACAACAATGAGATGTTGCAGAGTAAGAGACAAATCTCAGAGACTATAATAGTAAAATTGTTTAACAAGAGTAACATTTTGCAGATATTATTTAACCATGTCCAGCGATGCTGAGGAGGTGAGGCCTATGTCCAAGTTTTCAGTGAACAGGACTCATCTCTTCTTAACCTTGGATAAGCCTCACCAACACTGTGTCCCCTGCTAATACTAAAATTTAAAGGAGCAGATTTATGTTAACTGGCGCATCCCCAGGGATGCACCAGTTAACGTGCGCCACTGCTCTGTCACCCATGATGTGCCGCATTTACAATGCAGAGCACCATTGAGCAAAAACAGCACAGATGCGTCACGCATCTGTTCCACAAAAACGGCGCATTGCAGGAATCACGTCATAAGCGCGACATATCTACTGCAATGCACAGGGGCAAGCCACACATTGCATGGTGCATCACTCCTTATGCCTGTTTCAAACAGGCGTAAGGATTTGATTCAGCAATGCCATAAAGGTGACTCAGTGAAATCTTCTTAATTTTACTGTGTTAGTTTTACAGGGCTTTCATGCAAATGACTGCCCACCCTACAACAAAACACTCACATGAAACCTGACGCAGGTTTCATGTGGCACAGGACTTTACAGCATGACACATCTGCCTAGATGCATCAAGTTGTAAATATGTCGCAACATAGCACATCTTTTGCACCGCCGCTGCGTCACAAAAGTGACGCTCAGCGGCGCAAAAGAGACACACGGCTATCATAAATCTGTCCCTAACATTTTAAATGATTGATTCAGGATGACGATAAGGTGTGGACTATCCAGAGGTTTGTTTGAGGTGAGGCCTACTCAGGGTTGCAGATGAAATTTACGTTTGTTGAAGAGTACAGAGGAGATAATAAATGTGCAGGCCTACCAATGAAGTGAGTCATGTCCACTGCACTCTTGAACAAAGGCCAGACCTCTTCTGTGTCCCTAAAAAGGCCTAAACCTCATCTGCACAATGTGATTCATAATGTTAGGAAACACAGGTGATGTAATTGAAAAATGTGGAATTTCTTTTCCTCATTTCACAATCACATCACCTGTGTTTCCTTTGCTTAGGTATCTCATTGTGCAGATGGAGTCTAGCATATCAAAGACTACGCAGAAGGTGAGCACTGTATGGAACAATTTTGACATTTAAAGAAGATTCAGCTTCTCCATGCCCCCTACACAGTCCTAAATGTTTACAGTTTAAACTGACGGTATCTTGTTGGAGATGAAGTGAGGCCTATCTTGCAACATGGTCCATCTTTTGCATCACTGCTGCATCACAAAAGTGACGCAACAGCGGCACAAAAGAGGCGCACGGCCATCATAAATCTGCCCCTAACATTTTAAATGATTGATTCAGGATGACGATAAGGTGTGGACTATCCGGAGGTTTGTTTAAGGTGAGGCCTACTCAGGGTTGCAGATGAAATTTAGGCTTGTTGAAGAGTACAGAGGAGATAATACATGTGCAGGCCTACCAATGAAGTGAGTCATGTCCACTGCACTCTTGAACAAAGGCCAGACCTCTTCTGTGTCCCTGGACAGGCCTAAACCTCATCTGCACAATGTGATTCGTAATGTTAGATAACACAGGTGATGTAATTGAAAAATGTGGAAATTCTTTTGCTCTTTTCACAATCACATCACCTGTGTTTCCTCAGCTTAGTTATCTCATTGTGCAGATGTAGTCTAGCATATCCAAGAGTACACAGAAGATGAGGACTGTATACAACAGAGCAATGTACATTACTCACCTCCCTTGACACTTACAGAAGCCTCAGTTTAATATTTCTCAGTTCAATATTTATTTAAAGAAGCAGACACCAATATGACCTTCTCATAAATGTGAAAAGTGTTTTTTTTTAAAAATACGATTTTCTGGTCATAATTTGAAAACACAACACAGGTCCTATGTAGAAGCACACCCTATCAGTACTTAAATTAGCCAAGCACACATGGGGTCGTATTTACAAGGACCTTGCACCGCGGGGAAATGTCTTAAATTAAAATGGGAAAAATAACATCAAAGGGACTCAAAGGCCTTGTAAATATGCCCCAAGCAACCTATGAAACTCTAGCAGTACATATGAAGAAACCTAATTGATTTCAAAAAACGTATTTAAACACGTCATGTTAAGCAATTATATACCTACATTCATGGGGAAGTGACTTAAAATGCCCTAAGACACATGAAAGCGTATTTTTAAGGCCCTTGCACCATTTTTGCGTCACTTTTAACATGGGTATGTAACTCAAAGAATCAAAATCTAAATTTGCCAAGCACACATGGGGGCGTATTTACAAGGACCTTGCACCACGGGGAAATGTCTTAAATTAAAATGGCAAAAATAACATCAAAGGGACTCAAAGGCCTTGTAAATATGCCCCAAGCAACCTATGAAACTCCAGCAGTACATATCAAGAAACCTAATTGATTTCAAAAAACGTTTTTAAACACGTCATGTTAAGCAATTATATACCTACATTCATGGGGAAGTGACTTAAAATGCCCTAAGACACATGAAAGTGTTTTTTTAAGGCCCTTGCACCATTTTAGCGTCACTTTTAACATGGCTATGTAACTCAAAGAATCAAAATCTAAATTTGCCAAGCACACATGGGGGCGTATTTACAAGGACCTTGCACCACGGGGAAATGTCTTAAATTAAAATGGGAAAAATAACATCAAAGGAACTCAAAGGCCTTGTAAATATGCCCCAACCAACCTATGAAACTCTAGCAGTACATATCAAGAAACCTAATTGATTTCAAAAAACGTTTTTAAACACATCATGTTAAGCAATTATATACCTACATTCATGGGGAAGTCACTTTTAACATGGCTATGTAACTCAAAGAAACAAAATCTATTTGTAAAACACTTGACACAAAGCAACATTTTAAATACACAACTTTCTTCATAATTTTCTCCTTAAAGCATACTATTCTCTATTTAAATTAAATGAATCTTTTCTCACCTTAGCAAATACTTTTTGAGTTTCAAAACAGACTCAGACACACACCAATTTGTCTTCAGAAGAGCAAAGGGTATGCACTCCAGAGGCTGCAGCCAAAAAAAGCACAGAAATGCTGTAATTCATCACACATATCTCTCATGTCACCCAATCAAAACTCTTCCCTCACTTTTTTCAAATCAACACCCTTCCCCCCTCTGCCCTTTCTGCCTTTTTTGCATAGCAACCACCTCCTGAAAGACCTCTCATGTTTGCAACTTCACACAACAATGTTTCAATTGAACTCTGAACTCTCAGTACACCTGCGTATCCAGTGCAATCTTTCATAAAATGATTTTTTCTTGACCATTCAAATTACATCTTTCAAAGAACTCATCCATGCACCCTAACTTTCTGTTTCCAGCAATCAAAATCCACCAATCACTGCTACTGATTCATTAGCACAGAAACTCCACAGTTTTTTTCATTACATACTCCTACTGTTTCAACTGCCATTTCATTACCACACTTCATCTGACTGCAGCAGAACCTCCTCTCACTATGTTTTCTGTCTGGATTGTTGGACATAGTTACATCCATTGGGCTCAAAGGTATGCTGATAACAGAAATTTACACAACCTCAATTTACAAAATGTGGAAATCAACTGGATTGGCCGCAGAGGATTAAGATATCACCAATTGATACCATTGGTGAAAACCTTTTTGCATTTGCCAAAACCTGACCTGTTAATTGTGCACTGTGGAGGAAATGATTTGGGCACTTTGACTGGGGTAGGTCTGGAAATGCTTTTAAAGGACACCTTTGAACAATTGATGGCACTTTTTCCTCAAACTGCCTTGGTATATTCAAATATATGCCAAAAACAGAAATGGAGGTGGTCCAAGCAATTTTCTCCACAAATTGAGAAATCGAGGAAGCATGTAAATAAGTCTGTTTCAGCTTACATGAGAGACCATGGAATGGGCTCCATCTACAACAATAACTTGCGTTACTGCATGCAAGATATCTACAGAGAAGATGGAGTTCAGTTCTCAGATGAGGGGAACAGAGTTTTCATCCTGAATTTAAGACTATGTATTGGTACCTACTTATAAGTACCTAAATCTACCACGGAACCAAAAGCTCTTCTCAGAGCTACCCTTACTATGATCACTATAAACAAATTTTAAATGTAACTTTTTTTTTACTAATTTGCACAAATTACGCTTTCCGGAGCGCTACCCGGTACGCGCACCGGATGCTAACCGCGCGAAAATAAAAAAAAAAATGTTTTTTTTTCGCACATATGGGCCTCCTCAGCCACCCTCAGAAAACCTAGGGGGTCAGGATACATCTACCGTGCCCCCTTTTACCCATTCTGAACATTATTTGCCCTCCATATTGTATCTCAATTCTACAGAAACAGAAAATGGAGGACTCCCGTAACGCTGCCGATTCGCGTACCGGGGCGCGCAGCGGGAAGCGCTCGCTGAAAAAAGGTGGGAAAGTAATTCACAGAAAAACCACTGGAGACACTTTCACCAAATATAGATTAGCTCATACTACATACCAATCCCTACCATTTTCACAAATTTGATTGGAATTCCATTTAGCCATTTAGCCTGTAGACCTCTCTAAATACCCTCAGGTAAATTACTTCACAAAACACATCTGAAGTGTTGGAATTGACAACCAATTAAAATGTTACTTTCATTTTCTACTTTTTTTACCTGACATTTGATTGGTTACTTACCTGAATATATATAAAGAAAGAGAGAGAAACACAGCCATTTTGACTACTACTTCCTGAAGTACATTGCAAGAGCATTTTCACTGACAACTTAAACTTGTTTTTAAAAGGTAAGATGTTATTTTGAAAACTAAAGTATATTGTGCACTTTAAGTTAATATGGAAAACTTTTTCTGATAGTTATATACTATCCCTCTGTAATAGTTATAGATTTAGATAGACTTTTCTGTTATAGTTATGGATGGATTTAGGCTTGTCTTGTATAATTATGAATTTACTAAGGTTTCATCACATACACATTTTTATATTTCTACTACCAGTCTGATACTATACACTGCCCAAAGATAAATTCACTGTTAAATGAATCCCAACAGTGCCCTATTTCTACTGATATATATGTTTTTTTACGCAAATTTCAGGCAAAATGGAAGGAGAACAAAAGGTGTCATTTGAAATTGTCCTTGAAGAGACCAACCAAGAAAACATTGAACCAAATGACATTGAATTCATGGATGAATCACAGGACCATGAACTACTACAATGTGTACAATCTGTAGATTTCCTCCTTCAAAATGAGGACATGTTGCAAGTTATGTTCACTCAAAATAAGGACATTTCGGACACTCAAATGTTGGAAGTTATGTTCACTGAAAATGACGACATTTCGGACAGTCAAATGTTAGACGTTCTATTAAATTTTGAAAAACAATCACAAAAAAAAACAACAAAACGAACAATCAATAAACATACAATATTTGAAAAGTCTATCATTCTATTCTCCTCATAGTACGCTCCCCAGACCGCTTCCCGGTGCGCGTACCGGGCGCTCCCCACGCAAAAAAAAAATTTTTTTTTTGTTTGTTTTTTGCCCCGCGAGGCCCTTTTAAAGCCTCCACATCAAACCTAGGGGGTCAGGGAGGATCTACTATGCCCCCTTATGGTCATTTCCCCCTTTGTTTTGGCCTCCTCTTGTCTCTCAATCCTACCGAGAGACAAGATGGCGGCCCCTCCGGACTGTTTAGAATGTTGACAGACACCGGAGAGCCAATCAGCTTCGCTTCACGAAGTTCCGTTACGCGTCAAGTACGCGAACCGGGGCGCTAACCGGGGCGCGCTTACAGATATATATTTTTTTTTAACGTTAATTTATCAAAATCCACTGGAGCACATATATTGAGACCTAGCAAAGGCACATCGGGCAAACAATATCTACAATTTTGCCAATTTTCTTGGAAATCCATTCAGCCGTTCGAGCTAAAAGTGAGTCCAACCGCCCTATGGAAAATTGCATGGGAAAAACGCGTTTTGGGACCCCCCTTTTTTCTCGGCCCCCCCTTGACGAAACCCCCCCAAATTTTCAGGGGCTGCTCAGAAACAAAATGTTCCATTTTCCTGAAAATTTCAGCCAATTCCGTCCTCAAACGCCAACGTTATTCGACATAGAATTTTCAAAAATCCCATCGGAAAAAAATCCTAACTATATATACCTACTGGCGGTCGCCAGTAGGTATATATAGTTAGGATTTTTTTCCTATGGGATTTTTGAAAATTCTATGTGTAATATAAACATAAAGGAATATAAAAAAGTGTATGTGATTTAACGTAAGTAAATTCATAATTATAAAAGACAAGCCTAACACCATCCATAACTATAACAGAGAAGTCTATCTAAATCTATAACTACTACAGAGGGATAGTATATAACTATCAGAAAAAGTTTACCATATTAACTTAAAGTGCACAATATACTTCAGTTTTTAAAATAACAACTTACCTTTAAAAAGAAGTTGAAGTTATTAGTGAAAATCCTATTGAAATGTATACCAGGAAGTAGTAGTCAAAATGGCTGTGTTTCCTTCTCTTCCTTTATATTCAGGTACATAACCAATCAAATGTCAGGTAAAAAAAATGGAAAAGAAAGTAACATTTTCATTGGTTGTCAATTCCAACACTTCAGATGTGTTTTGTGAAGTAATTTACCTCAGGGTATTTAGAGAGGTCTACAGGCTAAATGGCTAAATGGAATTCCAACCAAATTTGTGAAAATGGTAGGGATTGGTATGTAGTATGAGCAAATCTATATTTGGTGAAAGTTTCTCAAGGGTTTCTTCTGTAAATTACTTCCCCACCTTTTTTAATGGAGCGCTTCCCGGGGAGCGCCCCGGTACGCGAACCTGCAGCGTTACGGGATTCCACCATTTTGTGTTTCGGTCGAATTAAGATACAAGATGGCGGGCAAATAATGTTCAGAATGGGTAGAAGGGGACACGGTAGACGTATGTTGACCCCCTAGGTTTTCTGAGGATGGCTGAGGAGGCCCATATGTGCGAAAAAAAAACATTTTTAAAAAAAATTTAGCGCGGTTAGCTTCCGGTTCGCGTACCGGGTAGCGCTCCGGGGAGCGTACTTTGTTGAAAATTAGTGAAAAAAGTTAGAGTAAAATAATAATTGTGAGTGATCAGATGTAGGGTAGCTCTGAGAAGAGCTTTTGGGTTTATGGTACATTTAGGTACTTATAAGTAGGTACCAATGCACAGTTTTAAATTCAGAATGAAAACTCTGTTCCCTTCATCTGAGAAGTGAACTCCATCTCCTCTGTAGATATCTTGCATGTAGTAACGCACGTTATTGTTGTACATGGAGCCCATTCCATGGTCTCTCATGTAAGCTGAAACAGATTTGTTTACATGCTTCCTCGATTTCTCAATTTGTGGACAAAATTGGTTCGACCACCTCCATTTCTGTCTTTGGCATATATTTGAATATACCAAGGCAGTTTGAGGAAAAAGTGCCATCAATAGCTCAAAGGTGTCCTTTAAAAGCATTTCCAGACCTACACCAGTCAAAGTGCCCAAGTCATTACCTCCACAGTGCAAAATTAATAGGTCAGGTTTAGGCAAATGCATAAAGGTTTTCACCAATGGTATCAATTGGTGACATTTTAATCCTCTGTGGCCAAACCACTTAATTTCCACATCTTATAAATTGAGGTTAGGTAAATTTCTGTTCTCAGCATACCTTTGAGCACAGTAGATGTAACTATGTCCAACAATCCAGACAGAAAACATGGGGAGAGAAGGTTCTGCTGCAGTCAGATGTAGTGTGGCAATGAAATGGCAGTTGGAAAAATAAGAGTTTAAAATGAAAAAAACTGTGGAGTTTCTGTGTTAAGGAAGCAGTAGCAGTGATTGGTGGATTTTGATTGCTAAAAACAGAAAATTAGGGTGCATGGATGAGTTCTTTGAAAGATGTAATTTGAATGGTCAAGAACAAATCATTTAATGAAAGATTGCACTGGATATGCAGGTGCACTGAGAGTTCAGAGTTCAATTGAAACATTGTTGTGTGAACTTGCAAACATCAGAGGTCTTTCAGGAGGTGGTTGCTATGCAAAAAAGGCAGAGAGGGCAGAGGGGGGAAGGGTGTTGATTTGAAAAAAGTGAGGGAAGAGTTTTGATTGGGTGACATGAGAGATATGTGTGATGAGTTACAGCATTCATGTGCTTTTCATAGCTGCAGACTCTGGAGTGCATACCTTTTGCTCTGCTAAAGACAAATTGGTGTGTTTCTGAGACTGTTTTGAAACTCGTAAAGTATTTGCTAAGGTGAGAAAAGATTCATTTAATTTAGATAGACAATAGTATGCTTTAGGGAGAAAATTATGAAGAAAGTTTTGTATTTAAAATGTTGCTTTGTGTCAAGTGTTTTACAAATAGATTTTGTTTCTTTGAGTTACATAGCCATGTTAAAAGTGACCCTTAAAAAAACGCTTTCATGTGTCTTAGGGCATTGTAAGTCATTTCCCGATGAATGTAGGTATATAATTGATTTATATGATGTGTTTAAAATTGTTTTTTGAAAACAATTAGGTTTCTTGATATGTACTGCTAGAGCTTCATAGGTTGCTTGGGGCATATTTATAAGGCATTTGAGTCTCTCTGATGTTATTTTTCCCATTTTAATTTAAGACCTTTCCCCGTGGAGTAAGGTCCTTGTAAATATGCCCCCATCTGTGCTTGGCAAATTTAGATTTTAATTCTTTGACTAACATAGCCATGTTAAAAGTGACCCAGAAATGGTGCAAGGGCCTTAAAAAAACGCTTTCATGTGTCTTAGGCCATTTTAAGTCATTTCCCCTTGAATGTAGGTATATAATTGATTTAGATGATGTGTTTAAAAACGTTTTTTGAAATCAATTAGTTTACTTGATATGTAGTGCTAGAGTTTCATAGGTTGCTTGGGGTATATTTAAAAGGCATTTGAGTCTCTCTGATGTTATGTTATTTTTCTCATTTTAATTAAAGACCTTTCCCCGTGGTGCAAGGTCCATGTAAATACGCCCCCATCTGTGCTTGGCAAATTTAGATTTTAATTCTTTGACTAACATAGCCATGTTAAAAGTGACCCAGAAATAGTGCAAGGACCTTAAAAAAACGCTTTCATGTGTCTTAGGCCATTTTAAGTCATTTCCCCTTGAATGTAGGTATATCATTGATTTAGATGATGTGTTTAAAAACGATTTTTGAAATCAATTAGTTTACTTGATATGTAGTGCTAGAGTTTCATAGGTTGCTTGGGGTATATTTAAAAGGCATTTGAGTCTCTCTGATGTTATTTTTCTCATTTTAATTAAAGACCTTTCCCCGTGGTGCAAGGTCCTTGTAAATATGCCCCCATCTGTGCTTGGCAAATGTAGATTTTAATTCTTTGACTAACATAGCCATGTTAAAAGTGACCCAAAAATGGTGCAAGGACCTTAAAAAAACGCTTTCATGTGTCTTAGGCCATTTTAAGTCATTTCCCCTTAAATGTAGGTATATCATTGATTTAGATGATGTGTTTAAAAACGATTTCTGAAATCAATTAAGTTTCTTGATATGTACTGCTAGAGTTTCATAGGTTGCTTAGGGTACATTTAAAAGGCATTTGAGTCCCTTTGATGTTATTTCTCCCATTTTAATTAAAGACATTTCCTCGTGGTGGAAGGTTCTTGTAAATACACACCCATGTGTGCTTGGCAAATTTAGATTTTGATTATTTAACTTACATAGCCAAGTATGCCTCTTTTGCATCACTGTGCATCACTTTTGTGACGCAGCGGCGGTGCAAAAGATTTGCTATGTGGCGACGTATTTAAAAATTGATGCATCTAGGCAGATGTGTCATGCTGTAAAGTCCCGTGCCACATGAAACCGATGCAGCAGTGATGGAAAAGATGCACCATGTTGCAAGACAGGCCTCATTTCATCTCCAACAAGATAAGAAGCTGAATCTTATGTAAATGTCAAAATTGTTGTATACACTGCTCAGCTTATGTGTACTCTTTGATATGCTAGAGTCCATCTGCACTATGAGATACCTAAGCAAAGGAAACACAGGTGATGTGATTGTGAAATGAGGAAAAGAAACTCTACATTTTTCAGTTACATCACCTGTGTTTCCTAAGTTTATGAATGACATTGTGCAGATGAGGTTTAGGTCTGTCCACGGACACAGAAGAGGTCTGGCCTTTGTTCAAGAGTGAAGTGGACATGACTTACTTCATTGGTAGGCCTTCACATATATTATCTCCTCTGTACTCTTCAACAAGTGTAAATCTCATCTGCAACCCTGAGTAGGCCTCACCTCAAACAAACCTCTGGATAGGCCACACCTTATCGTCATCCTGAATCAATCATTTAAAATGTTAGGGACAGATTTATGATAGGTGTGTGCCTCTTTTGCGCCGCTGTGCGTCACTTTTGTGACGCAGCGGCGGTGCAAAAGATTTGCTATGTGGCGACATATTTACAACTTGATGCATCTAGGCAGATGTGTCATGCTGTAAAGTCCCGTGCCACATGAAACCGATGCAGCAGTGATGTAAAACATGCACCATGTTGCAAGACAGGCCTCATTTCATCTCCAACAAGATAAGAAGCTGAATCTTCTGTAAATGTCAAAATTGTTGTATACACTGCTCAACTTATGTGTACTCTTTCATATGCTAGAGTCCATCTGCACTATGAGATACCTAAGCAAAGGAAACACAGGTGATGTGATTGTGAAATGAGGAAAAGAAACTCCACATTTTTCAATTACATCACCTGTGTTTCCTAAGTTTACGAATGACATTGTGCAGATGAGGTTTAGGTCTGTCCACGGACACAGAAGAGGTCTGGCCTTTGTTCAAGAGTGAAGTGGACATGACTTACTTCATTGGTAGGTCTTCACATGTATTATCTCCTCTAGACTCTTCAACAAGCGTAAATTTAATCTGCAACCCTGAGTAGGCCTCACCTTAAACAAACCTCTGGATAGGCTACACCTTATCGTCATCCTGAATCAATCATTTAAAATGTTAGGGACAGATTTATGATAGGTGTGTGCCTCTTTTGCGCCGCTGTACGTCACTTTTGTGACGCAGCGGCGGTGCAAAACATTTGCTATGTGGCAACATATTTACAACTTGATGGATCTAGGCAGATGTGTCATGCTGTAAAGTCCCGTGCCACATGAAACCGATGCAGCAGTGATGCAAAACATGCACCATGTTGCAAGACAGGCCTCATTTCATCTCCAACAAGATAAGTAGCTGAATCTTCTGTAAATGTCAAAATTGTTGTATACACTGCTCAACTTATGTGTACTCTTTGGTATGCTAGAGTCCATCTGCACTATGAGATACCTAAGCAAAGGAAACACAGGTGATGTGATTGTGAAATGAGGAAAAAAAACTCCACATTTTTCAATTACATCACCTGTGTTTCCTAAGTTTACGAATGACATTGTGCAGATGAGGTTTAGGTCTGTCCACGGACACAGAAGAGGTCTGGCCTTTGTTCAAGAGTGAAGTGGACATGACTTACTTCATTGGTAGGTCTTCACATGTATTATCTCCTCTATACTCTTCAACAAGCGTAAATTTAATCTGCAACCCTGAGTAGGCCTCACCTTAAACAAACCTCTGGATAGGCCACAGCTTATCGTCATCCTGAATCAATCATTTAAAATGTTAGGGACAGATTTATGATAGGTGTGTGCCTCTTTTGCGCCGCTGTGCGTCACTTTTGTGACACAGCGGCGGTGCAAAAGATTTGCTATGTGGCGACATATTTACAACTTGATGCATCTAGGCAGATGTGTCATGCTGTAAAGTCCCGTGCCACATGAAACCGATGCAGCAGTGATGCAAAACATGCACCATGTTGCAAGACAGGCCTCATTTCATCTCCAACAAGATAAGTAGGTGAATCTTCTGTAAATGTCAAAATTGTTGTATACACTGCTCAACTTATGTGTACTCTTTGATATGCTAGAGTCCATCTGCACTATGAGATACCTAAGCAAAGGAAAAACAGGTGATGTGATTGTGAAATGAGGAAAAGAAACTCCACATTTTTCAATTACATCACCTGTGTTTCCTAAGTTTACGAATGACATTGTGCAGATGAGGTTTAGGTCTGTCCACGGACACAGAAGAGGTCTGGCCTTTGTTCAAGAGTGAAGTGGACATGACTTACTTCATTGGTAGGCCTTCACATGTATTATCTCCTCTGTACTCTTCAACAAGCGTAAATTTAATCTGCAACCCTGAGTAGGCCTCACCTTAAACAAACCTCTGGATAGGCCACACCTTAATGTCATCCTGAATCAATCATTTAACATGTTAGGGACAGATTTATGATAGGTGTGTGCCTCTTTTGCGCCGCTGTGCGTCACTTTTGTGATGCAGCGGCGGAGCAAAAGATTTGCTATGTTGTGATATATTTACAACTTGATGCATCTAGGCAGATGTGTTATGCTGTAAAGTCCTGTGCCACATGAAACCTGCGTCAGGTTTCATATAGGTGTTTTGTTGCAGGGTGGGCATTCATTTGCATGAAAGCCCTGTAAAACTAACACAGTGAAATTTAGAAGATTTCACTGAGTCAGCTTTATAGCATTGCTGAATCAAATCCTTATGGCTGTTTGAAACAGGCATAAGCAGTGAAGCACCATGCAATGTGTGGCTTCCTCCTGTGCATTGCAGTAGACATGTCGTGTTTACGACGTGACTCGTGCAATGTGTTGCTTTTGTGGCACAGATGCGTGACGCATCTGTGCTGTTTTTACTCAATGGTGCTCCACATTGTAAATGCGGCACACCATGGGTGGCAGAGCAGCGGTGCACGTTAACTGGTGCATCCCTGGGGATGTGCTAGTTAACATCAATCTGCCCCTTTACATTTAAGTATGTGCAGGGGACACAGAGTCGGTGAGGCTTATCCAAGGTTAAGAAGAGATGAGTCCTGTTTACTGAGAACTTGGACATAGGCCTAACCTCTTCAGCATCGCTGGACATGGCTAAATAATAGCTGCAAAATGATACTCTTGTTAAACAATTTTACTATTATAGTCTCTGAGATTTGTGCCTTACTCTGCAACATCTCATTGTTGTTCTCTTTTTTTAAAGATAACGACAACATCAAGCATGAGTGATAATGAGCAATCAGTTGATGTCGATCTTATCATTGAATTTGTCATTGAAACGTCAGTGGAAGTAGATCCCTTGGATGATTTAAATCCTGAGGATGATGAAGAATATGATGAGGATGCCGATTTGTCAGAATTGTATGACATAGGGTGGGAAGCTGACCTGCTTGAGCCTATGGAACTATAAACATTTATTTTTAAAAATAACAAGAAATGAAAAGTAAAAATGTAAACCGTTTCATTTAAAATTAAACACACTTTCAAAAAAAGGTTATGTGTAGTGTCTTCAATAAAATATTAAAATATGCTCATAAAATTAGTTCAGATTCACATATAAAACAACACAGGTAAAATGTAGAAGCATTCAATTTCTTTGCTACTATGTGTGATTTCTAAATTTGACAATGCACTAAAAATTGTTCTTTGTAAAAATAACAAGTAGTGTGTTAAGTTTTTGATGACTGTTATTGATTTACTGTTTGGTAATAGTGGTTAATAACATTTTTTATTATATTTTACCACAGATTCAACTGCAGATCATTTCAAAATGTGAGAATGCCAACTAAGGATAGAATTAGAAAGGCTACAAAACGTCAAAAACAGCAGGTCCATCAAATATTGCAGCAGTCCTCTACAAAAAAAACTTGTCAAGTCACCAAGAAAGCACCAGGTAAGACCACGAAAACATTCATAAGAAACATTTGTAGAAAAAAAAGTAGTACTACAGAAAATGTTTTAGTCCAGAAAAAGAGAAGCAATTTAAACGGAAAGGAAAGGCCAATCAAAAATGTTACTGCTAGAGCAAGAGATAACTCTGTGCATGATAGTAGAAGGAAACAACAGTTTAGGGACATTCGTAGACGAATGTTCCGCAACAGGATAATTGGCAATTTGTTAAAAAATATTAAGAAAGGTCAACAGAAAGTGGTTTTTTATAAGAGAAAAAAAAAGTTGAGAAAGTTATTGATCAGGCATTTGAAATAAAGCGAAAGTTATTTATTTTGATAATCAATAGAATTAGGAAGCTAAACAAGGCAATTTATGATTTCAAAAGAAATAGTAGATGGAAGAGAATAGTTAATCGTAGTAATTTTTGTGAAGTTTTTTCCGGAGAATGGATGCATAGTTCAAGTTATGAGGCATTTTTCAATGAGGAGAGTTATTTCCAGGATAATGATTTGGTGCATGCAGTTGACACCAGTGGTCGAGCTTATGAGGTGAAAGATGGTTGTCCAGTTGAAAAAGAAAAACTTGTGACAACAGAGACAGAAGAGGTGTTAGGTAATGAGGTTTTAGGAAGACGTCCTAAGGGTCCTGTGTACACCTGGAAGTGTAGTAGTATTTGCAGTGTACGACAGGATTTCATCAATTTGCTTTGTGATTTTGTACGGACATTTAATAAGAAAAGTTTGAAACAGAAAATGATGTTGTTGCAAGAATTAGATCCTTGCAGAGTGAGAGAAGTGACAGGTTTGCATGGTCATTCACTGGCTTGTCTTTCCAGGAGAGTATGCCAGAGTGTTTTTCATCATTTCAGGATGCTAGCAGTGCATCATAATAAAGTGAGGAAATTAGTTAGAATGTTGTATTAAGCTAAGAGTCCAGCAATTATGCTTAAACAATTATGCGCTGCTCTTTTGCATGGTTCTGAAATAGATGTGAAGAATATTTGTGAAGAAATTGAGTTTTGTTACTTTGGAAGTAAAGAGGAGAATGTTGAAATTGACCCAGAAGAAGAGGGTAATGTGGAAGACAGTGTACAGGTTTCCAGTACAGATAATTTTCCGAAGGAAATTGCCATGTTTCAGGTTAAATCAAGTGAGAGGCCTAATTTCACTTGTGTGTGTTGTCGACGCACTTATTATAAGAATCAGACTAAGTTAGTGGATTTATATGCAAAAAGTGAAAGGGAAAATAATAGTGAATGGAAGGATTTCGCAACATACTTGATGGTAGAAAATTGTTTTGATTTGGGATCGGATCATCGTGTGTGTACTTATTGTTGTAACAAATTAAATCAAAACCAGATGCCTGCTAGAGCGGTTCATAATAATCTGGAATTGGTTGAGATTCCTTCTGAATTGAAGGATTTAAATACTTATGAATCTATTTTGATTCAAAGTATCCATCCCTTTCAGGCTATTGTAAGAATGGAGCCAAAGACAGGGAAATTGCCTCCATCAGATTTACAGAGAGGATTAAAGGGAAGAGTTGTTTATTTGCCTCTAGATTTGAAGAAAAACATTAACACAATTGGAGTAGAAAAAGTGGAAGAGGAACCTCTGGTTATGTTAGTTAATGGGATTCCGACAAAGAATAAGAAAATATGGCAAGATTTAGTGGATGTTAGGAAAGTCAAAAAGGCAACATTGTATTTGAAAAAAAATAATAAGTACTATAAGAATGTATATGTTGCAGAAGAGGGAGTAAGTGAGGAAGAGGATAGCGATTTGTGTGCTGGTCAAATTGAGAAAGTAGAACCCTCTAAAAGTGAAGAAATATATGAACATTATGGGTTTCATCCTTTGCATTCCAAGGAAGTCATGGGGAATGCTATTGAGTTGTTTCAAATGAAACAAGCCAAAGGGAGTCCCATTAGTGTTTGGGAGGAAAGTTTGGAAGCTCGGTGTTTCCCACAGCTATTTCCAACAGGTCAATGAGGAAGATATGATGAGCGACCTCATCAAATTCCTGCTTCTAAATACCGGACTTTACGATTGTATGCAGAAGATGCTAGGTTTCGACAATGCATTCCCTATTTGTTTCATCTCCTGTTTGAAAGCGATCTGTCTGGACTGTCATATGCAGTGAACCACATCTTGAAAAGTGGTATACAGATGCAAAACATCTCGGCAAGTGACTTTATGGATAAAGTCAATGTCCAAGACAGTATTTTCGATTGTCACCTGATTAATCTCATGGCGTGTCAGCGTGGTACTAATGAGTACTGGTACCGTCGTCATGGTGATTTAAAATGTATGCTGAGGAACTTAGAAACTCCCACATGGTTCCTCACTCTGAGCTGTGCCGAGTATGGCTGGGAAGACTTACTTGAATTTCTACGAGAGGCAAATGGAAACATTGAAAACATCGAATTCAAGACACCCGGAGAACTGTGCTCTTTGGATCCAGTCAATGTATGCAGGTACTTCAATCATAGATTTGAAGCTATGATGTCTTTCATCATGAATAAGAAGAATCCACCTCTTGGAGAGGTGTTGGATTTCTTCTGGAGAAAGGAGTACCAAGCAAGAGGTGCTCCTCATATACATATGCTGCTGTGGATCAAGGATGCACCTAAATTTGGAACAGATCCAGAAGACTTAGTGATGAGTTTCATACAACAGTATTCTACGTGTGCTGTTCCAAACGCAAAGGAGAAGAAAAGCCTAAGAGAAAAAGTTCTACGTTTCCAAAGCCATCGTTGTGGAAAGTACTGTCGTCGTAAATTCAGAAACAAGGACAAGTTCTACACCAAATGTCGTTTCGGCTTTCCACGACCGGTGATTTCTAAAGGAAGAGTAAACAGTTTGATGTCTTCGCTGCGACATAATGTGATGAAGAAATCACCTAAAAACACATACAATTTGAAGAGGAACGAAGAGTCCAAGTACATCAACGACTACAACCCAGTGATTTTGTCCATGTGGAATGCTAACATGGATATACAGTTTGTGGCTGATAACTGTATGGCTGTGGCTCGGTATGTGACATCTTACATCACCAAAAAAGAAAAGACAGAATTGAAGGATATGTGGGAGGACATTTCCCATGAAAAGAGCCTCAGTAAGAAGTTGTACAGTTTCAGTCTGAAGATGTTGTCACATCGAGAAATCGGAGCTTACGAATGTTCTGACCGGTTGTCTTCAGCAAGTCTCTATGCCAAATCCAGGAGTATCGTTTGGGCGAGTCTTGGTCTTGCTGCAACGCGTAATCGAGTTCTGAAACCTGTGCGGGAAATTGAGTATTTGGCGGAAAAGGAGCCAAACAGTACCGATATTTTGAAGACCAACATGTTGGATACATATTATCCAAATCGAAGCAGTCACTTTGAGAATGTTTGTCTGTATGAGGTTCTACAAAATTACATATTCAAGAGGAACATCAAAGAAGATATTGAGAAAGGAGTGTATGCTGTAATTGGAAGTGAGGGATGTCTGGTCAAGCAAAGAAAATGCCACTTGGTAAACCATCAAAATTGAGTGGCGAATCTCCTGAAAAAAAGGAGTTTTTCTATTTAGCACTTTTGCAACTTTTCAAGCCTTGGCGTGCAGAAGAGGAACTGCTTGGAGATTTCCTCTGTTATGAAGACTCTTTCACTGCCGCCAAGGAGACCATAGAATGTCCTGCTTTTCCCAAATATCTAGAAATGTTGAATGCGGAAATCGAGCAGGAAGCAACGATTGCAGCCGAGATTGCCAGAGACAGTTCTCAGGACAGTCAGAGTTCTGTTTCATTGAGTCAGGATCCACTAGGAGGACCTGTTATCGAAAATGAAGCTGCCACTGCCACGAATGAAGTGGAAAGAGCCATGGCACATGCTCAGGAGGATGCGGTTAACTTAGAAGACTTGGAAAGACAACTCAACGTTGAGCAGAGGAAAATATATGACGAAGTTACCAAGCAAATTGATCATGGATTAAGTCATGAGAAGAAAGAGTGCTCATGTACGTCGTTGAAGCCTGTTCGACTGTACGTGAGTGGAGAAGCGGGAACTGGAAAAAGTTTCCTCATTAAAGCAATTTCATGTTATTTGCAGGAAAGGACTGAGTCATCGCTGTCTTGTGTTGTCACCGCTCCAACTGGACTGGCACCACATAACATTAAAGGTATTACTTTGCATCGTCTACTGATGCTTCCAGTGGAGCATGACAACAAATTACAATACCACAAGTTATCTGGAGATGCTTGTTGTGAAGTTTCAAGAGTCTTGAGGAAAATGAAACTTCTTATCATTGACGAAGTAAGCATGATTTCCAATGTCATGCTTGCCTTTGTGCATTTGAGAATGCAAGAAGTTCTCAAAACAGAGTATGATGTGTTATTTGGTGGCAAACACATCATTGTTTTCGGAGATCTTCTGCAGCTGACACCAGTGAAAGGACAATCTGTGTTCAAAATGCTCACGCATGAAGATACCAGGAAGTGCCTAGGGAGCATTGGCAACGTCAATATATGGTTAAACTTCAATTATGCTGAACTGCATGAAAATATGCGTCAGGCGAAGGATGAAGATTACAAGAATATTCTACAAGATGTTAGAATTGGAAATGTGACCGAGCATGGAAAAGAAGCTTTACATGCACGATTACTGTCAAATTTATATCCAGAACAAGATGTTGTGCCTGAGAATATTTTTCAGAAAATTACTAAGAAGAAATCTGGAATATGTTTGATGCCAACTCTTGCAGAATGTGCCATCTTCAACAACAAAATGTTGCATTTAGAAAACCAAGAGATTGTGAAACTGGAAGCTATTGACAGAGTAGAGCATATGGGATCAACAATTATTTTGTCTGAGAATTTGAAAACAAAATTGGATTCATTAGAGAAGACTATATCTAAAACTGCAGGTTTTGAAAAGACTCTGAATGTGTGCTTAAACGGCCGTATAATTTTAAGAAGGAATTTACATGTTGAAAGAGGTCTGGTAAATGGATCAATGGGTAATGTTGTTGATTTTGTGAAATACAGAAATAGAGTTGGAATTGAATTTTTAAAAATTAAATTTGATGGCATTGAGGAAGTACAGCTAATTGGTCGTTGTTCTGCTAGATTTTTGCTTGTAAAAGACTTATATGTTCGCCGTAAGCAGTTTCCTGTTTGCTTGGCATATGCGGTGACAATCCATAAATCGCAAGGTTTAAGTGTAGACAGTGCATTGGTAAATATTGGCAGTTCTGTGTTCAAGGAGGGTATGGCATATGTGGCATTGTCACGAGTTAGAACTTTATCGGGATTGTACTTGATTGAGTGTGATGTCACAAACATTTGTGCGGATCTAGATTATGTTAAGGAATACAATAGGTTAAGAAGAGAGTATGCGCCACATTTGACTCAATATCCTTTGTTTGAGAAACGTGTGGTAGGCCGGAAACGAAGAAATGTGACCAATACTAGGGAGGTCGTAGCAAAAAGACGAAAAGTCGATGAACCTGAAATTATAGGCAGAAACAAAAAGGATTCTGTTGAAGATGTTGTTGGTTTTCAATTTGAAAACAGTTCTGGTGTCAACTGCTATGCTAATGTAGTGGTTAATGTTTTGTTTTCTCTAGAAAATGTAAAAGAAGAGATTGTGGTCAATTCTGATCAAAGATTTTGCAGTTTGTTAAATTCTGTGTTAGAGAAATGTAGCACTGATAGAACAAAAATAGAAAGTGTGTCTGAAATTCGAAATCTGTTAGACAGATGTTCAGGTCAAACACATTTCTCTCAAAATATTCAGCAAGATTGTCAGGAGTTTTTAATGTATATGCTTGATGTATTGCATGCTGAAGGTGGAGATGTAGATCACCTGTTTGGGCTTTCTTATCAATGGCAGCATGACTGCGAGAACTGTAGGGTATCAAGTACTACTAGTGTAGACTCAGAAAGATTTATATATTTAACTTTGCCAGACAGTAAATCAGTCTCCTTTAATAAGCTAGTAAAAGCAGCTGATCACAACATGGAGTGTAGCCAATCTAAATCTGAAATGATGTCAACATTATTTATACGAACATATGGCCAGTATGTCATTTTAATGTTCCAACGATGTAGGCCTGATGGAACAAAATTGACAACTTTAATTAAAAAATGTGTTGCTTCGCAGTTGTCAATATCAGGAAGGACTTTTGTAACTGCAGCAATTATATATCATGATGGTCCTTCAATAACATCAGGACATTACACAGCTTGTTTAAAGTCTAGAAATGGCTGGTCATTCTGCAACGATTCTGTTTTAATTTAAAAAAAAATTACCTTTTGACCCTAAAAATTCTTACCTGGTGTTTTTAAAACCAAAATTTTAGAGAAGGAATCTTGGGATTTGCTCTGAGGAATTTCAAGAGGTTCTAATGGCTCCTACACGATTTGGCCTTGAGGATAAGTGTAGTACAGAGTCAAAAGTTATTTTTGAGTTTTAAATAGTTCCTGGAAAAAAAGAAGATTTTCTTATAGAAAGTGGTGGGCAGAGATTAGTTGAAGGACAACAGAGTATTTCCCAAAGCAAACGGTGTTCTTACCATAACACTTGACGTCATGGAAAAATAACTGCACTTTGAATGAGTTCAGAAAAACTGTTTCTTTTTATAAGCTAATTCAAGCAGCCAATCAAGACATGGAGTAGAGGGAATGTAAGTCTGCCATGCTGTCTAGATTATTTGTCCAAACTTTTGATTATAATGTCATTTTAAAAATCCAACTATGTAAACCTGATGTAAGTAAGTCTTCAACTTTAATTACAAATGTTGTGGCTACACAGTCGTTGATTTTAGGAAGAACATTTGTAACTGCAGCTATTATATGGCATGATGGTCATTTGACAAGATCCGCTTATCACACAGCTTATTGAAAATGTAAAAAAATGTGCTGTTTCGGAAATTATTCCCATTTGACTACGATACAATGTTGCCTTTTTACTTAAAAATATTCTTAATTTCTGTTTTCAGAAAAGAGAATTTAGGGTAGGTAACTGGCGTATAATGATTCTAGGGGTTGATATAATTTTATCTACTGTTTTATATTGCTTTGTGATTAAAAGTGATGTAGATAATTAAATAATTGTAGTAGTCATAGAGGTAGTGTAAGTCTGCTTCATAGTAAGCAGTATCAGTGTCATAGGAAATGTAGAACATGAGTGAGCAAGAAGGGTAAGATATTACTAGTCCAGGATTGTGAAAGTGATCTTGAACGTTTTCTTTCTGAAAGTTGCGGAAATAGAAAATGACGGGATTTGCTTACAAGAATTCCAAGAGTTATAAATGGCTCTTACATGATTTGGCCTTGTGGAAACGTGTGGTAGAGAGCGAGAAGTCATTTATTGTATGTAACATATTTTTCAAAACGATGGAGGTTTTCTTTCAGAAAGTGGCGGGCTGAAAATAAAAACAGCACAACCGAGTGTAAGCTGTTCATAGGACATCCTTCAACGTCATGGAAAGTAAGTTACTTTTGAGGAGTTCTGATTTCTGATTGGTTATGTTATATGTTTTTTTTTAAACACAATCATTTTGATTGTGTTTTTTTTTCCCCGCTGTTTATATGATGAATACCTTCAAGTCACTGTTTTTAGTGAAATTTGATACATTCTGAGAACAGCAAAAATAAACCATTTAACATGTATAATTAATTCTGTACTGTTTGTATTTATGATGTACATTTAGAACTGTGTAGGAGGCATGGAGAAGGTGAGGCTTCTGTAAGTGTCAAAGTTGTTGCATACAGTGCTCACATTCTACGTAGTCTTTCATATGATAGACTACATTTCCACAATGAGATACCTAAGCAAAGGAAACACAGGTGATGTGATTGTGGAATGAGCAAAAAAAATTGCACGTTTTTCAATTATATTACCTGTGTTTCCTAACATTACACATCACATTGTGTAGATGAGGTTTAGGCCTGTTCCAGGAGACAGAGGAGGTCTGACATTTGTTCAAGAGTGCAGTGGACATGACTCACTTCGTTAGTAGGCCTGCACATGTATTATCTCCTCTATACTCTTCAACAAGCCTAAATTTCATCTGCAACCCTGAGTAGGACTTACCTGAAACAAATCTGTGGATAGGTTACACCTTATCAGCATCTAGAAACAATTATTTAAAATGTTAAGGGCAGTTTTATGAAGGCTGTGTGCCTCTTTTATGCCGCTGTTCCGTCACTTTTGTGTAAAAGATGCACCATGTTGCAAGATAGGCCTCAGTTCATTTCCAGCAAGATACCGTCAGTTTAAAATGTATATAATTAGGACTGTGTAGGGGGTATGGAGAAGCTGAGGCTTCAGTAAGTGTCAAAGTTGTTGCATGCAGTGCGTACTCTTTCATATGCTGGACTACATCTGCACAATGAGATACCTAACCAAAGGAAACACAAGTGATGTGATTGTGAAATGAGCAAAAGAAATTGCACGTTTTTGAAATACATTACTGTGTTTCCTAACATTACGAATCACATTGTGCAGATGAAGTTTAGGCCTGTCCAGGGAAACAGAGGAAGTCTGAACTTTATTGGTTGGCCTGCACATGTATTATCTCCTCTGTACTCTTGAACAAGCCTAAATTTGATCTGCAACCCTGAGTAGGCCTCACCTGAAACAAACGTCTGGATAGGACACACCTTATTGCCATCCTGAAACAATCATTTAAAATGTTAGGAACAGTTTTATGATGATTGTGCACCTCTTTTGCGCTGCCATTGCGTCACTTTTGTGAGACAACAGCAGTGCAAAAGATGCACCATGTTCCAAGATAGGCCTTACTTCATCTGCATCAAGATACTGTTAGTTTAAAATGTATATCTTTAGGACTGTGTAGGGGGCCTGGAGAAGCAGAAGCTTCTGTAAGTGTCAAAGTTGTTGAAAAACTGTTTGTCCTTCAATCTTTTCCCTTGTCTTTTCTCATTTTTAAATATATGTTTTAATATTTTTCAAATGTTTGTTATCTCTTTCACAGATTGAAAGTATAAAAATAACAAGTGACTAAGTTAACGACAATTATAAGGTAAATGTTTTGTACTCTTTTCGTTTCATTTCTATCACATTTAACTACTATTAGTTCCACTGCTTCATTTCTTTAACCCTCACTTTCCTGCCTTTGCTACTTCCCTCATTCCTTTCTCTATTACTTACTTACTCTACTCCTTCCACTCCTTTTCTCAGTCTTTCTCTTCTCATAGTTCCTCACTCTTGTTCACTCACTCCGTCTCTATTACTCTTAGTGTCTCTGACTGATCACTGTTTCACTACTTGTTCATTATGCTTTCTCTGTGTAGTTGAAGCACACTAAGGGGCATATTATGAACACAGCCAATACAATTATTGCTGTTTTTATCGGCAGAAAACTGCTGTAAAAGCGGTTTTAGCGGCAGTTTTCTTCCGCAAAAGCAGCTTTAGCGACACATTTCTGCCGATAAAAGCTGCAAAACTTTTATTGCCTATGTTGATAATATGCCCCTATGTTATTTAGATTTCTTTGCTGTTTCAATTATTCTTTTTCTGTTACTTCTTCTTTTCTGCTTTCTGTTTTTTCTCTCTGTCATTCCACATGTTTTAATCTTATTTTGAACATTCACTCACATTCTCTAAGAAACTCTTCTTTGTTATTCTTCTACTGTCCTTTTTTCTTTCACTTCCTTATCTATTTTGTTTTTCACAATTATATCCTCTTCCATCTTTTCTTCGGTAAATAAATCTATTAAACAGTATCTCTGGTTTAGTCCCTATAGCTGTCTTTCTTTTAACATTACTCTCTGTTTACTTCCCTTATACTTACTCTTCTTTTTTTTTTTTGGTTCGCTCCCGGTTCGCGTACCGGCGAGCGAACCGGGAAGCGAACCAAAAGAAATAGAGCTTGCCAGAGTGCTAAACATTTTAGCAATTTTTTTTATAAAGGGGAGGTAGTTCTGAAAAGAACTTTTTTTTAATGTTTTTGTTGTTTTATATTTTTTTTTAATTTTTCTGAACATTTTTTGTTTTTTTTGTATTTTTTTAACAATTTTATGGTTTTTTTGTTTTTTTGGGGGGGAAACAACAAAAAACAGGCATTGGAAAGGGCTCAACAGGAGGAATTTTTTTTATTTTTTGGGGCGTTTAGAGCACTTGTGGTTTTCATATGCTCTGTTCATTAAATTAACACTCATATTGCCACATGAGAGTAAGGTACCGCAATATATACAGACTATCTTCATGTGGACAAAGTTTTCCTGAATGTTTGGCACTGTTTCCCGTGCCTCTGGCCCCGACAGAGATACCTGTGCTGATGTCCTGGCCACAGGAGTTGGTGGGTTGTCCTGGAGGTCACGCATCTCTGCCCGGCTGTAATTTAGTGGATGCCACCTCTGCATGTGACGGTGCATAGTATAGTTGCCGTAACTATACTTCTTTCTGTGCCTCTAGATAAGTCGTCTTTGCATATGAGGCACGTCACATACCGAGCATTAACTTTTTCTGTCCTTCAGGAAAAGAAAAAAACTGCCAAATGAAACTATTTTTATGATGAGATACCCGGGGCTCCTCTTGTAAAAAATGTGTTGCCTGTATTTCCTCTTCCTCATCTTGTTCGCTTCCTCCTCTGTGTTGGGAAGGAACTGTGGAGGTGGTCCTCTCTTCCTATGAGGAGGTGGTGGTGGTGGGGGTGCACCAGCTGCAGCTACTAGTGAAGCCATTTTCCACTCAGCAAAATAGGTCTTCCTTTCACAAATTTGAAAGTCAGAGTGAGAAAAAAGGTGGGGGCTTTCATCATTTTGGAAAAAATAATAGTTCTAAACCAATGAAAAGTGTTATTTTTAGGTCACCTGACCTAGCCTTACATCATTAGGAAACCAAAAGTGAAATGAAGCAATGAAAAGTTTTATTAACAAGTCACATGACCTGTTACGCTTATGTTACGCGCTGCGGAACGCGCTCCAGATCACTTCCGGTTCGCGCTCCGGAGCACTTCCGGGTGCGCTAACGCGGCGCGTCATAAGACGCATTACGCGGCAACGCGATACGTCGCGCTTTCGCGACGCGCCCCGGATCGCTTTCGGGGAGCTGCGTTTCGCGTCTCAGTTCGCGTACCGGAGCACTTCCGGGTGCGCTAACGCGGCGCGTCATAAGACGCATTACGCGACAACGTGATACGTCGCGCTTCCGCGACGCGTCACGATGTTGATTTCTAACACGGCAGTTGCGCAAACGGAACGTTTACCGGTTCGCGGACCAGGTCGCGGCACCAAATTGAGCTAACGGGAAGCTTCCCGGTTCGCGAACCGGGAGCGAACAAAAAATAATAATAATAAAAAAAATTATTAATAAACATATAAAATATATTTTTTGATTTAACGAAGAATACATTTTACAGCTTTTGCTATTTGCTATTAAAAAACCATTGAAATTCACTGAAAAAACCATAGGTTATAGACCATATATAGTTAGGAATTAGCATTTACAAAACCTTGAAAATTCACTGAAAAAACCATAGGTTATAGACCATATATAGTTAGGAATTAGCATTTACAAAACCTTATTTTACTCACACAAAACCATTGAAATTCCATATATAGTTAGTTGCACTAACTATATATCGCGCACCCGCAATCCACTGCTGATGATGTCACATATTACATCATTCATGACATGGTCAGTGACATCACTGATGACATCACCTTGCTCATTGCACCATCAGGATTCAAGCAAGCCGGGCCGAAGACGGCTGAAATGCCAGAAACCGGTCCCCGGAAGCTTGTTTCCTTCCCAGTGTAAGAATTGGCTTTTGTAGTCTGGTCTGCCCTGTTCCCATGATGCACTGGGCCAGGGACAGACTAATTTGCATACAGCCAGGTTCTGAAACTGGGATGGTGCAATGAGCTAAAAAACTGTGTTGGATCTAGCCCTGATCTCTTGACTGGGTGAGAGTATTCTGCTTAATTCAGAGACTCTGTCCATCACCACCCCTTGTTGTAAATAATTTTGTCCACCCTAAGCGTGGAAGGGTATACTCAGATGTGAGTCCCTTGCTCATTGCACCATCAGGATTCAAGCAAGCCGGGCCGAAGACGGCTGAAATGCCAGAAACCTGTCCCGGAAGCTTGTTTCCTTCCCAGTGTAAGAATTGGCTTTTGTAGTATGGTCTGCCCTGTTCCCATGATGCACTGGGCCAGGGACAGACTAATTTGCATACAGCCAGGTTCTGAAACTGGGATGGTGCAATGAGCTAAAAAACGGTGTTGGATCTAGCCCTGATCTCTTGACTGGGTGAGAGTATTCTGCTTAATTCAGAGACTCTGTCCATCACCACCCCTTGTTGTAAATAATTTATAAGAAAGGCCAAAATATTTACAACAAGCATGTACATTAGAAATTCCTGACAATCTTGCTGAATATCCTGAGAAAATTGAGTTATACCAGAACATTTGTCTAAATCATTTCGAATATCAGAAACACTTTCTATATTTGTTCTATCACTGCTACATTTCTCAAACACAGTATTCAACAAACAACAAAAACTTTGATCCCGATTTTCAACAATCTGTTCTTGCAAATTTTGGAGAAAAAAAACAACATTAACCACTACATTAGCATAGCAGTTGACACCAGAACTGTTCTCAAACTGAAATCCAACAATATCTTCAACAGAATCCTCTTTGTTTCTGCTTACAATTACTGGTCCATCTAGTTTTCCTTTTTTTGCTACAGCCTTGCTACAATTTTTCTCATTTCTTCTTTTTCGGCCTACCACACGCTTTTCAAATAGAGGATATTGAGGTAAATTTGGAGCATACTCTCTTCTTAACCTATTATATTCCTTTACACAATTTAGATCTGCACTAATCTTTGTCTCATCAAAATCAATCAAGTACAATCCAGATAAAGTTCTGACTCGAGATAAAGCAACATATGCCATACCCTCCTTGAAGACAGAACTTCCAATATTCACCAAAGCACTATCTACACTTAAACCTTGAGATTTATGAATAGTCATCGCATATGCCAAAGAAACAGGAAACTGTTTTCTGTGGACATATAAATCTTTCACAACTAAAAATCGGGCAGAACAACGACTGATTTGTTGTACTTCTTCAATACCATCAAATTTAATTTTTATAAATTCAATTCCATCTCTATTTCGGTAATTCACAAAATCAACAACATGACCCATTGCTCCATTTACTAAACCACTTTCCACATTTAAATTCTGTCATAAAATTATACGACAATTTAAACATACATATAGAGTCTTTTCTAAACCATCAGTTTTAGAAATTGTCTTCTCTAAAGAATCCAACTTTGATTTCAACTTTTCTGACAAAACAATAGTAACTCCTTTGTGCTCTATTGTATCAATAGCTTCCAGTTTCACAATCTCTTGATGTTCTAACTCTAACATTTTGTTGTTGAAGACTGAACATTCTCGAAGAGTTGGCATCAAGCATATTACAGTTTTGTTTTCAGCAACTTTCTGATAAATAATCTCTGGGAGAATATTTTCCTTTTGAAACAAATTTGAAATTAATCGTGACTGTAAAGCTTCTTTGCCATGTTCAGTTACTTTTCCAATTCTTACATCTTGTAGAATATTTTTATAATCAGCAGTTCTGCATATTTAAAATATAACCAGATATTCAAATTTCCAATGCTTCCTAGGCTCTTTCTTGTATCTTCATGCGTAAGCATCTTAAACACTGGTTGTACTTTCACTGGAGTTAGCTGCAGTAGATCTCCAAAGACAAAGACAATGATGTGTTTGCCTCCAAATAACACATCATACTCTGTTTTAAGAATTTGTTGCATTCTTAAATGCACAAAAGCAAGCATCACATTTGAAACCATGCTTACCTCATCAATGATAAGAAGTTTCATTTTCTTCAGGACTCTACCAACTTCACAACAAGCTTCTCCAGATAGCTTGTGGTATTGTAATTTATTAGCATGCTCTACTGGCAGCATCAATAAACGATGTAAAGTAATCCCTTTAATGTTATGTGCTGCCAACCCAGTTGGAGCAGTAACAACACAGTAACAACACAAGACAGTGATAACTCTGTTCTTTTCTGCAGATAACTTGCAATTAATTTAATCAGAAAACTTTTCCCAGTTCTGTCTTCTCCACTCACATACAGTCGGACAGTCGGACTGACATACATGAGCACTCTTTTTATCACGACGTAAACCATGCTCAATCTGTTCTGTGACTTCATCATATATTTTTTCTGCTCCACGTTTAGTTGATTTTCCAAATCTTCTAAATTAACTACATCCTCCTGAGCTTGTTCCATGGCTCTTTCCACCTCTTCCATGGCAGTGGCAGCTTCATTTTGGATAATTGGTCCTCCTAGTGGATCCTGACTCAACGAAGCAGAACTCTGACTTTCTTGAGTACTGTCTCTAGCAATCTCTGCTGCAATTATAGCTTCTTGCTGTATTTCATCGTTCAACATTTGCAGATAATTTGAAAAAACAGGACATTCTATGGTATCCTTAGTTGCATTGACAGAATCTTCAAAACTGAGAAAATCTCCAATTAGTTCCTCGTCTGAACGCCATGGCTTAAAGAGTTGCAAAAGAACTAAATAGTAAAATTCCCTTTTATCAGGAGATTCACAACTCAATTTACGATGATTAATCAAATGTCCTTTTCTTAGTTTCACCAGACATCCTTCACATCCAATTAAAGCATATACTCCTTTATTGATATCTTCTGTCATATTCCTCTTAAAAGTATAGCTTTGCAGTACTTCATAGAGACAAATGTTCTCAAGATGACTACTTCTATTTGGATAATATGTATCCAACATGTTTGTCTTCAAAATATCTGTACTATTTGGTTGAAACTCCGCCAAATATTCAATTTCTTGTGCAGACTTCAAAACTCGGTTTCGTGTTGCAGCAAGACCTAGACTTACCCAAAAGATGGATCTCGATTTGGCGTATAGACCTGCTGATGATAACCGATCTGAACATTCATATGCTCCAATTTCTCGATGCGACAACATCTTCAGACTGTAACTGTATAATTTCTTACTTAGGCTCTTTTCATGCGAAATATCCTTCCACATTTCCTTCAGTTCCGTCTTTTCTGATTTTGTGATGTAAGACGTTACATATCGAGCCACAGCAATAGAGTTGTCAGCAACATATTGAATATCCATATTAGCATTCCACATGGACAAAATGACTGGGTTGTAGTCATTTATGTATTTGGACTTTTCATTTCTTTTCAAGTTGTACGTATTTTTTGGTGATTTTCTTGTCACAGTATGTAGCAGTGAAGATATAAAAAATTTTCACTCTTCCTTTACATATTACTGGTCGTGGAAATCCAAAACGACATTTTGTGTGGAACTTCTCCTTGGATTTGAGCTTTCGACGACTGTACTTTCCACAACGATGGGTTTGAAAGCGTAAGACTTGATGTCGTAAATTGTCTTCTTCTGTACTTTTCGGAACAACACATGTGGAATATTGTTCAATTAAACTCATCACTGTGTCATCCGAATCTGTTCCAAATTTGGGAGCATCTTTGATCCATAGCAGCATATGTATGTGAGGAGCACCTCTTGCTTGATACTCCTTTCTCCAAAAGAAATCCAAAACCTATCCAAGTGGAGGATTTTTTTTGTTTGTGATGAAAGACATCATAGCTCCAAATCGATGATTAAAATACCTACAAACATTAACTGGATCCAAAGAGCACAGTTCTCCAGGTGTCTTGAATTCTATATTTTCTATGTTTCCATTTGCCTCTCGAAGAAATTCAAGTAAGTCTTCCAAGGCATATTCAGCACAGCTAAGAGTGAGGAACCATGTAGGAGTTCCTAAGTTTCTTAGCATACATTTCAATTCCCCATGACGACGGTACCAATACTCATTCGTACCACGCTGACATGCCATGAGATTGATTAGGTGAGATTCCAAAATACTGTCTTCCACTTGGACTTTATCCATAAAGTCCCTTGCCGAGACATTTTGAAGATGTACACCAGATTTCCGTATATGGTTCACAGCATAAGATAGTCCAGAGAAGTCACTCTCAAACAGAAGATAAAACAAATATGGAATGCATTAACAAAATCTTGGATCTTCTGCATATAATCTTAAAGTCCGGTATTCCGATGGAGGAATTCGAACAGGTCGGTCATCATATCTTCCACCTTGACCTGTTGGAAACAATTGAGGAAAACAACGAGCTTCCAAGCTTTCTTCCCATACACTTATGGGACTTCCTTTGGCTTCTTTCATTTGGAACAACTCAATAGCATTCCCCATTACTTCTTTGGAATGCAGAGAATGAACACTTTAATGCTCATAAATCTGTTCACTTCTAGACACATCTACTTTTTCAATCTGTCCAGCTGATGAATCACTGTCCTCTTCTACAGCTGTTTCCTCTTCTCCTACATATACATTTTTGTAGTACTGATTGTTTTTTACTAAATACAACGTTGCCTTTTTGACTTTTCTAACATCCACTAATTCTTGCCAGATTTTCTAACTCTTTGTAGGAACGCCATTAACTAGAATAACTAGAGGTTCCTCTTCCACTTTTTCTACGCCAATGGTGTCAATATTTTTCTTTAAATCTAAAGGCAAATAAAGAACTCTTCCCTTTAATCCTCTCTGTAAATCTGAAGGAGGCAATTTCCCTGTCTTAGGCTCCAAGCGAACAATAGCCTGAAAAGGATGCACACATTGAATCAGAATACACTCATAGGTATTTAAACCCATCAATTCAGACGGAATCTTTACCAACTCAAGATTATTATGTACAGCTCTAGCAGGCATTCTGTTTTCATTTAATTTATTATAAAAATATTTACAAATACGCAGATCAGAAGCCAAATCAAAACAATTCTCAACCAACAAATAATTAGCAAAATCCTTCCATTCATTATTATTTTCCATTTAACTTTTAACATATAAATCAACTAACCGAGTCTGATTCTTATATTGAGTTCGTCGACAACACACACAATAAAAAGTTGGCCTTTCACTTGAAATGACCGTAAACTTTGTAATTTCATGATCAAAATTTTGAGTACTTACAATCTGTACATTCTCTTCCACATTACTTTCTATTACTATATCAATTAAGGCAGTGTCCTCTTTTTCACCAAAGTAACAAAACTCTAATCGAACACCAAAATGTCCACACAAAAGTACCTCAGATACTATAGTCACAAAATGGTCGTGTTTCCCTGGACAATGTATAGTATCAAGCAAGAATAAGAAATATAAAGCACTGCATATGATGTTGCCCTACTCAATCCATAAGTATAACAGAAAAACATTAAATAAGTAACAGAAAACATTTGTCCTATTAACTTAAAGTGAACAACAGAGTTCTCCTTACAAATTAACAACTCACCTTCTAGAAAACTGTTGTACAGTAAATTCTGTCTCAATCACACACCTCAGAAGTATACCTCAAACACTAAAATCTCAAATTAGCTGTCTTTCCCTCTCATTTTTCATACATATTCAAATACCCAGCCAATCACATTTCATCACACACAAAATCAAAACCAAAGTTACTTTTTAATTGGTTCAAATTATCAACACATTCAAACTCACATAATCTTCAACCTACCCCCAATGCTCGCTACCAATTACCATACTAACTCTCCACAAAACACCTACCTAAACCCAAAGGTGAAAGGGTCATCACTCAATGATGCACTCAACCAACATCTAAACACTGAAACTTGTTATTTTAATGTATTTCTTTTTTGTCTTTTTGAGCCGCGGTCCGCGCACGGTGCGCGGACCCCGCGATTTTTAAAAAAAAGTTAAAACATTTTTTTCACCCTGTGGGGTCCTTTACAGACACCATGACAAAACGTAGGGGGCTCAGGAATTTCTACCCTGCCTCCTTGTCAACTATTACACTTCTGTTTACAACCACTATCATCTGCCACAAAAACAAGATGGCGGACAACACTTCCTCATTTTGACTGAATGGAATGTTGAGAGATGTCCAACAGCCAATCAGAATTCCGCGTGCGCACGCTAAGGTCCGCACACGTGCAAGGACAGTTTAAGGACGGTGCAAGCCTGTGAGCGCACCGTGTCCCGCCTTTAGATATATAATTTGAAAAAAGACGATTTTCTCAACAATTACTGAAGGGATTTTCACCAAATATACAAAAGGCACTTCTGCATACCAGGTTCTACCATTTTGCCAAGTTTGGTGTAATTCCATTCAGCCATTCGGGCTGTGTCTAAAGGTCCTATGGAAAATTGCATTGGACTCAATTTCACATTCAATTTTCTCAAAAACTACTGGAGGGATTTACACCAAACATACAAAAGGCACTGCTGCATACTAGTCCCTACCATTTTGCCAAATCTGGTGCAATTCCATTCAGCCGTTCGAGCTGTAGCCTTGTCAGAATGTCCCTATGGAAATTACCATGGGGAAAACACGTTTTGGGACCCCCCTTTTTTCTCGTCCCCCGCTTGACGTCACATATTACATCACTCATGACATGGTCAGTGACATCACTCATGACATCACTGATGGCATCACTGATGACGTAATCCAGTGAATGTCTGTCTTTCTGAAAAATAAATATTTTTTATATATGTATATCTAAAAGTTGATGAATAAATGGGTAAATAAGTATCTAAATGGATGTTTTTTTAAACTGATTGTATAACTGACTGATTAATTGTATCTTAACACATGAATACATGGGTTAGTGAGAAATTTTTAAATATGTAAATATCTGTATCAGTCTCACACATATTTTGAATAAGTGGCTGCATAGGTTGGTGAGTAGCTTGAGATTTATGAATTGTCACCGCATATGCCAAACAATCAGGAAACTGTTTTCGGCGAACATATAAGTCTTTCACAAGCAAAAATCTAGCTGAACAACCACAAATTTGTTCTATTTCGTCAATGCCATCAAAGTAAATTTTTAAAATTTCAATTCCATCTCTATTTTTGTAATTCACAAAATCAACAACATGACCCATTGCTCCATTTACCACACCTCTTTCAACATTTAAATTCCTTCTCAAAATGATACGACAATTTAAAAACACATTCAGAGTTTTTTTCAAACCAGCAGTTTTAGATATACTCTTCTCTAATAAATCCAATTTTGATTTCAAATTTTCAGACAAAATAATTGTTGCTCCCATATGCTCTATTTTATCTATAGCTTCCAGTTTCACAATCTCTTCATTTTCTATCTTTAACATTTTGTTGTTGAAGATGGAACATACTTTCAGAGTTGGCATCAAACATATCCCAGATTTGTTCTCGTTAATTTTCTTAAAAATATTCTCTGGAAGAATGTTTTCATTTGGATACAAATTTGAAATTAATCGTGTATGTGAAGCTTCTTTCCCATGCTCACTTACTTTTCCGATTCTTACATCTTGTAGAATATTTTTATAATCTTCATCCTTTGCCTGTCGCATATTTTTTAGTAGTTCTGCATATTTGAAATGTAACCATATATTAACGTTTCCAATGCTTCCTAGGCACTTCCTGGTATCCTCATGCGTGACCATTTTAAACACTGGTTGTCCTTTCACTGGAGTCAACTGCAGTAGATCTCCAAAAACAATAATGTGTTTTCCTCTGAATAAGACATCATAGTCTGTTCTAAGAATTTCTTGCATTCTCAAACGCACAAAAGCAAGCATTAGATTTGAGACCATGCTTACCTCATCAATGATAAGAAGTTTCATTTTCTTCAGGACTCTGGAACCTTCAGAAGAAGCATCTCCAGATAGCTTGTGGTATTGTAATTTGTTATCATTCTCAACTAGTAGCAGCAGTAAACAATGTAAAGTAATCCCTTTAATGTTATGTGCTGCCAGCCCAGTTGGAGCGGTAACAACACAAGACAGCGGTGATTCAGTCCTTTTCTGCAGATAAGTTGTAATTGCTTTAATAGGAAAACTTTTTCCAGTTCCCGCTTCTCCACTCACATACAGTCGGACAGGCTTAAATGATGTACATGAGCACTCTTTTTTCTCATGACTGAATCCATGTTCAACCTGTTCTGTGACTTCGTCATATATCTGTTTCTGCTCAATGTTTAGTTGTTTCACCAAATCTTCTAAGTTAATTACATCCTCTTCAGCTTGTTCCATAGCTCTTTCCAACTCATCCATGGCAGTGGCAGCCTCATTTTGAATAATTGGTCCTCCTAGTGGATCCTGACTCAATGAAGTAGAACTCTGACTGTCTTGAGAACTGTCTCTCGCAATCTCTGCAGCAATTGTTGCTTCTTGCTATATTTCTTCGTTCAACATTTGCAGATAATTTGGAAAAACAGGACATTCTATGGTATCCTTGGTTGCATTAAAAGAGTCTTTGTAACAGAGAAAATCTCCAAGTAGTTCCTCTTCTGTACGCCATGGTTTAAAGAGTTGCAAAAGAGCCAAATAGTAAAATTCCATTTTGTCTGGATTTTTGCAATTCAATTTTCGATGATTAATCAAATGACCTTTTCTCTGTTTCACTAGACATCCTTCACATCCAATTACAGCATATATTCCATTATTGATATCTTCTCTGATGTTCCTCTTATAAATATATGTTTGCAGAACGTCATAGAGACAAGCGTTCTCAAGGTAAGGACTTCTATTTGGATAGTATGTATCCAACATGTTTGTCTTCACAATATCTGTACTTTCTGGTTCTTTCTCCGCCAAATACTCTATTTCTTGTACAGATTTCAAAACTCGGTTTCGTGTTGCAGCAAGACCTAGACTCACCCAAATGATGGTTCTAGATTTGGCATATAGACTTGCTGATGACAATCGATCAGAACATTCATATGCTCCAATTTCTCGATGTGACAACATCTTCAGACTGTAACTGTATAATTTCCTGCTTAGACTCTTTTCATGTGAAATATTCTCCCACATTTCTTTCAGTTCTGACTTTTCTTTTTTTGTGATGTAAGACGTCACATATCCAGCCACAGCAATAGAGTTGTCAGCAACGAATTGAATATCCATGTTAGCATTCCACATGAACAAAATCACTGGGTTGTAGTCGTTGATGTACTTGAAATCTTCGTTTCTTTTTAAATTGTATGTATTTTTGGGTGATTTCCTCATCACAGTATGTCGTAGAGAAGACATCAAATTATTTACTCTTCCTTTAGAAATCACTGGTCGTGGAAAGCCGAAACGACATTTTGTGTAGAACTTTTCCTTGTTTTTGAATCTCAACGACAATACTTCCCACATCAATGGGATTGAAAGCGTAAAACTTGTTGCCTTAAACTGTTTTCCTCGGTTGTTTTCGGAACAGCACATGTTGAATACTCTTCAATGAAACTCATCACTGTTTCATCCGAATCTGTTCCAAATTTGGGTGCATCTTTAATCCACAACAACATGATACTCATTTCTCCAAAAGAAATCCAAAACCTCTCCAAGGGGAGGATTTTTTTTGTTGGTAATAAAAGACATCATAGCTTCAAATCTATGATTAAAATATCTGCATACATTCACTGGATCCAAAGAACACAGTTCTCCAGGTGTTGAATTCTATATTTTGTATATTTGCATTTGCCTCGCGTATAAATTGAAGTAAGTCGTCCCATGCATACTCGGCACAGCTAAGAGTGAGGAACCATGTAGGAGTTCCTAAGTTTCTTAGCATACATTTCAATTCCCCATGATGACGGTACCAATACTCGTTTGTACCACGCTGACATGCCATGAGATTGATCAGATGAGATTCCAAAATATTATCTTGCAGATTGACTTTCTCCATAAAGTCCCTCGCCGAAACATTTTGCAGATGTGCTCCACTTTTCAGTATATGATTTACTGCATAAGAAAGCCCAGACAAGTCACTTTCAAACAGTAGATGAAACAAATATGGAATACATTGACGAAACCTTGGATCTTCAGCATATAATCTTAAAGTCCGGTATTCAGATGCAGGAATTTGAAGTGCTCGATCGTCATATCGTCCCCCTCGACCTGTTGGAAATAAATGTGGAAAACAACGAGCTTCTAAACTTTCTTCCCATACACTAATGGGACTTCCTTTTGCTGATTTCATTTGAAACAAGTTAATTGCATTCCCCATTCCTTCTTTGGAATGCAAAGGATGAACAGTATAATGTTCATATATTTCTTCACTTGTAGACACATCAACTTTTTCAATTTGGCCAGCTGAACAATCACTGTCTTCATCTGCAGCTGTTTCCTCTGCTCCAACACATACATGTTTGTAGTACTCATTGTTTTTGACCAAATACAACGTTGCCTTTTTGACTTTTCTAACATCCACTAAATCTTGCCAGATTTTCTTACTCTTTGTCGGAACCCCATTAACTAGAAAAACCAGATGTTCCTCTTCCACTTTCTCTACACCAATTGTATCAATATTCTTCTTGAAATCTAGAGGCAAATAAACAACTCTTCCCTTTAATCCTCTCTGTAAATCTGAAGGAGGCAATTTCCCTATCTTAGGCTCCATGCGAACAATTGCCTGAAAAGGATGGACACATTGAATCACAATAGACTCATATGTATTTAAATCCATCAATTCAGGAGGAATGTCTACCAACTCAAGATTATTATGAACAGCTCTAGCAGGCATTCTGTTTTGATTTAATTTATTATAACAATATTTACAAATACGCTGATCAGAACTCAAATCAAAAGAATTCTCTACCCACAAATAAGTTGCAAAATCCTTCCACTCATAATTATTTATCTTTTCACTTTTTACGTATAAATCAACTAATCTAGTTTGATGCTTATAATGAGTTTGTCGACAACACACACAAGTAAAATTAGGCATTTCACTTGATTTCACCTTAAACCTGGTAATTTCCTGGTCAAACTTTTCTGTACTTGAAATCTGTACATTGTCTTCCACATTACCTTGTATTACTGTGTCAATTTCTACACTGTCCTCTTTTTCACAAAAATAACAAATCTTAATTTCTTCACAAATCTTCTTCACATCTAATTCAGTTCCATGCAAAAGAGCACTATTTAACTGTTTAAGCTTAAGTGCTGGACTTTTTGCATAATACAACCTTCTCACTAATTTCCTCATTTTGTTATGATGCACTGCTAACATCCTAAAATGATGAAAAACACTCTGACAGACTTTTCTAGAAAGACAAGCCAGTGAATGCCCTTGCAAACCTGTGTTTTCTCTCACTCTGCAAGGATCTAAGTCTTGCAACATCTTCATTTTCTGTTTTAGACTTTTCTTACTATATGTACGTAAGAAATTACGAAGCACATCGATTGAATCCTGTCGCACACTACAAATACTACTACACTTCCAAGTGTACACTGGACCCTTAGTACGTCTCCCTAAAACTTCATCAGCTAACACCTCTTCTGCTTCTCTAGGCACAAGTTTCTCTTTTTCAATCGGACAACCGTCTTTCACCTCATATGCTCGACCACTGGTGTCAACTTCATGCACCAAATAATTCTCCTGGAAGTAACTCTCCTCTTTAAAAAATGGCTCACAACTTGAACTATGCATCCATTCTCCACAAAAAAATTTACAAAAATTAGTCCGATTAATTACTCTTTTGATTCTACTCTTTGATTTGAAAACATCAATTGTCTTGTTAAGTGTTCTTATTCTATTGATTACTAAAATAAATAATTTTTACTTAACTTCAAAAGCCTGATCAACAATCTTCTCTACACTTTTCTTTTTCTTATAAAAAGCAGCTCTCTGTTTACCTTTCTTAATGTTTTTTAACAAATTTAAAACCACCCTGTTACGAAACATTCGTTTACGAATTTCCCTAAATTGATTTTGCCTTCTATTCCTATACATATTATTTGCTCCTGCTGCAGAAGTAACATTTTTTGGGGATCTCTCCTTCCTCTTCAAATTTGTTCTCTCCTTCTGTACATTCACATGTATATTATCATTTTTTTTGGATCTACATATGTTCCGAAAAAAAGACTTAGTTGTCTTACCAGGAGCTTTTTTCGCGTTTTTTGAAGTATTTGTTGTAGGAGACTGCTTTAATTCCGTTGCTGTTTTTGATTTTTTCCGCTTAGCATCTTTCTGTCTCCTCTACCTTGAGGGGATATTTCCTTACTAAACAAATAAAAAAAAAATCATTATAGACCACTATTACCAAACAACAAAGTAATGACAATAAGCAAACGATATAAACACTATAATGCTTATACATATGACCTTATCTCTGTTTTTTAAATGTTATTCTAAAAAATATTTCGGGCACATGAATTGGTTTTACATTATTGACAAGGATTAGATAGTATCTGCATGATTAAAAAAATATATTTGCACATTTCACAATCATATCACCTGTGTTTCCTCAGATTAGTAAGCAGATTGTACACATGAGGTAAGGCCTTCCTGGGGAGCATAGGTGGTGAGACCGGTGTCTAAGAGTGCACTGGACTGGACTTCATGAAGCCTATCCACCACTACACTCTTAGACATAGCCCTCACCTTCTTTTCACCCCTGGACATACCTCTCTTCCACTACACTCTTCAACACAGGCTTCACTTCCTATGCACCCCTGGACAATCCTCACCTCATCTGCAACCCTGAATAGACCTCAACTAATCTGATCCATTAGACAGGCCTCAGTTAATCTACACCCCTGGACACGCCTCTTCTCATCTGCACCCTGTTACCATCAATTATACTCAATGTATTAAGGTCTGTCCAAGGGGCACAGATTAGATAATGCTTGTCTAAGGGTCAGAGGAGGTAAGTCCTATCCATTGCACTCATGGACACAGCCCTCAACTCCTTTGCACCCCTGGACATGCCTCACCTCATCTGCACAATCCCCTTCCTAATGAGGAAACACAGGTGACATGATTGTGAAAGGTTCAAATATTTTTATGTAATCATGCATACACTATTTATTCCTTCTCAAAACTGTAAAAGCCATTGATTTGGCCCAAAATCGTTTTAATAACATTTTAGAAACAGAGCGCAGGTCCTATGTACAAGCATTCAACTTCACTACTGAAACCTCAAATTTCACAAAATAAAAATCCTCTATCTTGCAAATGTAGATACCAAGCATTATCAAAAAGCATGACACAACCAACAAGAAAGAATTTCAATCTGCTTCCTAATCTGAGGTAACACAGGTAACATCATTATGGACTGTTCAAAAATATTTATTTAATCATGCAAACACTGTTTTTTTCTTCTCAAAAATATAAAAAACATTGATTTACCCCAAAATCGTTTTTAAATAACATTTTAGAAACACAGCACAGGTCCTATGTACAAGCATTCAATTTCACTACTGAAATCCATTGATTTGCCCTAAAGTCGTTTTTTAAATAAAATTTTAGAATCAGTGCGCAGGTCCTATGTACATGCATTCAATTTCTCTACTCAAACCTCACTATTTCACAAAATACAAATCCTCTATCTTGCTTATATTGATACCAAGCATTATGTAAAAACATGACACAAACCAACAGCAAAGAAGCTCAGTCTGCTTCCTAATCTGAGGTAACACAGGTGACATGATTGTGAAAGGTTTAAATATTTTGATGTAATCATGCAAACACTATTTATTCCTTCTCAAAAATGTAAATACCATTGATTTGCCCCAAAATCGTTTTTTTGAATAACATTTTAGAAACAGAGCGCAGGTCCTATGTACAAGCATTCAATTTAACTACTGAAACTTCACTATTTTACAAAATACATTTCCTCTCTCTTGCAAACATTCCTACCAAGCATTACCAAAAAAAATGACACAAACCAACAGCAAAGAAGCTCAGTCTGCTTCCTAATCTGAGGTAACACAGGTGTCATGATTGTGAAAGGTTTAAATATTTTTATGTAATCATGCACACACTATTTATTCCTTCTCAAAAATGTAAATGCCATTGATTTGCCCCAAAAACATTTTTTGAATAACATTTCAGAAACAGAGCGCAGGTCCTATGTACAAGCATTCAATTTCACTACTGAAACTTCACTATTTTACAAAATACATTTCCTCTCTCTTGCAAACATTCCTACCAAGCATTACCAACAAAATGACACAAACCAACAGCAAAGAAGCTCAGTCTGCTTACTAATCTGAGGTAACACAGGTGACATGATTGTGAAAGGTTTAAATATTTTTATGTAATCATGCACACACTATTTATTCCTTTTCAAAAATGTAAAACCCATTGATTTGCCCCAAAATCGTTTTTTCAATAACATTTTAGAAACAGAGCGCAGGTCCTATGTACAAGCATTCAATTTCACTACTGAAACCCATTGATTTGCCCTAAAATCGTTTTTTTAAATAACATTTTAGAAACAGAGCAAAGGTCCTATGTACAAGCATTTAATTTCACTAATGAAACCCATTGATTTGCCCAAAAATTGTTTTTAAATAACATTTTAGAAACTGAGCACAGGTCCTATGTACAAGCATTCAATTTCACTACTGAAACCTCACTATTTCACAAAAATCAAATCCTTTATCTTGCAAATATTGATACCATGCATTTTAAAAAGCATGACACAAACCAACAGAGCGCAGGTCCTATGTACAAGCATTCCATTTCAGTACTGACAACTCACTATTTTACAAAATACATTTCCTCTCTCTTGCAAACATTCCTACCAAGCATTACCCAAAAAATGACACAAACCAACAGCAAAGAAGCTTAGTCTGCTTCCTAATCTGAGGTAACACAGGTGACATGATTGTGAAAGGTTCAAATAATTTTATGTAATCATGCACACACTATTTATTCCTCCTCAATAATGTAAAAGCCATTGATTTGCCCCAAAATAGTTTTTTGAATAACATTTTAGAAACAGACCGCAGGTCCTATGTACAAGCATTCCATTTCAGTACTGAAAACTCACTATTTTACAAAATACATTTCCTCTCTATTGCAAACATTCCTACCAAGCATTACCAAAAAAATTAACACAAACCAACAGCAAAGAAGCTCAGTCTGCTTCCTAATCTGAGGTAACACAGGTGACATGATTGTGAAAGGTTCAAATATTTTTATGTAATCATGCACACACTATTTATTCCTTTTCAAAAATGTAAAACCCATTGATTTGCAGCAAAATCGTTCTTTCAATAACATTTTAGAAACAGAGCGCAGGTCCTATGTACAAGCATTCAATTTCACTACTGAAACCCATTGATTTGCCCTAAAATCGTTTTTTAAATAACATTTTAGAAACAGAGCGTAGGTCCTATGTACAAGCATTCAATTTCACTACTGAAACCCATTGATTTGCCCTAAAATCGTTTTTTAAATAACATTTTAGAAACCGAGCACAGGTCCTATGTACAAGCATTCAATTTCACTTCTGAAACCCATTGATTTGCCCTAAAATCGTTTTTTAAATAACATTTTAGAAACAGAGCGCAGGTCCTATGTACAAGCATTCAATTTCAGTACTGAAACTTCACTATTTCACAAAAATCAAATCCTCTATCTTGCAAATATTGATACCATGCATTTTTAAAAAGCATGACACAAACCAACAGAGCGCAGGTCCTTTGTACAAGCATACCATTTCAGTACTGAAAACTCACTATTTTACAAAATACATTTCCTCTCTCTTGCAAACATTCCTACCAAGCATTACCAAAAAAAATGACACAAACCAACAGCAAAGAAGCTCAGTCTGCTTCCTAATCTGAGGTAACACAGGTGTCATGATTGTGAAAGGTTTAAATATTTTTATGTAATCATGCACACACTATTTATTCCTTCTCAAAAATGTAAATGCCATTGATTTGCCCCAAAAACATTTTTTGAATAACATTTCAGAAACAGAGTGCAGGTCCTATGTACAAGCATTCAATTTCACTACTGAAACTTCACTATTTTACAAAATACATTTCCTCTCTCTTGCAAACATTCCTACCAAGCATTACCAACAAAATGACACAAACCAACAGCAAAGAAGCTCAGTCTGCTTACTAATCTGAGGTAACACAGGTGACATGATTGTGAAAGGTTTAAATATTTTTATGTAATCATGCACACACTATTTATTCCTTTTCAAAAATGTAAAACCCATTGATTTGCCCCAAAATCGTTTTTTCAATAACATTTTAGAAACAGAGCGCAGGTCCTATGTACAAGCATTCAATTTCACTACTGAAACCCATTGATTTGCCCTAAAATCGTTTTTTTAAATAACATTTTAGAAACAGAGCAAAGGTCCTATGTACAAGCATTTAATTTCACTAATGAAACCCATTGATTTGCCCAAAAATTGTTTTTAAATAACATTTTAGAAACTGAGCACAGGTCCTATGTACAAGCATTCAATTTCACTACTGAAACCTCACTATTTCACAAAAATCAAATCCTTTATCTTGCAAATATTGATACCATGCATTTTAAAAAGCATGACACAAACCAACAGAGCGCAGGTCCTATGTACAAGCATTCCATTTCAGTACTGACAACTCAATATTTTACAAAATACATTTCCTCTCTCTTGCAAACATTCCTACCAAGCATTACCCAAAAAATGACACAAACCAACAGCAAAGAAGCTTAGTCTGCTTCCTAATCTGAGGTAACACAGGTGACATGATTGTGAAAGGTTCAAATATTTTTATGTAATCATGCACACACTATTTATTCCTCCTCAATAATGTAAAAGCCATTGATTTGCCCCAAAATAGTTTTTTGAATAACATTTTAGAAACAGACCGCAGGTCCTATGTACAAGCATTCCATTTCAGTACTGAAAACTCACTATTTTACAAAATACATTTCCTCTCTATTGCAAACATTCCTACCAAGCATTACCAAAAAAATTAACACAAACCAACAGCAAAGAAGCTCAGTCTGCTTCCTAATCTGAGGTAACACAGGTGACATGATTGTGAAAGGTTCAAATATTTTTATGTAATCATGCACACACTATTTATTCCTTTTCAAAAATGTAAAACCCATTGATTTGCAGCAAAATCGTTCTTTCAATAACATTTTAGAAACAGAGCGCAGGTCCTATGTACAAGCATTCAATTTCACTACTGAAACCCATTGATTTGCCCTAAAATCGTTTTTTAAATAACATTTTAGAAACAGAGCGTAGGTCCTATGTACAAGCATTCAATTTCACTACTGAAACCCATTGATTTGCCCTAAAATCGTTTTTTAAATAACATTTTAGAAACCGAGCACAGGTCCTATGTACAAGCATTCAATTTCACTTCTGAAACCCATTGATTTGCCCTAAAATCGTTTTTTAAATAACATTTTAGAAACAGAGCGCAGGTCCTATGTACAAGCATTCAATTTCAGTACTGAAACTTCACTATTTCACAAAAATCAAATCCTCTATCTTGCAAATATTGATACCATGCATTTTTAAAAAGCATGACACAAACCAACAGAGCGCAGGTCCTATGTACAAGCATACCATTTCAGTACTGAAAACTCACTATTTTACAAAATACATTTCCTCTCTCTTGCAAACATTCCTACCAAGCATTACCCAAAAAATGACACTAACCATCTGAAAAGAAGCTTAGTCTGCTTCCTAATTTGAGGTAACACAGGTGACTTGATTGTGAAAGGTTCAAATATTTTTATGTAATCATGCACACACTATTTATTCCTTCTCAAAAATGTAAAAGCCATTGATTTGCCCCAAAATTGTTTTTTGAATAACATTTTAGAAACAGAGCGCAGATCCTATGTACAATCATTCCATTTCAGTACTGAAAACTCACTATTTTACAAAATACATTTCCTCTCTATTGCAAACATTCCTACCAAGCATTACCAAAAAAATGACACAAACCGACAGCAAAGAAGCTCAGTCTGCTTCCTAATATGAGGTAACACATGTGACATGATTGAGAAAGGTTCAAATATTTGTATTTAATCATGTACACACTATTTATTCCTTCTCAAAAATGTAAAAGCCATTGATTTGCCCCAAAATCATTTTTTGAATAACATTTTAGAAACAGGGCGCAGGTCCTATGTACAAGCATTCCATTTCAGTACTGAAAACTCACTATTTTACAAAATACATTTCCTCTCTATTGCAAACATTCCTACCAGGCATTACCAAAAAAATGACACAAACCAACAGCAAAGAAGCTCAGTCTGCTTCCTAATCTGAGGTAACACAGGTGACATGATTGTGAACAATTTAAATATTTTTATGTAATCATGCACCCACTATTTATTCCTTCTCAAAAATGTAAAAACCATTAATTTCCTCCAAAATTGATTTTTTGAATAACATTTTAGAAACAGAGCGCAGGTTCTATGTACATGCATTCAATTTCACACTTGAAACCTCTCTATTTTATAAAATACATTTCCTCTCTCTTGCAAACATTCCTACCAAGCATTACCAAAAAAATGACACAAACCAACAGCAAAGAAGCTCAGTCTGTATCCTAATCTGAGGTAACACAGGTGACATGATTGTGAAAGGTTCAAATATTTTTATGTAATCATGCACACACTATTTATTCCTTCTCAAAAATGTAAAAGCCATTGGTTTGCCCCAACATCGTTTTTTCAATAACATTTTAGAAACAGAGCGCAGGTCCTATGTACAAGCATTCAATTTCACTACTGAAACCCATTGATTTGCCCTAAAATCGTTTTTTAAATAACATTTTAGAAACAGAGCGTAGGTCCTACGTACAAGCATTCAATTTCACTACTGAAACCCATTGATTTGCCCTAAAATCATTTTTTAAATAACATTTTAGAAACAGAGCACAGGTCCTATGAACATGCAGTCAATTTCACTACTGAAACCTCACTATTTCACAAAATACAAATCCCCTATCTTGCAAATATTGATACCATGCATTTTCAAAAAGCATGACACAAACCAACAGCAAAGAAGCTCAATGTGCTTCCTAATGTGAACTCTCTATCTATATTGAATGAATCATAACTCACCTTTACAAATGCTTTGGGAGATTGAGAACAGTGTCAGACACACAAACCAATATTTCTTTAGCAGAGCAAAAGGTATGTACTCCAGGCATTGCAACCATGAATGGCACAGAAAATCTCTAATTCTACACACATATCCCTCATGTTAACCAATCAAAACTCTTCCCTCTCTATTTTCGAACCAACACCCTTCCCCCCCTCAGCCCTTTCTACCCGTTACCATAGCAACTCCCTCCTCACTGAGCTCTCAGGGTTAAAAGTTTATTCTACAATGTTGCAAATGAACTCAGCAAGGATGTTTGACATCTCAATACACCAGCCTATCAGGTGCAATGTTTCTTTAAATGACTTTTTCTTAACCATTCAAATTACTTCTTTCACAGAACAGAACCATGCACCCTAACTTTCAGTTTTCAACTATCTGAATCCACCAATCTTTGCTTGTTATTCAAGAGCACTGAAACTCCACAGTTTGTATATTTGCAAACTCCTACTGTTCCAACTGCCATTTTATTCCCACACTTCATCTGACTGCACCAGAACCTCCTCTCACCATGTATTCTTTCTGGATTATTGGACATAGCTACATCCACTGGGCTCAAAGGTATGAAGCTCTCAGAAATTTTCACAACCTTGATTTACCAAATGTGCACATTAAATGGATTGGCCAAAGAGGATTAAGATGTCATCAATTGATACCATTGGTGAAAACCTTTCACCATCTGCCACACCCCGACCTTATAATTTTGCACTGTGGTGGAAATGACCTAGGCACTTTGACTGGGGTAGGTCTGGAAATGGTTTTAAAGGACACCTTTGGGCAATTGATGACACTTTGTCCACAAACTGCCTTGGTATATTCCAATATATGCCAAAGACAGAAATGGAAGTGGTCCAACCAATTTTGTCCACAATTTGAGATAGCACGGAAACATGTGAATAAATCTGTTTCTGCTTACATGAGAGACTATGGAATGGGTTCAATATACAACAATAACTTGTGTCACAACATGCAAGATATCTACAGAGGAGATGGTGTGCACTTCTCAGATGAGGGGAATAGAATATTACACCTGAATTTAAGACTGTGCATCGGAACCTACTTGTAGGTACCTAAATCAGCCACAGAACCCAAAAGCTCTTTTCAGGGCTACCCTACCTCTGATCACTCAAAACAATTACTTTACTCTAACTTTTTTCACTGTTTTTCACCAAAGTACGCTCACGGGTACTCTCCCCGGTACGCGTACCGGGCGCTCCCTCCGAGAAAATTCAAAAAACATTTTTTTTGGGGCCTATATGGGCCTCCTAAGACCCCCTCAGAAAACCTAGGGGGTCAGTGGGTGTCTACCGTGCCCCCTTTTACCCATTCCCAACGTTGTTTGTCCTCCATCTTGTGTCTCAATTCTTCAGAAACACAAGATGGAGGACTTCCGTAGCTCACCGGTAAGCGCTCCCAAAAATTTTTTTAAATTAATTTACATAAAAACCTCTGTAGAGATTTTCACCAAATATAGAATAGGCCCTACTACATACCAGTCCCTACCATTTCCCCAAATTTGGTGGAATTCCATTGAGCCATTTGGGCTGTAGCCCTGTCTAAATATCCTGAGGTAAATTACATGACTAAAACACATATGAAAGTGTTAGAATTTGCAACCAATGAAAATGTTACTTTCATTTTGTATTTTTATGTGCTGACATTTCATTGGTTATGGACATGAATATATATGAAAAATGAGAGGGAAACACGGCCATTTTGAGTACGACTACCTGAGGTACATTTATAAAGGATTTCCTCTGAAAACATCAACTCCTTTCTGAAAGGTAATTTGTTCATTTGTAAGGGGAACGATGTTCTGCACTTAAAGTTAAATTGGAAAAACATTTTCTGATAGTTTTTTACTGTCCCTCTGTTATAGTTATAGATTCAGATAGGCTTCTCTGTTGTAGTTATGGATTGATTTAGGCTTCTCTAGTATAATTATGAATTTACTTAGGCTTCTTCACATGGACTTTTTAATATTTCTCCTTCCTGCCTGATAACATACACTGCCCAAAGATAACTTCACTGGTAAAAACTCAGAAGTACCTGTCTGAACTTAAACACAACAGTGCCCTAACTCTACTAATATGGTTATTTGTTATGCAATTTACAGCCAAAAAATGGAAGGTAAAGAGGAGACGAATACAATTTCTTTTGAAATTATGGATAACAACATTCTTAACGAAGACTTTGATTTCATGGATGAGTTTGGGGATCAAGAACTAATAAACTGTCTTGAAGCAATAGAATCATGCAGTGAAATTGTGGAGGAGATTCCAGATAATCTGATGTTAGAAGTTTTAATAGAGGATGAAAAATCTCAACAATAAATTTTTATTTAATAATTTAATTGCAGACATTATTCATTTTTATATGTAATTCTTAAGTAATTCTTGAAGTCGTACCAAAAAGATTATATTATAAAGTGAGACTTATAGTATACTGTGCAATTTTTGGGAGTTACATACTAAGTTTGCTAATAGTTTTCCTTTCTCCCACTATATTATCTCCAAAGTGTATTTCACATCTGTTTTTCATCTCCTGCCTCCTTTCTCTCACTGTCTGTCTCTAATGCATGATATCACCGCCAATTTTGTGTAGATTTAGAAGAGATTAAATGTAATTCTGGAAAACATCATAAGGGAGCAGGATAGACTACCTATGATCCCCTAGACCTTCTCAGGGTGTGCTTAAAGGATCCGTTTCTACTTTCCTGACAGACTATGCTATGGATTCCATATACCATAATAACTTCTGTAACAACATGCAAATTATCTACAAAGGAGACGGTCTACATTGAATTTAAAACTCTGCATTGGTACCTACATGTTGGTACTTAAATCACCCACAGAACACAACAACTCTATTCACAGCTACCCTACCTCTAAGCACTTTCAATTATTATTTTACTGTTTCACTGGTTTTTCCCCTTGTTACGCTCCCTGGTACGCTCCCCGGTGCGCGTACCGGGTGCTCCCCCCGCGAAAATCTTTTTTTGCCCCGCGGGGACCTTTTATGGCCCCCACATCAAACCTAGGGGGTCAGGAGGGGTCTACCTTGCCCCCTTATGGTCATTTCCCCCTTTGTTTTTGCCACCTCTTGTGTCTCGATCCTACCGAGACACAAGATGGTGGCCGCTCTGGACTGTTTGGAATGTTGACAAACACCCGAGAGCCAATCAGCTTTCCACGCGCGAACTCGCGTTACGCGCCGGGTGCGCTCCCCGGGGCGCGTACCGGGGCGCGCTTATAGATATATATATTTATTTTAACCTAAATTACTCAAAATCCTCTGGAGCACATATCTTGAGACATAGCAAAGGCACATCGGGCTACCAGTCCCTACAATTTTCAAAGTTTCATGGGAATACATTCAGCCGTTCGGGCTAAAAGTGAGTCCAACCACCCTATGGAAATTAACATGGGGAAAACACGTTTTGGGACCCCTTTTATCTCGGCCCCCGCTTAACGAATCCCCCCCAAATTTTCAGGGAAGGAGAGGAGTGGAGCTGGCCACCTAATTTGAGAAATTCGCGAAAAGTCATCCACCGGCGCCAAAGTTATTCCCAATAGAATGTTGCGGATTTCCTATGGAAACTAGGTCCTAACTATAACTACCTACTGGTGACCGCCAGTAGGTAATATATATATATATATATATATTCACTGAAAAAAACATTGGTTTAACACTCGTTATAGTTAGGAATTAACATTTAAAAAACCTTTGAAATTCACTGAAAAAACCATAGGTTTCACACCAGTTATAGTTAGCTGAACATTTTACTCATACAAAACCATTGAAATTTCCACGTTAAAGTTAGTTGGACTCACTATAACCCGCGCGCCCGCAATCCACTGCTGATGATGTCAAATATTACATCATTCATGACATGGGACATGGTCAGTGACATCACTGATGACATCACTAATGACATCTCAAATGACATTACTGATGACATCACTGATGACATCTCAAATGACATCACTGATGAAATCACTGATGACTATAATACTGATGTCACTCACCATGTGATACACTTACACTACCTCTATGACAACTACAAGTATTTTATTATCTTGATCACTCTCACTCACAAAGTAATTTTGAACAGCAGACTCAATTTTATTAACTGCTCCAATCTTTATAGGCCAATTACCTTTCCTAAAATTTCGGTTGTAAGAACACTAGGTAAGAATTTGGTAAGTCAAAAGGCAAACGTTGTTTGAAAGTCAATTGAGTATCATAACAATTAGTCCAGCCTTTTTCACATTTTAAATAAGCTGTGTAATGTCCTGATGTTGTCGAAGGACCATCATTGAAAATAATTGCTGCAGTTGCAAAGGTTCTTCCTGAAATTGATAATTGATAATTGAGAAGCCACAACATTTTTAATGAAACTTGTCAATTTAGTTCCATCAGGTCTACATTGTTGGAACATTAAAATTACATACTGTCCATATCTTTGTATAAATAATGTTGATAGCATTGCAGATTTACATTTAGTAGAGACCATGTTTTGATTTTATTCCCTAACTAGATTATTAAAAGACACTGATTTGCAGTCTGGTAAAGTCAAATATATAAATCTTTCAGTGTCTGTTGCAGTAGTACTTGAAAAGGAACATTTGTCGCAGTTATGCTGCCATTTATAAAAAAAGGCCAAAAAGATTTTCTACATCTATACCTTCATCTTGCAATACAACAAGAATATACATATATACATTCCTGACGATCTTGCTGAATATTCTGTGAAAACTGATTTAGACCAGAACATATGTCTAAACCTTTTCGAATTTCAGAAACACTTTCTATTTTTGTTCTATCACTGCTACATTTCTGAAACACAGAATTCAACAAACAACAAAATCTTTGATCACGATTTTCAACAATTTGTTCTTGTACAGTTTGGAGAAAAAAACAACAACATTAACCACAACATTAGCATAGCAGTTGACACCAGAACTGTTTTGAAACTGAAATCCAACAACATCTTTAACTGAATCCTTTTCCTTTCTGCTTACAATTACTGGTTCATCTACTTTTTTTCTTTTTGCCACAACTTCACTACAATTTTTCTCATTTCTTATTTTTTGGCCTACTATACGCTTTTCAAATAGAGGATATTGAGGTAAATTTAGAGCATACTCTCTTAACCTATTATATTCTTTTACACAATTTACATCTGCACTAATCTATGTCTCATCAAAATCAATCAACTACAATCCAGATAAAGTTCTGACTCGAGATAAAGCAACATATGCCATACCCTCCTTGAACACAGAACTTCCAATATTTACCAAAGCACTATCTGCACTTAAACCTTGAGATTTATGAATAGTCACTGCATATGCCAAAGAAACAGGAAACTGTTTTCGGCGGACGTATACATCTTTCACAAGCAAAAATCGAGCAGAAAAATGACTGATTTGTTGTACTTCTTCAATTCCATCAAATTTAATTTTTAAAAATTCAATTCAATCTCTATTTCGGTAATTCACAAAATCAAGAACATCACCCATTGCTCCATTTACTAAACCTCTTTCCACATGTAAATTCCGTTGTAAAATTATACGACAATTTAAACATGCATACAGAGTCTTTTCCAAACCAGCAGTTTTAGATATTGTATTCTCTAAAGAATCCAATTTTGATTTCAAGTTTTCTGACAAAATAATAGTTGCTCCTTCATGCTCTATTTTATCAATAGCTTCCAGTTTCACAATTTCTTTATTTTCTAACTTTAACATTTTGTTGTTGAAGATTGAACATTCTTACAGAGTTGGCATCAAGCATATCATAGATTTGTTTTCAGGAATTTTCTTTAAAATATTCTCTGGGAGAATATTTTCGTTTAGAAACAAATTTGAAATTAATCGTGCATGTAAAGCTTCTTTGCCATGCTCACTTACTTTTCCAATTCTTACATCTTGTAGAATATTTTTATAATCTTCATCCTTTGACTGTCGCATATTTTGAAGCAGATCTGCATATTTGAAATATAACCATATATTAACATTTCTAATGCTTCCTAGGCACTTCCTGGTATCTTTATGCGTAAGCATTTTAAACACTGGTTGTCCTTTCACTGGAGTTAGCTGCAGTAGATCTGCAAAAACAATGATGTGTTTGCCTCCAAATAGCACATCATGCTCTTTTTTAAGAATTTCTTGCATTGTAATTTATTATCATGCTCTACTGGCAGCATCAATAAACAATGTAAAGTAATCCCTTTAATGTTATGTGCTGCCAACCCAGTTGGAGCGGTAACAACACAAGACAGTGATGACTCCGTTCTTTTCTGCAGATAAGTTGCAATTGCTTTAATCAGAAAATGTTTTCCAGTTCCTGCTTCTCCACTCACGTATAGTCGGACAGGCATAAATGATGTACATGAAAACTCTTTTTTCTCATGATATAAACCATGCTCAATCTGTCATATATTTGTTTCTGCTCAAGGTTTAGTTCTTTTTCCAAATCTTTGAAGTTAACTAGATCCTCCTGAGCTTGTTCCATGGCTTTTTCCACTTCATCCATGGCAGTGGCAGCTTCATTTTGGATAATTGGTCCTCCTAGTGGATCCTGACTCAATGAAGCAGAACTCTGACTGTCTTGAGAACTGTCTCTAGCAATCTCTGCTGCAATTGTAGCTTCTTGCTGTATTTCCTTGTTCAACATTTGCAGATAATTTGAAAAAACAGGACATTCTATGGTATCCTCGGTTGCATTGAAGGAATCCTCATTACTGAGAAAATCTCCAAGTAGTACGCCAAGGCTTAAAGAGTTGCAAAAGAGCTAAATAGTAAAATTCCCTTTTGTCAGGAGATTCGCAACTCAATTTCCGATGATTAATCAAATGGCCTTTTCTTTGTTTTACCAGACATCCTTCACAACTAATTACAGCATATACTCCTTTATTGATATCTTCTGTGATGTTCCTCTTAAAAGTATAGGTTTACAGAATTTCATAGAGACAAACGTTCTCAAGATGACTACTTCTATTTGGATAGTATGTATCCAACATGTTTGTCTTCAAAATATCTGTACTGTTTGGTTCTTTCTCCGCCAAATACTCAATATCTTGTACAGATTTCAAAACTCGGTTTCGTGTTGCAGCAAGACCTAGACTCACCCAAATGATTGTTCTAGATTTGGCATATAGACTTGCTGATGATAACCGATCAGAAAATTCATATGCTCCAATTTCTCGATGCAACAACATCTTCATACTATAACTGTACAACTTCTTACTTAGACTCTTTTCATGTGAAATTTCCTCCCATATTTCCTTCAGTTCCGTCTTTTCTGATTTTGTGATGTAAGACGTCACATATCGAGCCACAGCAATTAAGTTGTCAGCAACATATTGAATATCCATTTTAGCATTCCACATGGACAAAATGACTGGGTTGTAGGCATTTATATATTTGTACTCTTCATTTCTTCTTAAGTTGTGTGTATTTTTTGGTGATTTTCTTGTCACAGTATGTCGTAAAGATGACATAAAATTGTTCACTCTTCCTTTCGATGTTACTGGACGTGGAAATGTAAAAGGAAATTTTTTGTAGAACTTGTCCTTGGATTTGATCTTTCGATGACAGTATTTTCCACAGCGATGGGTTTCGAAGCATAAAACTTGATGTCTTAAATTGTTTTTTTCTGTACTTTTCGGAACAGCACATGTAGAATTCTGTTCAATGAAACTCATCACTGTATCGTCCGAATCTGTTCCAAATTTGGGTGCATCTTTGATCCATAGCAGCATATGTATGTGAGGAGCACCTATTGCTTGATACTCCTTTCTCCAAAAGAAATCCAAAACATCTCCAAGCGGAGGATTTTTTTTGTTTGTGATAAAAGACATCATAGCTTCAAACCTATGATTGAAATACCTGCATACATTAACTGGATCCAAAGAGCACAGTTCTCCAGGTGTCTTGTATTCAATATTTTCAATGTTTGCATTTGCCTCTCGTAGAAATTCAAGTAAGTCTTCCAAAGCATACTCAGCACAGCTAAGAGTGAGGAACCATATAGGAGATCCTAAGTTTCTTAGCATACATTTCAATTCCCCATGACGACGATACCAATCCTCGTTAGTACCACGCTGACATGCCATGAGATTAATTAGGTGACATTCCAAAATACTGTCTTGCAGTTTGACTTTATCCATAATGTCCCTTGCAGAAACATTTTGCAGATGTACTCCACTTTTCAGTAAATGGTTCCCTGCATAAGAAAGTCCAGACAAGTCACTCTCAAACAGTAGATGAAACAAATATGGAATGCATTGACGAAACCTTGGATATTCTGCATATAATCTTAAAGTCCGGTATTCAAATGTAGGAATTTGAACATGTCGGCCGTCATATCGTCCACCTTCACCTGTTGGAAATAACTGAGGAAAACAACAAGCTTCCAAACTTTCTTCCCATACACTAATGGGACTTCCTTTTGCTTCTTTCATTTGAAACAAGTCAATAGAATTCCCCATTACTTCTTTGGAATGCAAAGGATGAACACTATAATGTTCATACATTTCTTCACTTCTATTTTTCAATTTGCCCAGCTGAGAAATCACTGTGCTCTTCTACAGTTGTTTCCTCTTCTCCAACATATACATTTTTGTAGTAATGATTGATTTTTTACCAAATACAACGTTGCCTTTTCGACTTTCCTAACATCCACTAATTCTTGCCAGATTTTCTTACTCTTTGTCGGAACACCATTAACTAGAATAACCAGAGGTTCCTCTTCTACTTTTTCTACACCAATTGTATCAATATTTTTCTTACAAATCTAGAAGCAAATAAACAACTCTTCGCTTTAATCCTCTCTGTAAATCAGAAGGAGGCAATTTTCCTGTCTTAGGCTCCATGCGAACAATAGCCTGAAAAGGATGCACACATTGAATCAGAATAGACTCATAGGTATTTAAATCCATCAATTCAGAAGGAATGTCTACCAACTCCAGATTATTATGAACAGCTCTAGCAGGCATTCTGTTTTCATTTAATTTATTATAACAATTTACAAATACGTTGATCAGACCCCAAATCAAAACAATTTTCTACCAACAAATAAGTTGCAAAATCCTTCCACTCATTATTATTTTCCTTTTCACTTTTTACATATAAATCAACTAACCTAGTCTGATTCTTATAATGAGTTCATCGACAACACACACAAGAAAAATTAGGTCTTTCACTTGAATTGACCTTAAACTTTGTAATTTCATGGTCAAACTTTTCTTTACTTGAAATCTGTACATTCTCTTCCACATTACCTTCTATTACTGTATCAGTTTCTGCACTGCCCTCTTTTTCACCAAAATAACAAAACTCAATTTCGTCACAAATGTTCTTCACATCTAATTCAGATCCATGCAAAAGAGCACTGTTTAACTGTTTTAGCATAAGTGCTGGACTTTTTGCATAATACAACCTTCTCACTAATTTCCTCACTTTATTATGATGCACTGCTAACATCCTAAAATTGTGAAAAACACTGTGACATACTTTTCTTGAAAGACAAGCCAGTGAATGCCCATGCAAACCTGTTTTTTCTCTCACTCTGCAAGTATCTAACTCTTGCAACATTTTCATCTTTTGTTTTAGACTTTTCTTAGTATATGTCCGTATGAAATTCAGAAACAAATCAATTGATTCCTGTCGCACCCTACAAATACTACTACAATTCCAAGTATACACTGGAGCCTTAGGACATCTCCCTAAAACTTCATCAGCTAACACCTCTTCTGCATTTCTTTTTTTTTTATTTTTAAAGATTTTTATTTGTATCTCATAGGACAAGTACATAATAATTTAATCAGAAAAAACATAATAAATACACTTATTCCATCGAAGGAGAAAGCAAAGCAACCATAATCAATTTTTCCGCAAAGTAAAACGTATCTTCAAGAAGAGGGCATAACTATAACAAAAGACATAAAGAGAAACAAAGAAAAATGGAAATATCATGACATTATCAATCCCCAAATCCTTTCCACTTTCAGCTTAGCCTGAATACCCCGTGTTGTAGCCAAAGCAGATTCCATATGATAAATTTCCTTGGCTAGGCTCCACCATTCCATAACTGTCGGCGGGTTGTGTTGTATCCAAGCCCTTGCTATTATTAATCTCGCACATGCGAGTACGATATTAAGTAAGTCAGTGTTAGTTTTATCCCCCCCGGAATAACCGACAAGCACGTCTACAGGTGTCAAATCAATAGAGCAAGTTATTTTCGTAGACATAACTTCAGTCACATCATTCCAATATTCACCTAATTGTGGGCAGGAGAAAAACATGTGAGTTATGTCCGCTGCGCTCATATTGCACTTTGGGCATTTTGTGCGTTCGTTAAAGTTATTATTGTTTGCCCATCTAAGAATCCTATCTGGTGTATAATATAGTTGACATATAGTTTTGAATAGTTGTAATTTTAAATTAGAGGAGTGTATAGATCGGTGGAGGCTGTTTAGTGAAGAAGTAATTAGATTAGGAGCGACAGCAATTCCCAATTTCCTAGTACATTTTTCTGCAAGTTTGACAGAGTCATCGTTTCTATGGCTGATAAAGATTTTATAGCCTAAACTAATCCATGCTTTATCATTTTCTTTATAAATACAGTCCCACAAATCTGAATCCTGAATTTTCAATAGTCCTAGTTTCCGTACCAGATAGTCTCTTATTTGAAAGTATTTAAAGCGGGCTCCCTCCGATATGTTTTAACCAGCTTTCAACTGTTCAAAAGAGCAAAATCCATTGTGATCAAACAGATCTCCCAAGCTTTTAATACCCACTTCTGACCACCTAAGGGCCCATAGATCATGGAATATTTCAGGTAAACCCGGGTTAAACCACAGTGGGGTTTTATGATGAAAATTAGAAGTCTTGCATTTGACCAAAATAGAACGCCAAATGTTAACAAGATCGCGTATAGTCTTAAATTTAACACGTTTAAAGTAGTTGGGGTCGTTTATTTTGTAGAGGAACATTTAACATCCTCTCCTAACACAAATTTGTGGAAATACATACTTTTATCTGGAATTATTAGGCTTTGGAAACGGGTCAGGAAAGCAGCTAGATAGTAAGCTTTTATATCCGGTAGGCCTAGTCCTCCTTGGATAAATGGAAGTTTAATGAGTGAGACAGCGCGGCGGGCTTTCTTATACCCCCAGATGAAGCTGCTAATAATTCCGTCCAATCAATTAAAATAAGAATTATTTATCCGTAGAGGAATTGAGCGAAAAAGATATAGATACTTAGGTAATATTTTCATTTTTACTAAATTAATTTGGCCTATAATACTTAATGGTAGTTTATGCCGTTTCTTGAATAATATACCTGTTTCCTTTAATAGAAGTTTGTAGTTTAACGCCACTATTAAATTAACATCCGAAGAAATCTTTACCCCCAGGTATGTAGCCAGATCACATACCCCTTGTAGTGGATTTGATGGTCTGTAGTTCATAACAATTTGAGTCTTAGTACTATTTAATCTATATCCAGATACTGAGCCATAATCCCCAGCTTCTATTAGAATACCCTTTAACGCTTCCTCGACATCATTGGAGTATATCGCTATATCGTCCGCATATACAGTTATTTTGAGTGAGTCTGCTCCATTCACAAAAGGGGAGATCTGATCCCTACCTTGTAATGCGATCAAAAATGGTTCCATTATAAGGGCAAATAATAAAGGGGATAGAGGACACCCTTGTCTGGTCCCCCGTTCAATCGGAAAGGTAGAGGAGCATTTGCCCATATAACAAACTTTACCAGTGGGTTTATCATATAGTGCCTGAATCCAGTTCAAGAATTGACCCTTTATACCAAACGCAAGTAATGTGGCCCATAGAAAGTCCCACCCCACTCGGTCAAATGCCTTTTCTGCATCTAATAATATCATACCGAGTGGGGTTGACTTAATCTGCGCCACATCAAAAGCCATAATAGCCATAATAATATGAGCCGTTGTGTCCCTTTTAGGGATGAAGCCGTGTTGTTGAGGTGATACCATTTGTGCCCTTAATGGTGCCAGCCTAGTAGACAATATTTTTGCGAATATTTTAGCGTCGCTATTTATGAGGGATATAGGTCTATAGGACCCTCTTTCAACAGCTGGTTTGCCTTTTTTGGAAAAAAATGATTTGTGTTAAGTTCCATGACCTGGGTGCTTGCTCCCCTTCCCCAATAGCATGAATCACTATAAACAGGAGTGGTATTAATTCCTCCGCGCATGTTTTAAATAGCTTTATAGGAATCAAGTCTTCCCCTGTGGCTTTCCCTGATGCCAGAGAGTTGATGGCTATTCTAATTTCTGTCGGTGTAATGTCCTCGACTAATTGATCAGATTGCTCCGGGTCAATAGGCAAGACTTTATTTAAGTTTAGGTAATTCTTAATCTTGTCATTATCCACCTCGTTCTCCGGGGTATATAGATCCTGGTAGTATTGTGCAAACTGATTTAAAAAAGCCTTTGTGTCTTGAAAAATTTGATTATTAGCCCCCTTAATTTCTTTAACGGCCGTCTGTGCTCGATTCTCGGCCACTCTATATGCTAATATTTTCCCTATCTGTTCCCCACCGTCATATTGACTTAGTTGGTATTTCTTGATTGTAATTATGCTTTTTTCTCTAAGAACATTTTTTAAAACTGATTTTAGATTTTAGATCGTCATCTCCTTTTATAAGCGCTTCAGATAGTAAGTGTTCCATATTAAGTATATCCGTTGTCATTTTCTCATCTTGATTCCTACGTTCCTTATTTTGTTGCCATATATACTGCTGGGAAAACCCACGGATGCTGGCTTTACATGTATCCCATACTATCCTTGTTGCTGCAGAGTGAATATTGAATTCTACAAACTCCTTTATATGTTCTTTTAGTTGGCCTAAAAAGATGGTATCTGAAAACAAATATCTAGGGAAAGAGAACACATGAGGAGCTTGTCTCTCCGTTGTTATCTCAAACATCAGCATAATAGGGTTATGATCGGAAGTAACTCTAGGGCAGATTACCATAGGGCCATTTTCGAGGATAAAATCGGAGACCCAAACCATATCTATGCGTGAGCATAGCTTGTATGCGGCAGAGTAGTACGTGTAGCCTGCTACATTGGGGTATAAATATCTCCAAGCATCCTTGATTAGATGAGTTGCTGCTAAATCTAAAATTGCGGCCCTAGTCTTCCGCATCCTTTGAAAAGATCACCTTTTGGTTGTATCTAGGTTATAGTCCATAATGCAGTTAAAGTCTCCGAGCATAATGAGTTCCCCTTCCCACCCAAACAGTTCCAAATTAATTTGATCAATAATCCGAGGTTCGTCCAGATTAGAAGCATAGACGCCACAAATAGTGTACTTAAAGCCTTCAATTATTACTTGTGCCATCGCCCATCTCCCAGCTTTATCAGTCAATGACTTATTTACCTCTACTCTGAGTTGTTTATGTCTTAGAATCGCAACACCCCGGATAGAAGCATTAAAGTTCGTAGATACTAGGACCACATAGCCAAGTTGTTCGAGTAGTTTCCTATCTTTGTATGCTATGTGTGTCTCAGTTAGTACTATAATTTGAGGGTTATACATTTTGAGCTCTTCAAACACCAGGTTCCGTTTAATTTTACTATTAAAACCAGATACGTTCCACGCTAAACACTTTAATTGAAACATTTAAAATAATAGATTTTACTATCCTTGATTATGATGCATTCTAATGCTTTCCCTTTACTACCTCCTTCACTTATCTCACCCGAATTTGTAATATACCAAATGTACCAAAAATTATCAGCCTTGCTTATCTTCCAAACCAGTATTTTTATCAGTTTACTTGCCCTCGAGATGCTTTTTTCCCCTTGAGCCACAACCCCCCACCGCCCTTTACTAACCCCACCCCCTCCCCCTCTGTTTCTTCGTGCAGGCCCCCCCTTTCTCCTTGCTGCCGTTGTAATGGCAGCATGCACAGAGTCGTAGCGCAGAGGATCTGGTGCTATGACCAAGCTAAGTAACCTATATTATCCTGCAGTCATTTAGAAGAAAAAAAACATAAACAATATTGAATCAATAAGCAATAAGCAATAAATAAGCAATATTGAATCAGCCTAAGCTGCAAGTTAAGTAAGAAGACAAATAGGTGAATTCAAAAGTTCAGTGATTAAATAATTCATCACGATATAACCAAAAACTTCAGTGGTAGTGGACTATGTAGTTTCAGCTCCAGTAACAATATCAATGTTCAGGTCCATGTCCACTTTTCTCCACTTTCCATTTGCTTACAATGTGCTCCACCTCCTTTGCTTCAGAGAAATAATATGTTCGACCATTCTTTAGAACCTTTAGTTTAGCCGGTTCTTGCAGAAATGCCTGACCTCCCAATTCTTTTATCGGGTCGATAAATTGTCGTAACTGCCAGCGCCGGTCCATAGTTAGCTCGCTTAAATCAGATCTAACAAAAAAAGTAATTGAGTCCGTGGTCACTGGAGTATTTGGTCTTGCCTTTAATGAGATCGCTTGTCGTAGTAAAAAGTTACCGATGTAGATCAGAATAGGTCGTGGGTACTGATTATTTTTGTTCCTTTGAACCAATGGGAGTCGGTGGGCCCGTTGTACTTGCGAGTCCCAGTCCCAGTCTGAGAGCTCAGGAAACGCCTTCTGAAATAAATGCACTATGTAGGCTCTAGCGTCCGCCCCTTCCGCTCCCTCTCCTATGCCAAAAACGCGGAGGTTCTGCCTCCGCTGTCAATTTCCTAAATCTTCCAGTTTGATCTGCATATGAGAGAGTTGGGTCTCGTGTCTTTTCAAGACTGTTTCAGAATGAGTTCATTTTTCCTCCGTTGATGCAACCCTCTGCTGTAGTTCTTCCATATCCTGGGATATAGTCCCAAGTTTGCAAGACATCTCGAGAAGCGAAGATTGAGTTTTGTTGCTATCTTCTCGCATCTGTTGATAGTGATATTGAGCTTCCTGTTTTTTGCTCATTAAGCAACTGCAAAATCATCTGAAAAGATGAGGAGACTTCCCCCGGCAAAGTCCAGTCAGGAGGTGTATCCCTTTGAATGAGAGTGTTATCGGTATGATAAGGCCTTATATGGTTTATCATATTGCCCTTTGCTGGTTCAATCATTAGAGATGAGCATGAAGATGAGGGTGAAGATGCAGGTAATGTGACTTGCACAGGGGTGGTCCGAGATGGTATTAGTACTGATGTTAATAGGGTAGTTACCCCTGTTACCACTGAGCCCACCATATGTGTGTCAGAGGCCAGAGGAGGACCTCCTGCCATTCCTGTTGTATCCTTAGTTGCATCGGCTCCAGTAACAGCATCCTCCAGTATATCCACTGCCACTGTCCCTACCGAGATTGCCCCCCTTGGTATAGTGCCTGTTTCGATCAGGCTGTTCCCGGACAGTCTCAAGGCCATTGTTTTAACACCCCCTTTTGCCTGTACCCACTTCCTTATAGGACTGTTTTCGGCAATCATTTTCACCGTTGTTATATTTGGTTTGTTCGCCATTTTTTAAAATTTATTTTTCACTTTTCCTTTCCCTTTCCTTATACCGTTGGCGTTTCCTTTGGCTGAGTGCAATGGAGTGGAACTACCCTGGTCTGGACAATCACTATAATTCTCATCCGTATCCGACCCATCTAATTGCTCAGCCGGTTTAATCTGATCGTCTTGCTTTGCTGCCCCTATTGCCTCCAATCCATTCCCCAGTAGTTGGTCAACCTCTAATATCGATTTTTCACCTTCAGTCAGGGCACAATCAGAGAGTTCTTCTATGACCTCTGCTGGTACAGAGGTAGAGGGGCTCGATGATGGCGGTGAAGAATTTATATCCTTTAAAGTTTTAGTGTTGAGATGCGACCTGGCGTCATCAGTTGCAGGCAGGATGACTGAGTGAGTCTGTATGTCATTACCGCCAGTAGAAGCAGCAGGAGCATTTAGAACAATATCAGTGTTGGTGTTGGTAACAGTGTCAGTATCAATAACATTATGCTCCCCCCCTACTAAGTTAGCTTTACCTTTCGGTTGAGTTAAAGAATCAGTAGTAGCAAGGATTGGTATGCATTTGTTAGGTGCCACATTAGGGATCAGGTTAGAGTTCAGATTCAGATTTTGGGTGCGGGGAAGCGTCTTACCAGCATTCAGGCCATATTTCTCCTGTTTGCTCCCTTTCTTGCCGCCGTCTGGGATTAAATCCGCTGCCACTGCCACTACTGCCGCTGTCGCCGTTGTTGACGCTGTTGTTGGTGCTGTTGTTGTTGTAGGGGGCAGCACTTCGGGTTCCACAGTGTTACCTCCCGCCTGCTTTGTAGTTCTTGTGCTCCTTACAGGGTTCTTAGGTGCCATCATGGGCAGAGTTGTTGCGACGGTTGTTGTCGGGCCAGACCAGTCAAAACCTATCTTCCAATGAGCCAGGAAGCTTAGCCGAGTAAGTACCGTCCACCCCTGTGAGGTCTTCAAGGTCAGCCGTGGGAGATTGATTGTCCTGAAAATCTCTCTGACCCGGTTCTCAAGGGATCGCAGTCGTAGCATCCGCCATAGGTGCTGCTCCCACTCCGCTTGTTCCACAAAGCAGTTTTCCTTCCCAGGCTCCTTTAATAATTCACTGTGGGTAGATAGATTGTGGAAAGCTGGCTCTGAAACCGGCTCACCCGGTTCTCATGAGAGAAGAAGCCAGCACGCCCCCGCCAGCCGTCCCGCGTCTTGCAGGCAAACCGTCTCCTCGATCACGCTGTGCCTCCGCCGCTTAGCTCCATGTGTTTGCCACTGCTCCAAATCCGCTGTGTTGTGAGTCGAGTCCGCTCCGCTCCGGTGCTCAGAAGTCGCAGGGCTTCGCCTCACTCCGCCTCTGCCTTGCTCCGCCTCCCCGCTCCGTGGCACCCTGCTCCGGCTCCCTGCGCGGCTCCGGTACCGGCTCTGCAAGCAGCCGCTGTGTGGTCGATACGCTAGTACGCTAGCGGGTAAGTCAGTTTGTCTTGAACCCCCCTGTATCTTTTCCACTCAGCCCCAGCTTTGACTGCAGAGTATACAGTCGAAAAGAGTCAGCTAACGGCCATAGCATTGCCGGACCTCCACAGCCACTCTCCGCTCTGGCGGCATCAGTCCGCCATCTTGATTTCTGCCGTGGTAAGGACTAATGCATTTCTAGACACAATTTTTTCTTTTTTCAACCGGACAACCGTCCTTCACCTCATATGCTCGACCATTGGTGTCAACTGCACGCACCAAATAATTATCCTGAAAGTAACTCTCTTCATTAAAAAATGGCTCACAGCTTGAATTATGCTTCCATTCTCCAGAAAAAACATCACAACATTTAGTCCGATTAATTACTCTTTTCCACTTACATTTTGATTTCAAAACATTGATTACCTTATTTAGTGTACGAATTTTATTGATTACTAAAGTGAATAATTTATGTTTCACTTCAAAAGCCTGATCCACAATATTCACTATACTTTTCTTTTTTTTGTAAAAAGCACTCTTCTTTTTATAAATCTTAAATTTGTTTAATAAATTTAAAACAATTCTGTTATAAAACATACATCTACGAATGTCAATACATTGATTTCTCCTTCTATTACTATAGACAATATCATCTCCTTCTACAGGTCTAACATTATTTGGGGCGCTCTGCATTTTCTTTGTATTTACAGTTGTTTTTTTTTCTTTGAAACAATATCCAGATGCTTTTTACATTGCATTAATTTCCTAAAAAACTCCTTTGTTTTCTTACCAGGAGCATTCTTTTTTTTCACTGAAGATTGTGTTTTGGATGAATCTTCTAATTGTGTTTTCTTGGTCAATAAACCATGCTTGTAACTTTTTATTCTTCTTTCCTTCGTCGGCATATTCTTTTATCTTTCGATAGATGATTACAATCTGTGGTAAAGAAAAAATAACATATTATAGACCACTACTAACATACTACATAGCAATTACAATAAGTGAACCATATAAACACTAGTTTACAACATAAGTAAGATGATCGCACAACAACGGTGTCACAGCAACCCAACAAGATTACATGTAACATCCAGGTCATGTGTCTAAGATCACACTGTGAGTCAAGCTTGATTTTAAATAAATCTGGGTGAACAATTTGCTTAGTTGATGCGTTTAAAAATATTGGAATACATGTATTTTTGAAGTCAGTTAAGCTTTAGGATATGTACTAGTAGATAATCTTAGGCAGCATGTCTGTTAGGCCTCTGAGTTCACAAATAGGCTCTAAGCTGTGCAATAAAGATCCAGGGTGTGCTGTTGAAATTAAAAAGGCATGTTATGTCTTGCTTATATATATATGGTCTTTTTTTCTTGCTAGTTAGAGATCGTGAGATGGTATGAGCACAGACACACATATTGCGTTACAACATTCAAGGCATCTATAGGAGAGATGGTGTCATTTTACAGATGAGGGGAATAGAGTCTTCCTCTTGAATTTTAGACTCTGCATCAGTACCTACTTGTAGGTACAAAAAACACCCACATAACACCGCAGCTCTTTTCAGAGCTACCCAACCTCTAAGCACTCTAAATTATTTTTTACTCTAATTTTTTACACTGTTTTTCCCCGTGGTGCGCTCAGGGTACGTGTACCGGGAAGCGTACATGGGAAGGCACCCAGCGCTTACCCCGCGAAAATTTAAAAAAAAGAATCATTTTTGGCCCTTCAGGGTCCTTCTAGGCCCACCTCAGAAAACCTAGGGGGTCAGGGAGTGTCTACCCTGCCCCCTTTTAATTATTTCCCCCTTTTCTTTTACACCTCTTGTGTCTCGATTCTACCGAGACACAAGATGGCGGACTCTCCGGACTGTTTGGAATGTTGAAAGACACCCGAGAGCCAATAAACTTTCCGCTCGTGCACTTCCGTGGCGCGTCGGGTGCGCTTACCGGTACGCGTACCGGTAAGCGCTCGAAGCGCACAAATAGATATATATGTGTTTTTGAAGTTACTTTTCATAAAAACCACTGGAGCAATTTTAAACAAATATGGAAAAAGCCCTACTATGTACCAGTCCCTACCATTTTGCCAAGTTTGGTGTAATTCCGTTCAGCCGTTCGGGCTGTAGGCATTGTCTAAATGTCCTATGGAAAATTGCATGGGGAAAACACATTTGAAAGTGTTGAAATTTAGAACCAATTAAAATGTTACTTTGGTTTAGAATTTGTGTGTGATGAAGTTTGATTGGTTAGGTATATATCTAAATTGAGAGGAAAACACGGCCGTTTTGTAATAGTACTGTCTGAGGTACATTTGTGAGGAATTTTTGGTGTTCAATTTCTGGTGTGAGATTCACACAGTACTAACTCTTCTCCTACTTTCAAAAAGGTGAGTTGTTAATTTGAAAGGGGAACTATGTTGTACACTTTAAGATTATTTAAAAAATGTTTTCTGGTAGTTATTTACAGTCATTCTGTTATAGTTATGGATTGTGATAGGCTTCATCACATGCAGTGCTTTATATTTCTAGTTCCTGCATGATACTATACACTGCCCAAAGATAACTTCACTGTTAAAAACTCAGAAGTACCTTTGTCAACTTGACCCCTACAGTTCCCTAAGTCTACTGATAATGTTATAAGAAGTATTTTAAAAAATGTGTGCATATTCATTTTTAAGAACTAAATACTTGATAAAGCTAGTTTTATATTATGTATTACTAAAAACGATAAATGAAAGTGATTATTTTTTTCTGCAATTTACAGCAAGAAATTTCAAAATAAAATGGATCACAATGAAGAGACAGTTGAAATTTCTTTTGAATTTTTCAATACACTTATTGAGATTTTAAATGATGAAGAAGTTTCTCTTGGAGGAGATGACATGACGGATTTTTTTGATCAGTCTCTTGACAGCGAATTTATCGAATGTTTGGAGACCATGGAGTTCCAGGAATCATCTTTGCAGACTTTTCATGAGGAGATTCCTGATGATGTGATTGAATAGGAAATTCCTGATGAGGACATGTTACAAGTTCTTTTAAATTATGAAAATTTAGAACAATAAATTAATATTTAGAAATTAAAAATTGTTTGAGATATTATTCATTTTTTTTCTAATTTATGAGGTAGTAGCGAAGTGATTGTAGTATAAAGTGAGACTTATAGTATAGAGTGCAACAGTTTTATGTTACATAGTTAATTTACTCATAGTTACTTCCCTTCTCCCACTATATTTTCTCCAATATGTATTTGACATCTCTTCTTCATCTCCTGCCTCCTTTCTCTCACTGTCTGTCTCTGATGCACACTATTGCCGCCATTTTGTGCAGTTTCAGAAGAGAGTGAAATGTAATAGTTCAGAACGTGAAAAGGGGCAGGGTAGAGTGCCCCTGACCCACTAGGCCTTCTCAGGGTATCCCAAAAGGATCTGTTTCTGCTTTCCTCAGAGACTATGGTATGGGTTCCATGTACCACAATAACTTGCGTTACTACAGGCAAGATATCTACAGAGGAGACGATGTACATTTCTCAGATGAGGGGAACAGAGTCTTTCTGTTGAATTTTAGATTCTGCATCGGTACCTACTTGTAGGTACTTAAATCACCCACATAACACAACAGCTCTTTTTAGAGCTACCCTACCTCTAAGCACTCCAAATTCTTATTTTACACTATTTTCTTTCACTGTTTTTCCCTGTGCTACCCTCAGGGTACGCGTACCTGGAAGCGTACATGGGAAGGCACCCAGCGCTTACCCCACGAAAATTAAAAAAAAAAAAATGTTTTTGGGCCCTTCAGGGTCCTTCTAGGCCCCCCCTCAGAAAACCTAGGGGGTCAGGGGGTGTCTACCCTGCCCCCTTTTAAACATTTCCCCCTTTTTTTTTACACCTCTTGTGTCTCGATTCTACCGAGATACAAGATGGCGGACTCTCCGGACTGTTTGGAATGTTGACAGACACCCGAGAGCCAATCAGCTTTCCGCTTGTGCACTTCCGTGGCGCGCCCGGTACGCTTACCGGTAGGCGTACCCCTAAGCGCTCGGAGCACGCATATAGATATATACTTTTTTTAAGTTAATTTTCATAAAAACCACTGGTGAAATTTTCACCAAATATAGCACAGGCACTTCTGCGTACCAGTCCCTACAATTTTGCAAAGTTTGGTGTAATTCCATTCATCGGTTTGGGCTGTAGCCGTGTCTGAAAGTCCTGTGGAAATTAACATGGGGAAAACACGTTTTGGGACCCCCTTTTTCCTCGGCCCC